>NC_136266.1:184582347-184669847 GCF_964187855.1 Myxine glutinosa
GGGTTAGCTCTTCTTCACTCATTTTTGTTGCCGGGGAAGGAGGGAATGTAAGACACACAAGAGGAAACAAACAAAACAAGAAAGAGCAATCAGAGATTGCAGACCGACGCCAGGACGTGTTTCCAGTATTTTTTTTAAAGGCTTTTGTAGTAAAACAAATATGGCGGCCGAACCACGTGACCGATGACGTCACCTTTTTTTTTTCTCCACCAATTTATCCCGAGATGATGCTCAAGAAATTTCATCTGATCGGATGAAGTTTTGTACTTGTCCAATTATGACGTCATAATGGAGACACCTATGACATCATCATTAACATATTTTATTCCCCATGGAGAGTTCTTTACAATGAGCCTCGTCTCAATTTTTTCTATGCAGCGCTTTTGGAGATATAGAGGTGCAAATATTTTCGGTTTTTCCAAGATGGCGCCAGTACCACATGACGTATGACGTCATAATTATCATTAAAAAATTCTACAGGTGGAGGTGCACCTATGGTGAAAATTTCCTATCAATCGGACCAACGGTTGCAGAGAAAATCATATTTATTCTGTGTCGACAAACAAACAAAAAGACGTCATGTCGAGCACGATACTTGCAAAATCCACCCCCTCCCCACCACCTCCTCCTCCAAAAGGATGCCATTGATCCATCAAATTGTTCATTTTATCCAGATTAAAATTGACAATCTCGATCAAAGCTCGGGTTAATAGGATAAAAAGTGACAATTTTTCAAATGAAAATTGATGATTTTAGAAGTTTCACCTTGAGTTGACCTTTGACCTTTTGACCTCAATATTTTTTTTTCCCTATGCAGCTTCCTGCATAAAAAGTTGGTTTCCCAATTCAATGAGGCACTATGCAAATGCTGTTAAAGTTTAAAGGCAATTGGATGAAAATTGATGATTTTTCAGATGAAAAGTGATGATTTTGGAAGTTTGACCTTGAGTTGACTTTTGACCTCAAAAATAGTTGGTTTCCCTATTTAGTGACTCGACATGCAAATGCTGTTCAATTTTCAAGTTAATCGGATGAAAATTGATGGTTTTACAGATGAAAAGTGATGATTTTGGAAGTATGACCTTGAGTTGACCTTTGACCTTTTGACATCAAAAATAGTTGGTTTCCCTATTTAGTGACTCGACATGCAAATGCTGTTCAATTTTAAAAGTTAATCGGATGAAAATTGATGATTTTTCAGATGAAAAGTGATGATTTTGGAAGTATGGCCTTGAGTTGACCTTTGATCTTTTGACCTCAAAAATAGTACGTTTCCCAATTCAATGAGGCAATATGCAAATGCTATTCTATTTTCAGGTCAATCGGTTGAAAATTCAGGTTTTTTTCAGATGGAAATTGATGATTTTGGAAATTTTACCTTGAGTTGACCGATGACCTCAAAAATAGTTGGTTTCCAAATTTAGAGACTCAATATACAAATGCTGTTCAATTTTTAAGTCATTCGGATTTAAAATGGCGATTTTAGAAATTTGACCTCCAGATGACCTTTGACCTCAAAATCAATAAGCTTCTTAGTTGTGACGACCACTACAACTTGGTGAACTTTCGCGACGATCGGTTTAGAATTGTGACCTCTAGGCCGGTGACAAACAAACAAACAGACAAACAGACAGACAGACAGAATAACAAACAACCAACCAACCAACCAATGCAGACGCAACCAACCAATATACTTGAAAAATCTTTGATTTTGCAAGTAACAAACAGACAAACAGACTCAATTTTAACTATGGGGGCAAAACCTTTAACCTTTATTAATCAAATATCAAATTAATAAATCAAAATTTGATTTATTAATCAAATTAACCCTGCTCTCAAATGTTGTGTTTGTGTGCTTCCTCCCCTTCTCTCCCCATCTTGTCGACCGCTCCCCTTTTTATATACTTTGTTTGCTTGTTTGTTTGATTTGTTTATTTGATAAATGTTAGCTCTTTCACGAGCCTCGACTCTGTATACAACAAAAAAAAAAAAAAAAAAAAAAAAAATGCAATACCCTCTCTTCTGGTGAGGGTAATAACAACAACCGTCTCCTGCAGGCCCAGCAAACAGGCTCCTGAACTAAATCCCGCCTCCAAAAGATCGTAACCGCCAGGTTCAGGAATGGTTGGGGTGACGTCATGCAGAAGATTCGAGCAAGAGGAAGAAGAGCTCTTGGCTCTCTCTCTCAGTAATTCTCTGGTGATATGCTCGAGTAGGAGGGGGTGCCATCTTTCTCTGTTCATGTGCTGAGGTAGTTTTGTTGGTGTGCGCTTTTGAGAGCAAGGAGCTCTTAGCTGATGTGGTGGCTATTGAAGGAGGTTTTGCAGACTGCTGGGCCCGTGGTGGACTGAAGGCCGTGCCGTTTGAGAGAGAGAGAGCGAGAGAGAGAGAGAGAGAGAGAGAGACAGAGACAGAGACAGAGACAGAGACAGAGAGAGAGAGAGAATATATATACGTATCTATCTATAATTCCAGTAATCTCTGTGTGTATGTTTGTATGTTTGTATGTTTGTATGTCTGTATGTCTGTGACCGCTGTTTCTCGACAACCACGGGTCCGATATACTTTAAACTTGCCAGGTATATTGCTGGGGACCCGAGGATGTGCCTTTTCAAGGTTTCATATTAATCGGACAAGTAGTTACCGAGCTATGTCCAAAAAACGATTCAACCAATCAGAGAGCAGCGAGCTATCACGTGTGCCGAACGTGCCGAACAGACTCTGCCTCGGACGGCACATTTGAGAGCGTATTCATTTATTTCACGTTGGCAAACTATGTTGGCGTTAAACTATGTTTTAAAACTAATTAAAACTAATTTGCGATTCTTTCGCTTTCCTGCGCGTTTGTGCACGCTATGGCGATTTCTTTACCAAACTCCGCAAGCCGTTCGCTTTGGACCAAACCATTTCATGTAAATAGAGGGGGGGGATTGTCACCGTACTCGCAAGCCGTTCGCTTTGGACCAAACCATTTCATGTAAATAGAGGGGGGGGATATAATTTTAGATATACAGTACTGTATATATAGTACGGGCATGCCCTAGTATATATAAAGAAAGAAAGAGAGAAAAATATAAAGAAAGAAAGAAAAAGCCGTTTTCACAGATTGCTCAACGGCTCTGTGCGCATCGCCGTCATCGGCCGGCGCCATTTTGGGCGCTCCGGCGGACCGGACCATCTCCGTCACCTTTACAAAAAAACTCGTTGGGACCAGCTAAGCTGCTAAGTGGAATATATATTTTTGTGATATAGACAGGAGGAAAAGTCAGCATTTGTAACTCCTTGACGCATTTCTTGTTAAAAGTTGGTAACAAGTGTTTTTAACATCATTTGGGTATGCTGAATCCGAATCCGGTTGTTACCAAGCTGGCAAATGCTTTATAGTGGCTCAAAATCGCAATTCAAAATGGCCGCCAAAATCGCACATATTTGATGTGTCAAATTTTGTTATTTCATGCTTTAGGTTAAAACTATGTTAGCAGAGTAGGTATTTGGTCTTTTGAAAACACTTTCAGCATGGATAATTCAAACTAAGTTGATACCAAGCAAATACAAGCTGCTGGCACCCCGCCAGAGGACAAAATCCAATCAAAATCCAATGATTGCGGTAAGATCATCAATCGAATCTGACGCATTGTCCAGTTCATTTTTCAGCTGCTCGTCATGCTCCTCAAGGTAGCTTGTAAGTTGTGGTAGAAGCACTTGCCAAAGTGCCTGCAATGTTAGTTTGTGAGCTCGCATTCCTCTAGAATACGACTTGCCTGCCATACAGTGTTCTGTGGTGGACGGTCCCATAATTCCACTCTCGGACCAGATATCTGCTAACCCCGACGACTGCATGTGCTGGCCAATAGCTTTGAGAAAGTTCAAGGAGATATGAAGACCACCGAGGCGAGGGATGAGAACTTCCTTGAACTCCGGTATCGCAGATTTCAACTCCAGTAATTTGCAATACATTGCTTGGTCTACCGTGAGTACTACATACTTTTGACCTAGCTTTGAGCTGATGTGCATGCAGCGTTTTATGACCGTAGTAAGAGTGTCAAGCTCATGCGCCGGGGCTTGAAGAATTGGTAAGTAGCCAATCGTTGTCATTTCTGGATCCGTCGTGCTGTAAAACCGATTGTGTTGCGTCCATCCCAACTGTGGATTTTCATTTTGCCGTTTCATGAAGAAAGACGTATCTGTAGCTCGCGCCAGTTGCGCTGATGCGTTTTCATGTTCAACTTCGGTGTACCATTCTGGCTGGATTTCTGCAGTAAACGCTGGTGTACGTTGTGTTTCCCTGACATTGGCTTCTATTATGTTATTCATGGCATCTGGCACTGAAAGTGATTTATGCTTCGATGGTACAAGATCATGGAAGTTGAAGTCTGGAGCAGGACCTCGTTGCCACACAGCCATCTGAGTGGCATGGATCGTGTTGTTTCCATCCATCGATGAATCATTGATGTCAATGTTATCTGCGGAAAAATGTACAAATTTTCCCGGTGTCAAATTAGGGGGAATGACTGCACCATTTTCAGTATCCATGTTCTGGATGGTATGCTCTGCCAGAGCATTATCCACTTGTAGGATGGAATCGTAGCTGAGGACATGACCTGCACTATTAAACAGTTGCACCAGATGTTTGGACCTCGTTGCCTGGTGCAATGTACTTCCAAGTCCAATGTGCTTTGGGGTCCACTTTTTCCCATGGCTGACTGCAAATACAATATCTTGTGCAATGTTTAGGACGTTTGACCGAACTTTTGCCTCAAGTACTTCGTCGTCATTTTCATCATTGTCACCATCAAGAGCTGACTGGCCTTCAAACAGAAGACGAAGAAACATATATATAGTTAGGTCCAAAACTTCAATTCCGTGACCATTTTCTGGCTAGTAAGGTTTGACGATTGATTTGACTTCTATTGACATTTTATAACAAAAATAGCCTCTATGTCCCTCCCAAAAATCCCGGCATTTTTCGCCAGAAGCCCGAATCCAAGATGACCGCCGGCACTATCTTGAAAAATTAAGTTTTGAACCAGAACACCTAGAATCACGTACAAAGACACTTTTTTGGGTAATTTGACCACGAGGATTCCGAATCTGACATTAGTTTGACGTTATGACATTATTTTGACCCAGAAATCCAAGATGGCCACCATCCAGTAGAGCGAAAATGCAACTTTTAAATGGGAGAACATATGATCATGAATTAACACATTATTTTGGCTAAATCTATACTGGCCACGGAATTGAGGTCCTGATTAGTGAATTGCTATTTTCTTGTTTTTTATTTGTCTGTGTGTGTAATGTCATATACTTATTTCTGTCTTTCCAGGGAGTGTATGAGCGAATGAGACGGCACTGAGAAGCGCAGTATTCGCGCAGTATAGGGAATCTGGTATACATGCAGCTGCATCATCTTCACTGACGTTGAATCCTTTGTGGCCTGGCTGTGACACGAGGTCTCCTCTAATCTTAAGGGCTACGTGGACTAATGAAAGGAAAATGTCATCTCCAGGTTCATGGACTGGCGTGAATAGTTCGTCGTTGTCTTGATCTTCCATCTGTGAAATGGGAATATGGCGATATTTTGTGGGAACGAGAAGCGTTTTGTTTCCCGAGGGTGCCCTATCTAGCATAGGGATGAACTCGTAGATCTCCGTCAAATGATGTTTTAGCTTTTCTGTGAAAGAAGCCCTGCGGCTGAGAAACGATGGTGGAATCTCAATGTTTGCATCCTTGGTCAGGCAGCAGTACCGATTGAAAACATCATGTAGTTCCAATACATGTCCTTTCTGAGCTGAGACTTGCAGCTCTGAACATAGCCGCGCCATGGCTAGATCAGTTCTGTGACTAATGCTTTGAATGGCTTGTGTGGACCTCGTAAAGTTCACATAGCATTGAAGGTGGTATTTGCCTTCTGACGCAATCAGATCGTTGACACATGCAACTCGAATACGTAACACTTTATCGAACTGTGCCGCCTCGATTATCTGCGCACTCATTTTCTGTGTTGTTACAGATACAAGTTTATGCTTTATATGCACAGTTTGACAGAATAAGCATTTGTCCCAGTCAGTACCCAGGACAGATCCTCGCAATATATGTGTTGATCTGGAAGAGATGCATGTTTCTTTGCTGCTCGATGCTTGTTCTCCATCTGTGTCCATACTACATCCTGATGTTTTCTGATGCTGGTGCAACGGCTGAATTTTTCCCTTGTCAGTAAATTGTGCGAAGCAATGTCTATGCCACACAACTGACTCTGCATCTGTTGACTGAAGCACAACTTCGAGTCTATCAATAACATCTCTGTTGCTATCATCTCTGAGTTTACTTCGTGCGGTTACGGCATCTCGGAGTGTCAGCAAACCCTGCTTCCCAGCCTGGTGCACATCCTTGTCGTCCTTCTGACAAATGATACAGAGACTCAGGGATGGTGATGAAGATCGCCTCTTGAGACTAAGCACTGGGTCCATTTTTCTGAAAAGAGATAAGCCATGGTTAACACTCGTACCCAATAAGCATGTTCTCAAATATACAGGTTATAATACTATACTTATAATTAAGTCTTAAATAAGCCGCTCCGAGTGTACACATTTAAACTGTAGCTTAGACAACAATATGTTAGCATGTATATCTTACCTAATGCCATTGCGCTGATTAAGTATGTTGAACACCTTAACTAAGTCCATGGATTGTCGTCCAGCATAAAATGATTCCAATAATCTGAAAGAGAACTTATGAAAAGCAATAACATGAATGAGGCAGTATAACTACCACTACTCCAGGTATCATCCAATATGTTTGCTGTAGAAATATGTCTGTAGAATATGTCTGTCTGTAGAAAATACAATATGTCTGTAGAAATAGTCAGTATTGTGATTAATGAGTTGTTTTAACTCTAAACCTTAAGTACTACATTCAGACACCAATAACATATCTGTGGCTAGTGGGAAACCAAATATATGCATTTTTCAAATTTTACTGCGGCCATCTTGGATTTTGTCCTTGTATTTGCTTGGTATCAACTTAGTTTGAATTATCCATGCTGAAAGTGTTTTCAAAAGACCAAATACCTACTCTGCTAACATAGTTTTAACCTAAAGCATGAAATAACAAAATTTGACACATCAAATATGTGCGATTTTGGCGGCCATTTTGAATTGCGATTTTGAGCCACTATAAAGCATTTGCCAGCTTGGTAACAACCGGATTCGGATTCAGCATACCCAAATTATGTTAAAAACACTTGTTACCAACTTTTAACAAGAAATGCCTCAAGCATTTTAAATAAGGGCCTTTTGAGGTTTTACGTCCTGTCTAATATATAAAAAAGAACATTTATGTTACTTTATTGTAGCGGTTACCTTATTCACATGTCGCGGTTAACTTATCCGCATGTGACGGTTACCAATACCATATGTTTGGTCTAATTCACGTGCACGGGCTTTTGGTTGTGTGGTCGTGACGCACGCGCGGCTGTTGGAGCCACGCCCTCCGAAGAGGGTTTTTGGTTTTATAGAAGCCGTTACGACTTCCGTTTGCGAGCAGTTGCTGGAGATTTCTGTACAATAAACAAGCTTTGTACCCAACGAAATGGCCTCTTCTTCTCGCCTTCGGCAACTCCTAAACTGGTGACCTCGGCCGCCCGCAAACGTATTCGGGGGCTGCAAATGAACACGGCAGTATTTCGACCGCAATTTCTTCCACAAGACCTAAACTCGAACTGCCGGAGTTTTAGCAACAACGAGCGGCCATGTGGTTCGCGCACTGCGCTCGGTTCCTCCTCTACGACTAGAGGGGCGAGCCTGCTCCGGGACCCTCCGAAGGAACGCCGTTACGAGGCGTTGGCGGCACGGCTACTTCATCGCCTTCGCGCGCACTGCTGCTCGTACCCTCCGTGCACACAGTACGAGTACTGCTGCTCGTAACCTTCGCGCACACAGGCCGAGCACTGCTGCTCGTAACCTCCGCGCACACAGGCCGAGTACTGCTGCTCGTAACCTCCATGCACACAGGCCGAGCACTGCTGCTCGTAACCTCCGCACACACAGGCCGAGCACTGCTGCTCGTAACCTCCGCGCAGACAGGCCGAGTACTGCTGCTCGTAACCTTCGTGCACACAGGCCGAGCACTGCTGCTCGTACCCTTCGCGCGCACTGGAGCCTCGTTACCTTTGCGCGCACTGGAGCCTCGTTACCTTCGCGCGCACTGGAGCCTCGTTACCTTCGCACGCATCTGGCGCCTCGTTACCTTCGCGCGCGCTGGAGCCTCGTTACCTTCGCGCGCACTGCTGCTCGCCACTCCCGCAACTCCTACCGCTGCAACTACAACTGCTACCGCTGCTCGCCACTCGCGCAACTACGACTCCTACTCTACATCCTCGGGAGGCCCGCGAGGCACCTTGGCAGCCTCCCCCAAGGACTTAACCAGCCCCTCGGTCGGCTCAACTCCACGGCTGCGTTTTTTCGCACGTACCAAGGCCGGGCACTGCTCGAGCCTTCTCGGCACTGCCTAGCACACCTGCGAACTACGTACATGCCCGTGGAGTGCCTTCTGGGGGGGCGCATGTAGCGGTTACCTTATTCACATGTCGCGGTTAACTTATCCGCATGTGACGGTTACCAATACCATATGTTTGGTCTAATTCACGTGCACGGGCTTTTGGTTGTGTGGTCGTGACGCACGCGCGGCTGTTGGAGCCACGCCCTCCGAAGAGGGTTTTTGGTTTTATATAAGCCGTTACGACTTCCGTTTGCGAGCAGTTGCTGGAAATTTCTGTACAATAAACAAGCTTTGTACCCAACGAAATGGCCTCTTCTTCTCGCCTTCGGCAACTCCTAAATTATCATTAAAATCTTTTAAATCTTTATCTTTTAAAATAATATGGACCTCGCTTTGTGCACGGGGGCATTGTCACGCTGAAACAGGAAAGGGCCTTCCCCAAACTGTTGCCGTAAAGTTGGAAGCACACAATCGTCTAGAATGTCATTGTATACAACAACACAACATGCATTTTAAAGGCCATTTTCCCTACTAGAGCGGGGGTTAGCCTTGCGGTCCACATGACAATCTTCTCCATCTTGCCCTATTTTCTGCATCTCTCCTTGTTAACCCCCTTGCCCGCATTTCTTCTTCCACCATCTTTAGCCAAGTCTTTCTCGGTCTTCCCCGTCCTCTACTTCCTTCTACATTCATTTCCATCACTCTTCTCAACCAGTCACTTTCATCCTTCCTCGACACATGACCAAACCATCTCAACCTGTTCCTCTTCACAGCATCAATCACAGGCTCTATTCCCATCATCTTTCGCAATTCATCATTTGTCTTCCTCTCTCTCAACGATAGTCTACACATCCGTCGAACCATTCGCATTTCCACCCTTTCCAACCTTCATTGCTGCTCTACGTTCATTACCCATGTCTCGCTCCCATAAACCACAACACTTCTCACACATGCAGCATACACCTTTCCCTTCAGCTTCAACGACACTCCCCTCATCATCAGCACGCCACTCAATTCCCGAAACTTCTTCCATGCACATCTCACTCGAGCAACCGTTGCCGAGTCTGATCCACCTTCTCCATTCAGCATGTCTCCGAGGTAGCAAAATGTTTTCACACCTTCCAGCTTCATGCTGTCTCCAAGATCCAACTCAACATTTCCTCCATCTGCAGCTCCCTCTGTGCACACCTTACATTTGAATATAGCTGCCACACTGGTTAATGACCCTCTCAGACCACTACATGTTTGATGAACCCACTCAGCGCACATTGTACACTGAATGGAGTTCACTCCGACACCCTTCCTACACACAGCACAGGGCCACTTCCCAGTTCTTTCCACCTCACCACATGCTTTACCACTTGCCATCACCTTCGTCTTTCCGATATTCACCTTCAGACCTTTTGTCTCCGTACATTCCTTCCACTTGTTCATCTTTTCCTTCAGTCCATCCATACTTTCCGCAATCAACACCAGATCATCTGCATTCAACAACTCACACGGTAAACCCTCCCTTACGTTCTGAGCCAGCACCTCCATCACAGCGACAAATAGTAGTGGACTTAGTACCGACCCCTGATGCACTCCCACCTTCACCTCAAACTCACCACTGTTCCCGTCCTTTGTCCTTACAGCTGTGCGCGCTCTTTTGTACATTGCCATCACTACTCTGATCAACCATTCCTCCACTCCTAACTTCCTCAATGCCCATGTCAATACTTTGCGTGGAACCCTATCGAATGCTTTCTCCAGATCAACAAACCCAAGAAACAACTTCTTCCTCTTCTCCATGTACTTCTCCTGCAACTGCCTCACAATGAAAAGCGCGTCTGTCATTCCTCTTCCTGGCATAAATCCAAACTGCATTTCGTCGATCTTCACTTTCTTCCTTATCCTCCTCTCCATCACCCTTTCCAATATCTTCATTCCATGCTCCAATAACTTTATCGCTCGGTATGAGCCACACTCCAGAGGGTCACCTTTCCCCTTGTATAGAGGGACGAGGGTAGTCAGTTCCCAATCCACTGGAACGCGGCCTTCTTTCACCACCAGATTATAGATCTCTGTCATTCTCTTCACACCCCAACTTCCTGCTGCCTTCAACATATCTCCCACAACTCCCGTCGGCCCTCCCGCTTTTCTACCCTTCATTGCTTTTATCGCTTCCTCAACTTCCTTCTCAGTTATCTACTCTGCTGGTCCTAAACCTGGGTTACTCTCTATGTTGCCATCCCATTCATTCTCTGTATTCAACAGCATTTCCATATATCTTTTCCATATTCCTTTAATTCCATCTGGGTCGACAACGATTTGTCCCACTTCATCCTTCAAGCAACTCACCCCCATCACATCACACCTCTCTTTCGCTATCTGCTTTGCAATCCTGAATACTGCTTTCTGACCCTCTTCCAAATCCATGCGTTCTCCGAACATTTTCCTACCTGCCTCCTACGCCTTTGCTACCTCTTTCTTTGCAGCCTTCCTTGGTGCCTTATAACTTTCATGCTCTGCTGTTTCTGCTCCCGTACCCTTCGCCTTCTGCCACTCCTTGAACTTCTTCCTCTTCTCGTCAATCCTCTTTCCAACTTCATCATCCCACCACCATGTTTCCGAGTGCATCGCTGGTCCTGTTGTCCATCCACATACCTCACCAAAGGCTCCCAACAGACTAGCTTTCATTGACATCCAACCACTTTCAAGCTCAACCACATCATCCTCGAACCTACTCAGCCTCTCTTTTAATGCCTCCCTTACTGTCACCTCTTTCAACCTCCACACCTTCATTCTCGGTTGGTACTTCACCCGCCGAGCTCTCCTCACACCTTTCCCCCTTATGTCGCAGACAACCAAGTGGTGCTATGAAACAGCATCCTCCCCCGGGATCACCTTTGTGTCCCGGAGGTGCCCCCTATCTCGCCTACGCACCATCAGGTAGTCAACGGTTGTCGTCGACCCACCTGACGTGTATGTAACAAGCTTATTATCCTCTTTCTGGAACTGAGTATTACAAATCAACAAATCAGCTCCATCAGCAAACTCCAAAATCCTTTCACCTTCTCCATTTCTCACACCATATCCGTAACCCCCATGAACTCTGTCAAAACCATCCATACTCCTTCCCACATGTCCATTTAGGTCTCCTCCTACCACAACAACTTCCTCATCTTTCTTGTTTTCCATCAGCTTCTCTATCGCACACCAGAATTTGTCCTTCTCTTCATCGCTTCGGCCAACCTGCGGAGCATATCCCGAGATGACGTTCACCAAGAGCTTTCCAATCATCATTTTCACCATCATCAACCTATCACTCACTCTAGTCACACTCACCACACTGTCTACAAACTCCTCAGAAAACAGGACACCAACACCATTCACGCCCTCCAGGCACCCTTGCCACATAAACTTGTATTTCTGTCCCTGCCTTCCTTTCACCATTCTCACACCACTTCCCTTCCATCTCGTCTCTTGCACACAACATATGTCCACTCTTCTTCTGATCAATACTTCCACCACTTCCCCTGATCTCCCTGTCATTGTCCCTACATTCCATGTCCCAAACCTCTGAAACCGATCTCCACTTCGGGCTGTACCCTGCCCATATGTAGTTGTAATTGTCATGGTTCTCTTTTTTAGGCAATGTTTAAAACATGGAAATTCTGGGGTGGGTGGGGGGAGGGCGGCGTCAGCATCATGGCTGCGGTTTAAACATATTTAAATATTATTTAAACAAAACCATGAAAAACAATCTGGGAAAAGTCTCCAAGTGTGAACGTGGATTTGAGAAAGCAGGAGCAGAGGTGGAAGAAAAACGAGATATAGGGGGCGGGCACAAGTCGAGATGAGGAGGAGAGCGAACAAGCACGTGTCCGGGAGGAGAGAAAGAATTAATATAGATTTTTTTATTTTTTTATTTGTTTGTTCTGTTTTCAAAACGCTGGACAAAGGGTAAGATGTTCGTGAGAGGTAGGGGGGAGAAAAGAAATTCAAGGAAACAAGCAAATACTATGAAGGAAAGAACCCATATTCACAAAACACTGACGGGGGGGGGGGGGGGGGGTGGGAGCCCGGAAAGACCGGGCCACGCACGATGCGCGAACACAAAAACGACTAATTACACACAAATTTGCAACAACTACAAAACCAAAACCAAATAGAAACACACAATAACACATACACAACAAAATACCCAGCAGAAATTTGACAAAGCCACGAACGGGAAAACACTCAAACTTTGATGCCGTGGAGAGATTGAAGCAAGCCTCGTCGCTCGAGGGACCAGAAGTCCATCGCCATGGAATGTCATTGTTTGCTGTAGCGTTAATATTTCCCTTCACTGGAACTAAGGGGCGTAGCCCGAACCATTAAAAACAACGCCAGACCATTATTCCTCCTCCACCAAACTTTACAGTTGGCACTATGCATTCCAGCAGGTAGCGTTTTCCTGGCATCCGCCAAACCCAGATTCATCCGTCGGACTGCCAGATGGTGAAGCGTGATTCATCACTCCAGAGAACGAGTTTCCACTGCTCCAGAGTCCAATGGCGGTGAGCTTTACACCACTCCAGCCGACTCTTGGCATTGCACATGGTGATCTCAGGCTTGTGTGCGGCTGCTCGGCCATTGAAACCAATTTCATGAAGCTCCCGAAGAACAGTTGTTGTGCTTACATTGCTTCCAGAGGCAGTTTGGAACTCGGTAGTGAGTGTTGCAACCGAGGACAAACGATTTTTACGCACTACGAGCTTCAGCACTCGGCGGTCCCATTCTGTGAGCTTGTGTGGCGTACCACTTCGTGGCTGAGCTGTTGTTGCTCCTAGACGTTTCCGCTTCACAATAACAGCACTTGCAGTGGACCGGGGCAGCTCTAGCAGGGCAGAAATTTGATGAACTGACTTGTTGGAAAGGTGGCATCCGAAGACGGTGCCATGTTGAAAGTCACCGAGCTCTTCAGTACGGCCCATTCTACTGCCAATGTTTGTCTATGGAGATTGCATGGCTGTGTGCTTGATTAATTATATAGACCTGCCAGCAATAGGTGTGGCTGAAACAGCCAAATCCACTTATTAGAAGGGGGTGTCCGCATACTTTTGGTCATGTAATCTATATATATAAAAGAAAGTTTTTGTTTGTTTGTTTGTATGTTTTTTTGTGTGTTTGATTGTTTGTCTGCACAAGCTAATCTCCTGAATGGTGAAAGATAGGTGGAAACCTCTAATACAAAAAATGTCGGGACGGGCCCCAGAAAGGTTTTAGGCTAGGTGGCGAGGCCGGTTGAGGCCACTCTGGCCGGGCTGGGCCCATATCGCAATTAAAAGCTGAGCTGAATTATAGTAGTCAATCTTCTACGGCCGCGAGTAAAAGCTGAATTATAGTAGTAAATTCATTCAAAAAGAACCAAAAATGTCGGGACGGGCCCAGGGAAGGTTATACGCTCGGTGGCGAGGCCGGTCGAGGCCGCTTCGGCCGGGCTGGGCCCATTTCACAATTAAAAGCTGAGCTGAATTATCATAGTCAATCTTCTACGGCCGTGCGTAAAGGCTGAATTATAGTAGTAAATTCATTCAAAAAGAACCCGGGCAATGCCGGGTGCTTTCAGCTAGTGTATATATATATTATTTCTTTTCTTTTCACCACAAAAAACATGGGCGCATCAGATTTAGACGAAGGACGTGGCAGCGGGGCATGCCCAAGTCGTTTATACGTATACCTAAACGAAAGTTGTTTATATATCTTCTACTGTATAAGAGAAGTCTGTCTGTCTGTCTGTCTGTCTGTCTGTTTGTGTCACCATTTTCTCAGAGATGGCTGAACGGATCTTCGTCAAACTTTCAGCTGTTCATCAGTGAGAGCCTGGGAGTGTTTTAGGCATATACATATATATATTTTTTTGAAAAGAAAAAGATCGTTTTTTTGGAGTTAAAAAAAAAATCGCTCGATAGTGCCTAAGCTTTTTAAAATTAATGACAGTTATATACAAGTACACATTCACATAAATAAATACAAAACAATCACCAGACATTTGAACACAAGTAAATCAAACAAATCCGGAGGTGTACGAATTTGGTAGTATGGCTTCTTCTTCTTCCTGATCGGCATCATACTTAACTCAGAAACGTGAGCCACATTCACCCACCAGCATATATATGAACCCCCTCCTCTCATGCATCCCCTCCTCCCCTCCCCTTCCCTCCCTTCCACCCTTAACCCCCTGGTACACCTGTCCCCCCTCCCTCCCTCTCCCCCCTCCTCCTTCCCTTCCCCCTCCCCCATACCTCCCTTTCTCTTCACCCCCCTCCTCCCCTTCCCCCTTTTCCCTCCTCCCACCCCTTCCCCCTCTCCCACCCTTCCCCTTCCCCTCCCTCCTCCCCCTTCCTCTCCCCTTCCCCTCCCCTCCCCCTCCTCCTCCCCCGCCCGGCAACGCCGGGTACTTCTGCTCGTCTACTATACAGTCCCATGAAAAAGTAAGTACACCCCACGTAAAGTTTTGACTTTTTCAACATATTTCAACATACAGCTATTTGATATTCATTTCAACAATATTGATAGATAAAGGTGATATAATAGAACAAATATCATGAAACATTTACATTTTGTAGTCCATTGTATAATTTAAATAAACATAAATGCAAATTTCGCATGTGGAAAAAGTAAGTACACCCCGACATTCATCACTACTTCAAATACCTAAAATTAGAATCAGGTACACCAGCTCAGGTGCAAATGATTAGAACATCGTTAGAGAGGATCATGGAGGAACCTGTCTTATTTAAGCTTCAGACATTTAATTTGGTTTGCTCTTTGTTGTTGAAGTGTGCGGCGTCACCATGCCTAGATCAAAAGAGCTCTCTGAGGCCTTCAGAAAGAAGGTTATAGATGCCTACGAGTCTGGGAAGGGATTTAAAAAGATCTCAAAACAATTTGAAATCAATTATTCGACTGTCCGGAAGATCATCTACAAGTGGAGAAGATTCCAAACAACTGCCAACTTGTTCAGGCCAGGCCGCCCCAGCAAGTTCAGCCCGAGGGCAGACCGCAAGATGCTGAAAGAAGTCTCGAAGAACCCCACAATGTCATCACGGGACCGACAGGTAGCTCTTGCCACTGTTGATGTCAAAGTGCACGAGTCTACCATTAGAAAGAGGCTGCACAAATTTGATCTACATGGGAGGTGTGCCAGGAGGAAACCTTTGCTGTCCAGAAAGAACAACAGGGCAAGACTAAAGTTTGCCAATGAACACCGAGTCAAAGACCAGCACTTCTGGAACAATGTGCTCTGGACACATGAGTCAAAGGTAGAGCTATTTGGCCACAGTACCAGGAAACATGTTTTGCAAAAACCAAAGACAGCATTTGACCACAAGAACCTGATACCAACTGTAAAGCATGGTGGTGGAAATATTATGGTTTGGGGCAGCTTTGCTGCATCAGGGCCTGGGCAGCTCACCATTATAGATTCCACGATGAATTCTTCATTGTACCAGAGGGGGCTTGAGGATAATGTGAGGTCATCTGTCGGAAAGTTGAAGCTCAACCGAAGGTGGACCTTGCAACATGACAATGACCCTAAACATACCAGTAAATTCACCAAGGAATGGCTAAAAAGAAAGAAATGGAGGGTTCTGGAATGGCCAAGTCAAAGCCCGGATCTAAATCCCATCGAGATGTTGTGGGGGATTTGAAACGAGCTGTGCATGCAAGAAAGCCCTCAAACATCGCACAGCTGAAAGAATTCTGCATGGAGGAGTGGGCAAAAATTTCTCCCAGTCGATGTCAGAGGCTGGTAGACAGTTATAAGAAACGCCTACTTGAGGTTGTTTCTGCCAAAGGGGGCAATACCACCGATTAGCTCCAAGGGTGTACTTACTTTTTCCACATGAGAAATTTGCATTTATGTTTATTTAAATTAAACAATAGACTACAAAATGTAAATGTTTCATGATATTTGTTATATTATATCACCTTTATCTATCAATATTGTTGAAATGAAGATCAAATAGCTGTATGTTGAAATATGTTGAAAAAGTCAAAACTTTACATGGGGTGTACTTACTTTTCCACATGACTGTAAGAAAGATGTTTGTCTGTGTGTCGCCATTTTTCTCAGAGATGGCTGAACGGATCTTTGTCAAACTTTCAGAGGTAAATCAATGAGTGCCTGGGAGTGTTTTAGGCAAAAAAAAAAAAAAAAACATTATGAAAATAAAGATCGGTTTTATTGGAGTTAAAAAAAATAAAATAAACGTGCGATAGTGCCTAAGCCTTTTAAAATTAATGAAAGTTATATACAAGTACACATTCGCATAAATAAATACAAAACAATCACCAGACATTTGAACACAAACAAATATAACAATTCCGGAAGTGTTTGAATTTGGTAGTACAGCTTCTTCTTCCTGATCGGCATCACACTGAACTCAGAAATCTGAGCCACATTCACCCACCAGCATATATATAAACCCCCCTTCCTCTCCTGCCTCCCTTCCCCCTCCCCCATTCCTCCTTCCCCCTTTCCCCCTCCCCCTTTCCCCCTCCCCCTTTCCCCCTTCCCCCTTTGCCCCTCCCCTTTCCCCCGACCCCCTTTGCCCCTCCTCCCACCCTCCCCCTTTGCCCCTCCTCCCCCCTTCCCCTCCCCTGCAGGTCCCCCTCCCCATCCTCCCCCCATCCTCCACCCATCCCCGCCCGGCAACGCCGGGTACTTCTGCTAGTCTATTATATTGTATAAGAGAGATCACGGTTTGTCACCTTCGAGTCAGAGATACGTTTAAGGCCGGTGGAGGGGGGGGGGGGGGGTTGTGGGGGGGGGTGGAGTGCCGGTGAGTAGGGATTGTATGAGATGGCTGAACGCCATTTTTCTCAGAGATGGCTGAACGGATAATCGTCAAACTTTCAGAGGTTCATCTCTGAACGGTGCCCGAAAAAGGCCAACCCCCGCTTGCTGGGAAAAATGGCCTCTAAAGGTGTTTTTTTTCCTTTTTTTTCAGAGGTCCATCAGTGAGTGCCTGGGAGTGTTTTAGGCAAAAAAAAAAAATTTTTTTTAAAAGATCGTTTTTTTGGAGTTAAAAAAAAGAAAATATCGCTCAATAGTGCCGAAGCCTTTTAAAATTAATGACAGTTATATACAAGTACACATTCACATAAATAAATACAAAACAATCACCAGACATTTGAATACAAATAAATCAAACAATTCCAGAAGTGTACGAAGTTGGTCGTACGGCTCTTCTTCTCCCTCACAGCATCACCCACCAGCATATATATGAACCCCCTTCCTCTCCTGCTTCCACCCCTCCCCCCTCCCCTTCCCTTCCCTCCTCCCCTTCCCCACCTTCCCCCCTCCCCTTCCTCCCTCCCCCCTCCCCTTCCTCCCTCCCCTTCCCCCCACTCCCCCCCATACCCTTTCCCACCCTTCCTTCCCCCTTCCCCCCCTTCCTTCCCCCCCTCCCCATCCCCATCCCCCCCTCCCCATCCCCATCCCCCTCCTCCTCTCCTCCCCTCCCCCTCCCCCTCCCCTCCCCCCACCCTCCCCACCCCCCTCCCCCCCCCACCTCCCCTCCCCCCACCCTCCCCTCCCCCCACCCTCCCCACCCTCCCCTCCCCCCACCCTCCCCATCCTCCCCTCCCCCCACCCTCCCCACCCTCCCCTCCCCTCCCCCGCCCGGCAACGCCGGGTACTTCTGCAAGTAGTTTATATAGAGAAAGTCGATTTAAATTGTTTAAATCGAGGAAGACGAAGAAGAAGGCATTTGTTGGCTGAAAACTTGTCTGAAAATGAAATATCGATCATCTTGAAGCTACATCCGCTACTTATTTAAAAAATTTCCGAATATATATATATGTATATAACTGTGAGAAATAGTAGAAACTCCACAGTACGAGTAGGGCGTCTTATTTGCATTAAATAAAAAATCGGGAGATTAAATCAGACGCGGACGTAACTTCAGGACGTCGATCTTTAATTTTCGACAAGCTTTCGACCAACATAGGCCTTCTTCTTAGTCTACAGACACAACAGGCATGTATATCAGACAAGTATGTATTGTGATATGTGTGTAAGATGTGTGATATGTGTAGAAAATGCATACAAAAGGAAGAGCCACGCTAAAGCTCACTCACCTTCCCCAAGTTCAACGGAAGTTGGTTTTTCCGTTTCCGGTCTTGCTGGCGAGGGTTCGTTTTTTCGCAGCTCCACATGCTCTCCATCGAAATCGAAGTTAAGTAATTGTTCCCATTTGTATTTTCGTTAAAACTGTATTTATTTTATGGTGTATGTACGTATATTGTCCCGACAAAGATTTTCGGTGCAAATCTTTCATACCTGTATTGAAAATCGTGTTAATTCGTGTCGTCTTGAGGCCTTGTACAGTGTACACTGTACAACCTTGAGGCTTTGTTTTTCTCTCAGCGGTCTGTCGTTTGTGATCCAATAACTTTCGTTCTCTGTTTTCCCAGTCTTTCCACCCCAAAGCCTACTTCCTCATGTAAATCTCAACAAAAAAAAAACAAAAAAAAGACATTACCTTCTCTGTGCTCATTCGTTTATTCATTCTTATTCGTTCGTTCATTCTTCAACCACGTGTTTCTCCCCCATTTCCCCAGATAGATTGTCAAATTTCAACTCGTTATTTTATTGTCCATGCGATATTGTTTGATTATAGTTAGTTTTGGTTTGAATTTCCTGTAACTCGTAATTAATTAATCGTGTTCTGCTCCTCGTGTGTGGCCTTGTAGTTGTACCCCCATCGGTGTTTTGTTAACTTAAGCGTGTTTTGCTTGGCTCTTGGTTTTTTCCCTTCTACCCCGAACATAATACTCTGTCTAACGTTCTAAATCTCCCCCCCCTCCCCCCCCCAAAAAACAAACAAACAAACAAAAAAACATTTATTTTCTTTTCTCCACGTGTACTGTTGTCTCATCCTGTATTTTCTGTCCAGGTGTGCTGTTCGCCCCGCCCCCATAATCTCCTTGCCATCCACCGTTTGCCCTGTTCACGTGACTCGTGGTGGTCCCTCTCGGCTCTCCCCCCGTTGGTATTTTTGTGCATATAAGATTGTTCACAGTTCTGTTTAAATATTATTTAAATATGTTTAACCTTTCCCCTTCTGTGTTTTATTCAGTGGTATATTACAACACGCTGTTTTTCTTCCTATTTAAAAGGCTTTTCTCAATTTCCTCTCCAACTCATTCCACTTCAAAAAAAAGAAATTCAATATCTTATACGTCTCCCTCACTACATGGTCTAAATTCACATTCATTCCATCCCTCCTCCATCGTTCTGAATCGGATTGCTAACTTGAAAATCACAACAAACCCAATTTGTTATCAATGTTCGTCTTTCATTAATCATCCACTTTCTAAACTCCCCTCTTGCCCCTCCCATCCAAATCCCCCCCCTTGCCCCTCCACTCTTAAACTCCCCCCTTGCCCCTCCACTCCTGAACTCCCCCCTTGCCCTTCCCCTCCTAAACTCCCCCCTTGCCCCTCCCCTCCTAATCCCCCCCTTGCCCCTCCAATCCTGATCTCCCCCCTTGCCCTTCCCCTCCTAAACTCCCCCCTTGCCCCTCCCATCCAAATCCCCCCCCTTGCCCCTACACTCCTAAACTCCCCCCTTGCCCCTCCACTTCTAAACTTCCCCCTTGCCCCTTCCCTCCAAAACTCCCCCCTTGCCCCTCCCCTCCTAAACTCCCCCCTCACTCCTCCCCTTCAAAACTCCCCCCCAATCCCTCCCATTCAATTCTCCCCCCATACCATTCCTCTCCAATTCTCCCTCCTCCCCCCTCCTCCTCCAAGCTGCCTCCTCCCCACTTCGTCTCCCTTCTATCTCATACCTCCACCCCCCCAAACCTTCTACTTTCCTCTGCCCCCCCTCAAACAACCCCTCACTGTGCCTCATCCCTTCACCATCAAACCTTTCATCCTCCTCATCCTTCCCTTTCTTGGAACTCTTCTGCAACATCTGACACACTATCAACTGCTCTCCCTACCTCCCCCTCTCATCCTTCATCTTACCCTACTCCTCCCCTCCCCTGTACTGTACCTGATGCTCCCCCTCTCTCTTCATTAACGGTATGGACCTCAAACATCCGGGGCCTTCGCTCAAACCTGACTGATCTCTCCATACAGGTTGCTTCTGACAATCCAGACTTGATCTGCTTAACAGAGACTTTCCTCCTTCAAGATGTCTCTGATTCCTTAATATCTCTTCCTGGGTACTCCCTCCTCCGGTATGATAGACCTGAGCCTTGGCCTGGTGGTGGGGTGGCTATCTTTGTCAAAAACTCTCTTCCTCACTCTCCTTGCACTGCCCTCTTTCCTCCTCACCCGCAGGAGTACCTCTGGTTACGGCTTCCTCTCCGCTCCCACCTTTTGTTCATATGTGTTCTGTACCGTCCCCCAAACAGTGATGACTCCATCTACATTTCACTGTCTGACAACATGGACCAACTTCTATCCACTCATCCCAACTCTCTCTTCCTCATATGTGGTGACTTCAACTGTCATCATGCCACCTGGTTGGGTGTGGGTTCCTCTCTCACCAGTCATGGCACCTCAGCAAAGGACTTCTGTGACTCACTGGGATTGACACAATCTGTCAATTTCCCGACCCGGATCTCAGCCAATGGAGTATCTTCTCTTCTAGACTTGGTTATGACTAACTTCCCTGCTATTGTCTGCTGCTCTTCTTCTGCTCCAATCGGTTCTTCTGATCATGTGCTTGTCAAAGTGGACATCTCTCTGGCCATTCTCAGAGAGCCTCCTCAGCGTCGACGAGTCTGGCATATTACTCAGGCCGACTGGGACGGTCTTCAAGCAGCCATCAATCGTCTGGATTGGTCTCCCATCTCCACTGCCTCTGACATCAATTCTTCCTGGGAATTCTTCCAAAGCAAACTGATCTCTCTCATGCACAGATTTATCCCATCTCGCCTTCAGTTGTCTTACCCTTCCTCCCGTCCATGGTACACTGAATCTTGTGGTGAGGCAGTTGCCCTGAAACAACTTGCCTTTGCCTCTTGGAAGGCTAATCCAACTGAAGGCAATCTCAGTTCCTTCCACCAAGCTCGGAACAAGTGTGTGTCTACCCTCAGGAGTGCCAGGAAGCACTATCTCTCCTCACTCAAGAATGAACTCTCAAACCTGTCTCCTTCCTCCAAATCCTGGTGGCGTCTGGTAAAATCCGTTTCTGGTGTTTGTTCCCCCTCCATCCCCTCCCTTACCTCAAATGGCTACACAGTTGACATCGCACGTGACAAAGCCGAATGCCTCAACTCTGTGTTCGCCTCAAAATCCTTAGTCCCAAACCCATCTCTCTCTGTTCCCACCTTTCCCATTCGAACCCAACTGCTCCTGGACTCTGTGTCCTTCTCTCCTGACAAGGTGGAGGAGTTTTTGTCAAACCTCGACTCTGATTCTGCAACTGGACCTGACGGCATCAGCCCACGGGTCCTAAAATCCTGCTCTGCCGCTCTATCTCACCCTCTCTCTGTTCTTTTCACCCTATCTTTTGCTCAAGGTCATCTGCCAGCATCCTGGAAATCAGCTAACATTACCGCTTTACACAAAAAAGGTGCAAAAACGGATCCTTGCAACTACAGACCAATCAGCCTGCTCCCAATTATCAGCAAAGTCATGGAATCCATCATTGCTTCGGATATGAAATCTTTCCTCTTCTCCAATAGCTTGATCTCTGATCACCAATTTGGTTTCAGACCAGGTCACTCGACAATGGACATGCTGCTTCTGCTGTCTCAACAATGGATGGAGGTCCTCAATGCCAAACAGGAAATCAGAGCTGTCTCCCTTGACATATCACGGGCCTTTGATACGGTCTGGCACCCAGCTCTGCTCACCAAACTCTCCTCCTATGGTATCCATGGAAATCTCCATGCATGGCTTGCGGACTTCCTCTCTGGTCGTAGTCAACGTGTGGCCCTGAATGGACTTCTCTCATCTCCCCTTCCTGTTCAGGCTGGAGTTCCCCAAGGAGTGGGCCCTGTGCTTTTTCTGGTCTTTATCAATGATCTCTCCGACTCTCTGGAAAATCCTCTCTATCTCTTTGCTGATGACTCCACTCTCTGCCGCTCCAGTCCTCTTCCCTCAGATTGGCAGTCTGCAGCCTCCTCACTCTCTGAAGACCTGGACAAAATCACAGACTGGTCAAACAAGTGGAACATGTCTTTCAATCCTGACAAATCTCACTCTCTTACTATGTCTCTCCGAAAAGATCGACTGGACAACCCTCCCATCTACTTTCTGAACAATCCTCTCCAAGAAGTTCTGTCGCTCAAGCTTTTGGGTCTCACTTTTTGCCATGATCTTTCTTGGGAAAACCACATTTCCAAGCTGGCCTCCAAAGCCAGTCGCCGACTGGGCATCCT
Source organism: Myxine glutinosa (assembly GCF_964187855.1). NCBI lineage: Eukaryota > Metazoa > Chordata > Myxini > Myxiniformes > Myxinidae > Myxine > Myxine glutinosa. The sequence goes on from NC_136266.1 coordinate 184,605,222, forward strand.
CCGTCGTGCGAAGTCCTTCCTCGGCACACCTGAGCTCCTCACCACATACAAGGCTTTCATCTGCAGCTCAATGGAATACTGTTCTCCCCTATGGGCTGGTGCTCCTGCCTCACACCTGGCTCGGCTTCACGCTGTTGAATCCAAAGCTTTCAAAATCATTGGAATCTCCCGCAATGAAGCTATCTCTGAGGGCCTTTCAATCACTCACCGCAGGCAGGTAGGTGGTCTTTCTGTCTTCTACCGACTCCTCTCCGGCCTTGCTCCCCCAGCTCTCTCTGTTCTCTGTCCCCCAAATATTCCTACAGGTCGCACAAGATCTGCCAGCAACCTTCTGATGGTTAAACTGCCGAAATCTCGGCTCTCTGCTCACCTTCAGTCTTTCATTCCTCTTTTCTCCCGCCTCTGGAACAAACTCCCACACTCCCTTCAATCCCTCTCCTCCCTCCAGGTCTTTAAAACAGCTGTTCACCACCATCTCTTATCTTCCCCCATCCAAAACCTTGATCTTTTCTACCCCCACTAATTCACCCCAGATCCACCTTGTTTGAAATTCCAACTTCTTTCCTGGAAATCCTGGCAGGGTCCATATGTTTATACCTCTCCCAGCTGCCCCCCCCCCTTCACATGCCTCCCCCCAAAGCCCTCTCCCTCCCACAGATCTCTCGATGTCTCCATGTCTCTCGGTCCCTGCTCTCAAATGTTGTGTTTGTGTCCTTCCCCCTCTCTCCCCATCTTGTCTACCGCTCCCGATGTTATTTGTTTTATGTGTCTGTTTGTCTTTCTGTGTGATTAATGTTCGCTCTTTCACGATCCTCGATCTTGTATACAAAAAAAGAAAAAAAAGAAAAAAAAAAGTGAAGCACAGCTTACAGTTACCGTTCACGTTACAGTTTGGTGCATGTGCATATTCAAATATAGATATACATACATACATAAACACACAAGCATATATTCATATATCATTTATATTCATATAATATATTTATATATTTATTTATATATTTATATAAATGACATATAAAGGTAGAATGAAAGAATGAGTGAATGAATGAGTGAATGAATGAATGATAGAAATCCTTCCTTCTGCGTACAATCAGAAGGTCTCGAGCAAAACGCATACCGAGAGCAGATCTTCTGATTTACAAACCCAAACCTGCAACTAGCCGTGTTCCCATGGTAGCCACCTACTCTCCTACCTCATCCCAATTGCCAAGTATTCTGAATAAGGCCCTTCCTCTCCTCCATCAATCAGAAACACTCGGCACCACATTTCCTCAACCTCCACTAACATCATTTCGACGTGGTCGGACACTCAGGGACCTCTTGGTAAAAGCAAAGCACCCACAGCCCCACAACAAACAAACTAGGATCCCTGGCTTCTATAAATGCACAGCAAACAAATGTATTATTCACAAGCATTTACTAGAAGGAAACAAATTTTGTAGTTCTAGCACTGGACAAAAATTCCCCATCACCTCCTATATGAACTGCAAATCTACATGGGTCATATACCTAATCACTTGCCAAAAGTGCAACAAACAATATGTTGAAAAAACTGAGAATACACTCGACACACGATTTAATAACACCCGGTCAGAAATCAATAACTTCCACACCAGTCAGGGCAAATCTCTACCTTACACGATACACTTTAATCAACCGGATCACTCTATAAATGACATTCAAATCTCTGCCATTGAATCAATCACAAATCGATCACACACCACGATTCTGAAACGTGAGTCCTTTTGGATACATAAACTTCGGACAAAAATCCCTCATGGCATAAATTTTGATGATTAAAGAATGTTCCTACATCAACCCAATCAAATCATTAACCGTAACCCATTCATTCATTCATTCATTCATTCTTTCATTCTACCTTTATATGTCATTTATATAAATATATAAAAAAATATATAAATATGTTATATGAATATAAATGGTATATGAATATATGCTTGTGTGTTTATGTATGTATGTATCTCTATATTTGTATATGCACGTGCACCGAACTCTAACGCGAACGGTAACCGTAAGCTGCGCTTCACTTCCGTTGAACTTGGGGACGGTGAGTGAGGTTTAGCATGGCTCTTCCTTTTGTTTGCATTTTCTACACATATCACACATCTTACACACATATCACTGTACATACCTGTCTGATATACATGCCTGTTGTTTCTGTAGACTAAGAAGAAGACCTTTGTTGGTCAAAAGCTTGTCGAAAATTAAAGATGGACGTCCTGAAGCTGCATCCGCGTCTGATTTAATCTCCCGATTTTATATATATATATATATATATATATATATATATATATATATATATATATATATATATATATATATATATATGATCAAGGCACCTCCTAGCTTTAATGGTGAGCACCAGCCACAAATTATGTCTCACACGGTAAATACCGCATAACCCGCAAGGAACCAACAGCCTGTCTGCCACACAGACCATCGTTCCCACCAGTGCAAACCAAAACCAGGGGGTGCGGTGCGATCGGCGGGGATAATAATCAACGACATAACAGCGTGACGAGCGCTGTCCCGATCTCCTGTGGACCGAAGTCCTAGACCAAAGCGTCACCTCTGACCCAAAGGGTCTTCTGGAGGCCTCAGCCCGGCCACTCTGTCAACAGACAGAGATTTATTCATTGGTCCCCATTGGCTAAACATCAAGCAGAGCCGCCAATCCAGATTTCGGGCTTATTGACTGTTTTAGGGCCCCAGTCAAGGCCTGCCTTTTTTGCTTGTGAAAAAAGGTAAAAAGTCAAACATTCGAACAGCCTCGGACGTGCACCTTGACCCCATGGCCAAGGCACAACGTCAACAAGGCTGTCCCCATAACAATACACATGCGCCTCAACCCCGAGGGGGAAGCACATGGTCATTCAAACACATGCATCATGCCCTCGAAGGGCCACAATGCATGGTCATACAATTGGGACCACTCCTCTTAATAGGAGTAAGACCCCTTAATCCACCAGCAGGGCATTACTCCTGCCAGGTCCGATTTGCATGCAGGTCTACCGACTGTTTTAGGGCCCCAGTCAAGGCCTGCCTTTTTTGCTTGTGAAAAAAGGTAAAAAGTCAAACATTCGAACAGCCTCGGACGTGCACCTTGACCCCATGGCCAAGGCACAACGTCAACAAGGCTGTCCCCATAACAATACACATGCGCCTCAACCCCGAGGGGGAAGCACATGGTCATTCAAACACATGTATCATGCCCCCGAAGGGCCACAATGCATGGTCATACAATTGGGACCACTCCTCTTAATAGGAGTAAGACCCCTTAATCCACCAGCAGGGCATTACTCCTGCCAGGTCCGATTTGCATGCAGGTCTACCGACTGTTTTAGGGCCCCAGTCAAGGCCTGCCTTTTTTGCTTGTGAAAAAAGGTAAAACGTCAAACATTCGAACAGCCTCGGACGTGCACCTTGACCCCACGGCCAAGGCACAACGTCAACAAGGCTGTCCCCATAACAATACACATGCGCCTCAACCCCGAGGGGGAAGCACATGGTCATTCAAACACATGCATCATGCCCCCGAAGGGCCACAATGCATGGTCATACAATTGGGACCACTCCTCTTAATAGGATTAAGACCCCTTAATCCACCAGCAGGGCATTAATCCTGCCAGGTCCGATTTGCATGCAGGTCTACCGCTGTTTTGGGGCCACAGCTAAGGCCTGCCTTTTTTGCTTGTGAAAAAAGGTAAAAAGTCAAACATTTGAACAGCCTCGGACGTGCACCTTGACCCCATGGTCAAGGCACAACATCAACAAGGCTGTCCCAATAACAATACACATGCGCCTCAACCCCAAGGGGGAAGCGCATGGTCATTCAAACAAATGCATCATGCCCCCGAGGGGCCACAATGCATGGTCATTCAATTGGGACCACTCCTCTCAATAGGAGTAAGACCCTTAATCCACTGACAGGGCATTACTCCTGTCAGGTACGATTTGCGCTGTTTTGGGGCCACAGCTAAGGCCTGCCTTTTTTGCTTGTGAAAAAAGGTAAAAAGTCAAACATTTGAACAGCCTCGGACGTGCACCTTAACCCCATGGCCAAGGCACAACGTCAACAAGGCTGTCCCAATAACAATACACATGCGCCTCAACCCCAAGGGGGAAGCGCATGGTCATTCAAACACATGCATCATGCCCCGGAGGGGCCACAATGCATGGTCATTCAATTGGGACCACTCCTCTCAATAGGAGTAAGACCCCTTAATCCACTGACAGGGCATTACTCCTGTCAGGTACGATTTGCGCTGTTTTGGGGCCACAGCTAAGGCCTGCCTTTTTTGCTTGTGAAAAAAGGTAAAAAGTCAAACATTTGAACAGCCTCGGACGTGCACCTTGACCCCATGGCCAAGGCACAACGTCAACAAGGCTGTCCCCATAACAATACACGCGCCTCAACCCCGAGGGGGAAGCACATGGTCATTCAAACACATGCATCATGCCCCCGAAGGGCCACAATGCATGGTCATACAATTGGGACCACTCCTCTTAATAGGAGTAAGACCCCTTAATCCACCAGCAGGGCATTACTCCTGCCAGGTCCGATTTGCATGCAGGTCTACCGACTGTTTTAGGGCCCCAGTCAAGGCCTGCCTTTTTTGCTTGTGAAAAAAGGTAAAACGTCAAACATTCGAACAGCCTCGGACGTGCACCTTGACCCCACGGCCAAGGCACAACGTCAACAAGGCTGTCCCCATAACAATACACATGCGCCTCAACCCCGAGGGGGAAGCACATGGTCATTCAAACACATGCATCATGCCCCCGAAGGGCCACAATGCATGGTCATACAATTGGGACCACTCCTCTTAATAGGATTAAGACCCCTTAATCCACCAGCAGGGCATTAATCCTGCCAGGTCCGATTTGCATGCAGGTCTACCGCTGTTTTGGGGCCACAGCTAAGGCCTGCCTTTTTTGCTTGTGAAAAAAGGTAAAAAGTCAAACATTTGAACAGCCTCGGACGTGCACCTTGACCCCATGGTCAAGGCACAACGTCAACAAGGCTGTCCCAATAACAATACACATGCGCCTCAACCCCAAGGGGGAAGCACATGGTCATTCAAACACATGCATCATGCCCCCGAGGGGCCACAATGCATGGTCATTCAATTGGGACCACTCCTCTCAATAGGAGTAAGACCCCTTAATCCACTGACAGGGCATTACTCCTGTCAGGTACGATTTGCGCTGTTTTGGGGCCACAGCTAAGGCCTGCCTTTTTTGCTTGTGAAAAAAGGTAAAAAGTCAAACATTTGAACAGCCTCGGACGTGCACCTTAACCCCATGGCCAAGGCACAACGTCAACAAGGCTGTCCCAATAACAATACACATGCGCCTCAACCCCAAGGGGGAAGCGCATGGTCATTCAAACACATGCATCATGCCCCGGAGGGGCCACAATGCATGGTCATTCAATTGGGACCACTCCTCTCAATAGGAGTAAGACCCCTTAATCCACTGACAGGGCATTACTCCTGTCAGGTACGATTTGCGCTGTTTTGGGGCCACAGCTAAGGCCTGCCTTTTTTGCTTGTGAAAAAAGGTAAAAAGTCAAACATTTGAACAGCCTCGGACGTGCACCTTGACCCCATGGCCAAGGCACAACGTCAACAAGGCTGTCCCCATAACAATACACATGCGCCTCAACCCCGAGGGGGAAGCACATGGTCATTCAAACACATGCATCATGCCCCCGAAGGGCCACAATGCATGGTCATACAATTGGGACCACTCCTCTTAATAGGAGTAAGACCCCTTAATCCACCAGCAGGGCATTACTCCTGCCAGGTCCGATTTGCATGCAGGTCTACCGACTGTTTTAGGGCCCCAGTCAAGGCCTGCCTTTTTTGCTTGTGAAAAAAGGTAAAACGTCAAACATTCGAACAGCCTCGGACGTGCACCTTGACCCCACGGCCAAGGCACAACGTCAACAAGGCTGTCCCCATAACAATACACATGCGCCTCAACCCCGAGGGGGAAGCACATGGTCATTCAAACACATGCATCATGCCCCCGAAGGGCCACAATGCATGGTCATACAATTGGGACCACTCCTCTTAATAGGATTAAGACCCCTTAATCCACCAGCAGGGCATTAATCCTGCCAGGTCCGATTTGCATGCAGGTCTACCGCTGTTTTGGGGCCACAGCTAAGGCCTGCCTTTTTTGCTTGTGAAAAAAGGTAAAAAGTCAAACATTTGAACAGCCTCGGACGTGCACCTTGACCCCATGGTCAAGGCACAACGTCAACAAGGCTGTCCCAATAACAATACACATGCGCCTCAACCCCAAGGGGGAAGCGCATGGTCATTCAAACACATGCATCATGCCCCCGAGGGGCCACAATGCATGGTCATTCAATTGGGACCACTCCTCTCAATAGGAGTAAGACCCCTTAATCCACTGACAGGGCATTACTCCTGTCAGGTACGATTTGCGCTGTTTTGGGGCCACAGCTAAGGCCTGCCTTTTTTGCTTGTGAAAAAAGGTAAAAAGTCAAACATTTGAACAGCCTCGGACGTGCACCTTAACCCCATGGCCAAGGCACAACTTCAACAAGGCTGTCCCAATAACAATACACATGCGCCTCAACCCCAAGGGGGAAGCGCATGGTCATTCAAACACATGCATCATGCCCCGGAGGGGCCACAATGCATGGTCATTCAATTGGGACCACTCCTCTCAATAGGAGTAAGACCCCTTAATCCACTGACAGGGCATTACTCCTGTCAGGTACGATTTGCGCTGTTTTGGGGCCACAGCTAAGGCCTGCCTTTTTTGCTTGTGAAAAAAGGTAAAAAGTCAAACATTTGAACAGCCTCGGACGTGCACCTTGACCCCATGGTCAAGGCACAACGTCAACAAGGCTGTCCCAATAACAATACACATGCGCCTCAACCCCAAGGGGGAAGCGCATGGTCATTCAAACACATGCATCATGCCCCCGAGGGGCCACAATGCATGGTCATTCAATTGGGACCACTCCTCTCAATAGGAGTAAGACCCCTTAATCCACTGACAGGGCATTACTCCTGTCAGGTACGATTTGCGCCAGTTTTAGGGCCCCAGGCAGGGCCTGCCTTTTTTGCGTGTGAAAAAATGTAAAAAGTCCAAACATTTGAACAGCCTCGGACGTGCACCTTGACCCCATGGTCAAGGCACAACGTCAACAAGGTTGTCCCAATAACAATACACATGCGCCTCAACCCCAAGAGGGAAGCGCATGGTCAGTCAAACGCATGCATCATGCCCCCGAGGGGCCACAATGCATGGTCATTCACTTGGGACCACTCCTCTCAATAGGAGTAAGACCCCTTAATCCACTGACAGGGCATTACTCCTGTCAGGTACGATTTGCGCATTTAGGGCCCGCACAGAAGGCCTGCCTTTTTTGCAGTGAAAAAAGGTAAAAAGTCAAACATTTGAACAGCCTTGGACGTGCACCTTGACCCCATGGTCAAGGCACATCGTCAACAAGGCTGTCCCCAAAACAATACACATGCGCCTCAACCCCGAGGGGGAAGCACATGGTCATTCAAACGCATGCATCATGCCCCCGAAGGGCCACAATGCATGGTCATACAGGTGGGACCACTCCTCTTAATAGGAGTGAGACCCCTTAATCCACTGACAGGGCATTACTCCTGTCAGGTACGATTTGCGCCTGTTTTGGGGCCACAGGGAAGGCCTGCCTTTTTTGCTTGTGAAAAAAGGTAAAAAGTCAAACATTTGAACAGCCTCGGACGTGCACCTTGACCCCATGGCCAAGGCACGTCAACAAGGCTGTCCCCATAACAATACACATGCGCCTCAACCCCAAGGGGGAAGCACATGGTCATTCAAACTCATGCATCATGCCCCCGAAGGGCCACAATGCATGGTCATACAATTGGGACCACTCCTCTTAATAGGAGTAAGACCCCTTGATCCACCGACAGGGCATTACTCCTGCCAGGTCCGATTTGCATGCAGGTCTACCAGCACATTTAGGGCCCGCGCGAAGGCCTGCCTTTTTTGCAGTGAAAAAAGGTAAAAACTCAAACATTTGAACAGCCTTGGACGTGCACCTTGACCCCATGGTCAAGGCACATCGTCAACAAGGCTGTCCCCAAAACAATACACATGCGCCTCAACCCCGAGGGGGAAGCACATGGTCATTCAAACGCATGCATCATGCCCCCGAAGGGCCACAATGCATGGTCATACAGGTGGGACCACTCCTCTTAATAGGAGTGAGACCCCTTAATCCACCGGCAGGGCATTACTCCTGCCAGGTCCGATTTGCATGCAGTTTTTACCTGTATTGGGGGCCACAGGGAAGCCCTGCCTTTTTTACAAAGAAAAAAGGTAAAAATTCAAACATTTGAACAGCCTTGGACGTGCACCTTGACCCCATGGTCAAGGCACATCGTCAACAAGGCTGTCCCCAAAACAATACACATGCGCCTCAACCCCGAGGGGGAAGCGCATGGTCATTCAAACGCATGCATCATGCCCCCCAAAGGGCCACAATGCATGGTCATACAGGTGGGACCACTCCTCTTAATAGGAGTGACGTTTAGGGCCCACCAAGAAGGCCTGCCTTTTTTACAAAGAAAAAAGGTAAAAAGTCAAACATTTGAACAGCCTTGGACGTGCACCTTGACCCCATGGTCAAGGCACAACGTCAACAAGGCTGTCCCCATAACAATACACATGCGCCTCAACCCCGAGGGGGAAGCGCATGGTCATTCAAACGCATGCATCATGCCCCCGAAGGGCCACAATGCATGGTCATACAGGTGGGACCACTCCTCTTAATAGGAGTGAGACCCCTTAATCCACCGGCAGGGAATTACTCCTGCCAGGTCCGATTTCCATGCAGTTTTTCGCGTCCGTTTTAGGGCCCCGGACAGGGCCTGCCTTTTTTACAAAGAAAAAAGGTAAAAAGTCAAACATTTGAACAGCCTTGGACGTGCACCTTGACCCCATGGTCAAGGCACATCGTCAACAAGGCTGTCCCCATAACAATACACATGCGCCTCAACCCCGAGGGGGAAGCGCATGGTCATTCAAACGCATGCATCATGCCCCCGAAGGGCCACAATGCATGGTCATACAGGTGGGACCACTCCTCTTAATAGGAGTGAGACCCCTTAATCCACCGGCAGGGAATTACTCCTGCCAGGTCCGATTTCCATGCAGTTTTTCGCGTGTTTAGGGCCCACACGGAAGGCCTGCCTTTTTTACAATGAAAAAAGGTAAAAAGCCAAACATTTGAACAGCCTCGGACGTGCACCTTGACCCCATGGTCAAGGCACAACGTCAACAAGGCTGTCCCCATAACAATACACATGCGCCTCAACCCCGAGGGGGAAGCACATGGTCATTCAAACGCATGCATCATGCCCCCGAAGGGCCACAATGCATGGTCATACAGTTGGGACCACTCCTCTTAATAGGAGTGAGACCCCTTAATCCACCGGCAGGGAATTACTCCTGCCAGGTCCGATTTGCATGCAGTTTTTCGCGTCCGTTTTAGGGCCCCGGACAGGGCCTGCCTTTTTTACAAAGAAAAAAGGTAAAAAGTCAAACATTTGAACAGCCTTGGACGTGCACCTTGACCCCATGGTCAAGGCACATCGTCAACAAGGCTGTCCCCATAACAATACACATGCGCCTCAACCCCGAGGGGGAAGCGCATGGTCATTCAAACGCATGCATCATGCCCCCGAAGGGCCACAATGCATGGTCATACAGGTGGGACCACTCCTCTTAATAGGAGTGAGACCCCTTAATCCACCGGCAGGGAATTACTCCTGCCAGGTCCGATTTCCATGCAGTTTTTCGCGTGTTTAGGGCCCACACGGAAGGCCTGCCTTTTTTACAATGAAAAAAGGTAAAAAGCCAAACATTTGAACAGCCTCGGACGTGCACCTTGACCCCATGGTCAAGGCACAACGTCAACAAGGCTGTCCCCATAACAATACACATGCGCCTCAACCCCGAGGGGGAAGCACATGGTCATTCAAACGCATGCATCATGCCCCCGAAGGGCCACAATGCATGGTCATACAGTTGGGACCACTCCTCTTAATAGGAGTGAGACCCCTTAATCCACCGGCAGGGAATTACTCCTGCCAGGTCCGATTTGCATGCAGTTTTTCGCGTCTGTTTTAGGGCCCCGGACAGGGCCTGCCTTTTTTACAAAGAAAAAAGGTAAAAAGTCAAACATTTGAACAGCCTTGGACGTGCACCTTGACCCCATGGTCAAGGCACATCGACAACAAGGCTGTCCCCATAACAATACACATGCGCCTCAACCCCGAGGGGGAAGCGCATGGTCATTCAAACGCATGCATCATGCCCCCCGAAGGGCCACAATGCATGGTCATACAGGTGGGACCACTCCTCTTAATAGGAGTGAGACCCCTTAATCCACCGGCAGGGAATTACTCCTGCCAGGTCCGATTTCCATGCAGTTTTTCGCGTGTTTAGGGCCCACACGGAAGGCCTGCCTTTTTTACGATGAAAAAAGGTAAAAAGCCAAACATTTGAACAGCCTCGGACGTGCACCTTGACCCCATGGTCAAGGCACAACGTCAACAAGGCTGTCCCCATAACAATACACATGCGCCTCAACCCCGAGGGGGAAGCACATGGTCATTCAAACACATGCATCATGCCCCCGAAGGGCCACAATGCATGGTCATACAGTTGGGACCACTCCTCTTAATAGGAGTGAGACCCCTTAATCCACCGGCAGGGCATTACTCCTGCCAGGTCCGATTTGCATGCAGTTTTTCGCGTGTTTAGGGCCCACACGGAAGGCCTGCCTTTTTTACGATGAAAAAAGGTAAAAAGCCAAACATTTGAACAGCCTCGGACGTGCACCTTGACCCCATGGTCAAGGCACAACGTCAACAAGGCTGTCCCCATAACAATACACATGCGCCTCAACCCCGAGGGGGAAGCGCATGGTCATTCAAACGCATGCATCATGCCCCCCAAAGGGCCACAATGCATGGTCATACAGTTGGGACCACTCCTCTTAATAGGAGTGAGACCCCTTAATCCACCGGCAGGGAATTACTCCTGCCAGGTCCGATTTGCATGCAGTTTTTCGCGTGTTTAGGGCCCACACGGAAGGCCTGCCTTTTTTACGATGAAAAAAGGTAAAAAGCCAAACATTTGAACAGCCTCGGACGTGCACCTTGACCCCATGGTCAAGGCACAACGTCAACAAGGCTGTCCCCATAACAATACACATGCGCCTCAACCCCGAGGGGGAAGCGCATGGTCATTCAAACGCATGCATCATGCCCCCCAAAGGGCCACAATGCATGGTCATACAGTTGGGACCACTCCTCTTAATAGGAGTGAGACCCCTTAATCCACCGGCAGGGAATTACTCCTGCCAGGTCCGATTTGCATGCAGTTTTTCGCGTCCGTTTTAGGGCCCCGGACAGGGCCTGCCTTTTTTACAAAGAAAAAAGGTAAAAAGTCAAACATTTGAACAGCCTTGGACGTGCACCTTGACCCCCATGGTCAAGGCACATCGTCAACAAGGCTGTCCCCATAACAATACACATGCGCCTCAACCCCGAGGGGGAAGCGCATGGTCATTCAAACGCATGCATCATGCCCCCCGAAGGGCCACAATGCATGGTCATACAGTTGGGACCACTCCTCTTAATAGGAGTGAGACCCCTTAATCCACCGGCAGGGAATTACTCCTGCCAGGTCCGATTTCCATGCAGTTTTCGCGTCGCCACAGGGCGGCACACTGCGAAAAATCTAACCAATGAGGACCAAAAATCGTCTTTTAAGATGATCAAGGCACCTCCTAGCTTTAATGGTGAGCACCAGCCACGAATTATGTCTCACACGGTAAATACCGCATAACCCGCAAGGAACCAACAGCCGATGGTCTGTGTGGCAGACAGGCTGTTGGTTCCTTGCGGGTTATGCGGTACGTATTTACCGTGTGAGACATAATTCGTGGCTGGTGCTCACCATTAAAGCTGAGGTGCCTTGATCATCTTAATAGACGATTTTGGTCCTCATTGGTTAGATTTTTTCGCAGTGTGCCGCCCTGGGTGGTTTAAAATACCTGCATGCAAATCGGACCTGGCAGGAGTAATGCCCCTGCCGGTGGATTAAGGGGTCTCACTCCTATTAAGAGGAGTGGTCCCAACCTGTATGACCATGCATTGTGGCCCTTCGGGGGCATGATGCATGCGTTTGAATGACCATGTGCTTCCCCCTCGGGGTTGAGGCGCATGTGTATTGTTTTGGGGACAGCCTTGTTGACGATGTGCCTTGACCATGGGGTCAAGGTGCACGTCCAAGGCTGTTCAAATGTTTGAGTTTTTACCTTTTTTCACTGCAAAAAAGGCAGGCCTTCTGTGCGGGCCCTAAATGCGCAAGTACTGCATGGAAATCGGACCTGGCAGGAGTAATTCCCTGCCAGTGGATTAAGGGGTCTCACTCCTATTAAGAGGAGTGGTCCCACCTGTATGACCATGCATTGTGGCCCTTTGGGGGGGCATGATGCATGCGTTTGAATGACCATGCGCTTCCCCCTCGGGGTTGAGGCGCATGTGTATTGTTTTGGGAACAGCCTTGTTGACGATGTGCCTTGACCATGGGGTCAAGGTGCACGTCCAAGGCTGTTCAAATGTTTGAGTTTTTACCTTTTTTCACTGCAAAAAAGGCAGGCCTTCGCGCGGGCCCTAAATGCGCAAATCGTACCTGACAGGAGTAATGCCCTGTCAGTGGATTAAGGGGTCTTACTCCCTTTTGAGAGGAGTGGTCCCAATTGAATGACCATGCATTGTGGCCCCTCGGGGGGCATGATGCATGCGTTTGAATGACCATGCGCTTCCCCCTTGGGGTTGAGGCGCATGTGTATTGTTATTGGGGACAGCCTTGTTGACGTTGTGCCTTGGCCATGGGGTCAAGGTGCATGTCCGAGGCTGTTCAAATGTTTGACTTTTTACCTTTTTCACAAGCAAAAAAGGCAGGCCTTGCGCAGGCCCCTAAAAGCGCAAATCGTACCTGACAGGAGTAATGCCCTGCTGGTGGATTAAGGGGTCTTACTCCTATTAAGAGGAGTGGTCCCAATTGTCATGACCATGCATTGTGGCCCTCCGGGGGCATGATGCATGCGTTTGAATGACAATGTGCTTCCCCCTTGGGGTTGAGGCGCATGTGTAATGTTATTGGGACAGCCTTGTTGACGTTGTGCCTTGGCCATGGGGTCAAGGTGCACGTCCAAGGCTGTTCAAATGTTTGACTTTTTACCTTTTTTTCACAAGCAAAAAAGGCAGGCCTTTCCTGTGGCCCCAAAAACAGGGGCGGTAGACCTGCATGCAAATCGGACCTGGCAGGAGTAATGCCCTGCTGGTGGATTAAGGGGTCTTACTCCTATTAAGAGGAGTGGTCCCAATTGAATGACCATGCATTGTGGCCCCTCGGGGGCATGATGCATGTGTTTGAATGACCATGTGCTTCACCCTTGGGGTTGAGGCGCATGTGTATTGTTATTGGGACAGCATTGTTGACGTTGTGCCTTGACCATGGGGTCAAGGTGCACGTCCGAGGCTGTTCAAATGTTTGACTTTTTACCTTTTTTCACAAGCAAAAAAGGCAGGCCTTAGCTGTGGCCCCAAAACAACGGCGGTAGACCTGCATGCAAATCGGACCTGGCAGGAGTAATGCCCTGCTGGTGGATTAAGGGGTCTTACTCCTATTAAGAGGAGTGGTCCCAATTGTATGACCATGCATTGTGGCCCTCCGGGGGCATGATGCATGCGTTTTGAATGACCATGTGCTTCCCCCTTGGGGTTGAGGCGCATGTGTAATGTTATTGGGACAGCCTTGTTGACGTTGTGCCTTGGCCTAGGGGTCAAGGTGCACGTCCAAGGCTGTTCAAAATGTTTGACTTTTTACCTTTTTTCACAAGCAAAAAAGGCAGGCCTTTCCTGTGGCCCCAAAACAGGGTCAATAAGCCCAAAATTTGGATTGGCGGCTCTGCTTGATGTTTAGCCAATGGGGACCAATGAATAAATCTCTGTCTGTTGACAGAGTGGCCGGGCTGAGGCCTCCAGAAGACCCTTTGGGTCGGAGGTGATGCTTTGGTCTAGGACTTCGGTCCACAGGACATCGGGACAGCGCTCGTCACGCTGTTATGTCGTTGATTATATATATATATCTATATATATATATATATATTTTATATATATATATATATATTATATATATAATATATATATATATATATACATATGTATATATATATATATATATATATATATATATATTATATATATATAACATATGTATATATATATATATAATATATTATATATATATATATATATATTATATATATATATATATATATATATATGTATATAGCTTGTTTTCTTTGAAAAGTTTTGATTTTTTTTTTGCTTTGTTTTTGAAAAAAATTTGAAAAATAATTTCTTTTCAAATTAAATCTTCAACTTCAATTTTGATAAAATGTAATATTGTGGCGGACACGAAAGCACTGACGTGGTGACATCACCCCGCACACCAAGTGGGGGTGGGCCACGCCCTGGAGAGAGGCGTGGCCTCACGATATACACGGGGCGCGCAGCCCTGAGCAGCTGAGTATTACAGTGAGCTCTTGAATAAAGACTCTTACAAATTACCGCGTTGTCCGCTTCCTCCTTGCTCACAAGCAGCGCGCGTAATACCGCGCTTTAATATCATGTATATTACAAATATATTTGTGCAAAATAATTGTTTGTATTATGATTGGTGTAAACCATGACAATACAGCACTCAGGTACAGTCATCTCTCTTTATACCTACATATCTGGGCAGTGTCTGTGTTGTCACTGAACTACTCCCTTCAACTTTTGTGTCCATGGTTGTGAAGTGTTTTTAATGACATAGTGGTGAGGTGTTTTGAATTACGTGGTGGTGAGGTGTTTTGAATGACATGGTGGTGAGGTGTTTTGAATTACCTGGTGGTGAGTTGTTTTCAATTTTGTGGTGGTGAGGTGTTTTTAATTATGTGTTGGTGAGGTGTTTTTAATTACGTGGTGGAAGGTGTTTTGAATTACGTGGTGGTAAGGTGTTTTGAATTACGTGGTGGTAAGGTGTTTTGAATTATGTGGTGGTGATGTATTTTGAATTACATGGTGGTGAGGTATTTTGAATTACGTGGTGGTGAGGTGTTTTGAATTACATGGTGGTGAGGTGTTTTGAATTACCTGGTGGTGAGGTGTTTTCAATTTTGTGGTGGTGAGGTGTTTTTAATTATGTGTTGGTGAGGTGTTTTTAATTACGTGGTGGTAAGGTGTTTTGAATTATGTGGTGGTAAGGTGTTTTGAATTACGTGGTGGTAAGGTGTTTTGAATTATGTGGTGGTGATGTATTTTGAATTACATGGTGGTGAGGTGTTTTGAATTACGTAGTGGTGAGGTGTTTTGAATTACGTGGTGGTGAGGTGTTTTGAATTACCTGGTGGTGAGGTGTTTGAATTACCTGGTGGTGAGGTGTTTTGAATTACCTGGTGGTGAGGTGTTTTCAATTTTGTGGTGGTGGGGTGTTTTTAATTATGTGTTGGTAAGGTGTTTTGAATTACGTGGTGGTAAGGTGTTTTGAATTACGTGGTGGTAAGGTGTTTTGAATTATGTGTTGGTGAGGTGTTTTTAATTACGTGGTGGTAAGGTGTTTTGAATTACGTGGTGGTAAGGTGTTTTGAATTACGTGGTGGTAAGGTGTTTTGAATTATGTGTTGGTGAGGTGTTTTAATTACGTGGTGGTAAGGTGTTTTGAATTACGTGGTGGTAAGGTGTTTTGAATTACGTGGTGGTAAGGTGTTTTGAATTATGTGTTGGTGAGGTGTTTTGAATTACGTGGTGGTAAGGTGTTTTGAATTACGTGGTGGTAAGGTGTTTTGAATTACGTGGTGGTGATGTATTTTGAATTACGTGGTGGTAAGGTGTTTTGAATTACGTGGTGGTAAGGTGTTTTGAATTATGTGGTAGTGACGTATTTTGAATTACATGGTGGTGAGGTGTTTTGAATTATGTGGTGGTGATGTATTTTGAATTACATGGTGGTGAGGTGTTTTTGAATTACGTAGTGGTGAGGTGTTTTGAATTACGTGGTGGTGAGGTGTTTTGAATTACCTGGTGGTGAGGTGTTTTGAATTACCTGGTGGTGAGGTGTTTAGAATTACCTGGTGGTGAGGTGTTTTCAAT
Organism: Myxine glutinosa; assembly: GCF_964187855.1. Taxonomy (NCBI): domain Eukaryota; kingdom Metazoa; phylum Chordata; class Myxini; order Myxiniformes; family Myxinidae; genus Myxine; species Myxine glutinosa. Next base: position 184,621,508 of record NC_136266.1, read on the forward strand.
TTTGTGGTGGTGGGGTGTTTTTAATTATGTGTTGGTAAGGTGTTTTGAATTACGTGGTGGTAAGGTGTTTTGAATTACGTGGTGGTAAGGTGTTTTGAATTATGTGTTGGTGAGGTGTTTTTAATTACGTGGTGGTAAGGTGTTTTGAATTACGTGGTGGTAAGGTGTTTTGAATTATGTGGTGGTAAGGTGTTTTGAATTATGTGTTGGTGAGGTGTTTTTAATTACGTGGTGGTAAGGTGTTTTGAATTACGTGGTGGTAAGGTGTTTTGAATTACGTGGTGGTAAGATGTTTTGAATTATGTGTTGGTGAGGTGTTTTGAATTACGTGGTGGTAAGGTGTTTTGAATTACGTGGTGGTAAGGTGTTTTGAATTACGTGGTGGTGACGTATTTTGAATTACGTGGTGGTAAGGTGTTTTGAATTACGTGGTGGTAAGGTATTTTGAATTACGTGGTGGTGAGGTGTTTTTAATTACATGGTGGTGAGGTGTTTTTAATTACGTGGTGGTGAGGTGTTTTTAATTACGTGGTGGTGAGGTGTTTTTAATTACGTGGTGGTGAGGTGTTTTTAATTACGTGGTGGTGAGGTGTTTTTAATTACGTGGTGGTGAGGTGTTTTTAATTACGTGGTGGTGAGGTGTTTTTAATTACGTGGTGGTGAGCTGGTGAGGCGAGCCAAGCTAGTATACTATATATATATATATATATATACGTATATATATATATATATATATATATATATATATATATATATATATATATATATATATATATATATATACAGTATATATATAATGTTGCGGATATGGGATTTGGCCTCCATCCATATCCGCTTGTAAATATTCCCCTATTTCCCCAATACTCCCCAACTATCCCCAATCCCCCATTCCCTAGTCCCATTGTCTGTAAACAACACTCTGTAGAACCGACCTTGCCCTATTTCCCCCATTAAATGTCGCACCCAGGTTCACCGCATCTCACGTAGACAACTATAGGACATCTTGCTAGTTATTCTTAGTCTATGTCAGTTAAGGACTCGTTTCCATTAATTCTGACTCTTCGTTGCACCAGAATGTGATTGTATGGCACCATTAGTAAGTTTAGGACCTCCCAATACCTCCCCGCATCTCTTCCTCATGGAACAACAACACCAACAACAACAGCGGCGGCGGCGCGGCGGCGGCGCGGGGAGTGCGCGTCCTCACTCCGGCTTGGTTAGCCGCCATTGAACATGTGCTCCGACGGGGTTACCACGCAGGGGCTCACTGTCAGCTCCTCGTCAAGGGCGGAGCCCGGTAACCCCCCGCACCCAATAAGAAGCGGCGGACCGATTCCATCTGGGGCGGAGCTAACGAGCCGAGGGCGTGTCACTCCCCGCTGGGCATGCGCAGGAAGACGGAGGTGACGTCAGATGCGCCTCAGCTTGGAGAGAAACGGACGCCACCTCCAGCGCGACGATACCTACCCGCATCTCTGGACCGGACCGGGTCGATTCTGCCCCTGAGCCAAGGTGCACCTTGAGCTATCGACTGCCTGCCCTTCCTTGCCATCAATCCCTGTGTGAGTCAGTCTTGTCCCGTTTGTCTGTGGTCTGTCGGGAATTAAGATAAGACTGTGTCTAAGTGCCCATCTTGCTGTGCTTTACCTCTTGCCGTGTAATCTAACCGTTCTGCATAACCAATATTATATCCTCCTCCGGAGGTCTTGAGAACTGTACCCCTTGTGTCGTTGCCTTAATCCCAGCCGTTGTGTCCTTTCCTTCATTGATCTAGCGTAGCGCGATTCGGCCAACGTTCGAGTGTAATCGGGTAAACTGTGCGAACACGGCGGCCATTCCGCTCGGCTCATCATAACATCTAAGTCGTGTCCGTAACAATTGGTGTCGGGAAGTGGGATTGGACCCGAAGCGCGCTTCACGCGCTCGAAATTATTAACGGCGAAATTTGATTTTGTTTTACAAAAATAAAAACCCGAATTTTGAAAGTCGCGCTATGGCAGATCAAGACGGCTGGGTTCCGGTAGAGGAGAGTGAGGCAGGGTCGATCCAGGACCAAATTGAGGGACATGAGGAGAGCGAAGCAGTGAGGGTGGCAGGGTCGCAAAATGGCGTCCTCGCGCACGAAGTTGCGGGCGCGCAAAATGGCGCCTCGCACATAGCTACGGCGGCCGCACCCGCTGCACAAGTGGGAGGGATGGCCCAAATGCAGGCCCTCATGGAGCAATTTATGGCGCAAATGCAGGCGTCCCTCAAACTGCAGAGTGAGCAATTGGGGGTAATGGGAAACCAAATGGGGGTAATGGGGAACCGGATGGATGCTCAGGGTGAGCGATTGGAGGGCCAAATGGGGGTAATGAGGGACGAAGCGAGGGGTACCGGTGAGGGGTTAGAACAAAGGATGGGGGCCCAGATCGGAGGGTTAGGGGGTAGAATAGAGGGATTAGACAATAGATTAGGGGAAATACAGGAGGGGTTAATGGGGGTAGAAAACAGAATGGCCGCTCAAGAGAATCAAATGGAAGGGATGCAAAAGGGGTTAGAGGGGTTAGAAAACAGTATGGAAGGCAAATTGAGGGACATGAGGGACCAAGCAGAAAGGGAAGTTAAACAAATGGGGCAGCAGATAGAGGGGGTCAGAATGGGGGTAGAAACTAAACTGGATGCTCACAGGGAGGAAATGGAGCAGATGAGGGTGGCATCTGGGCAGGAGATGCAAGTGATGGGAGAAGAGATCAGAAGAGGGGTGAGTGAGGAGGTCGGAGGAGTGCGTGAGGAGGTGAGGCACTGTAAGGAGCGCATGGAGAAGGAGGTGAGAAAGGGGACTGTAAAATTGCAAGGTGGTATAGAGGAGTTGACGCTGGGAGTAGAACAACTGACAGTGGGACAAAAGGAGTTGGGGGACCAGGTAAAGAAGAACACAGCGGTAATAGAGGGTTTAAAATCGACACAGAAGGAGATGAAAAAGGACGTAGGGGTAATTAAAAAAGAGTGTCAGACGGTACATGAGGACCTGACGAGGAAAATGGACAAGGTGGTAGAGGTGGTGGAGGTTAAAGAGCGGGAGGTGCGGGAGCACATAGAAAAAAATAAAGTGGAGTTAGAGGAAGAACTTAAAGGGGCGCACGAGGAGATGAAGGAGGTGAAGCAGAAATTAGAAGAAGTGGAAGAAGGGGTGAGCGAAATTAAGAAGCGACGGAGAGAGGATAAGAAAGAGATAAAGGAGGAAGTAAAAGAATTGGTCCAAAGTCTGTGTTCGGATCGTGATGATGTGCTCATTAACCGGATGAGGGATTCGCAGGTGATGGAGGAGAAGCGAAGAGAAAGAGGACCCGGTGTAAGTGGTGACCAATATGGTCGTGCGTATGATGCGCCAGGTGATTTAATAAGCTTGGGGGTCGAGATAGACCCGGATGTTCGTGAGAGGCCAAGAGTGAGGTGTATGGCTGGTCCGGAGGGTATGGAACGAGAGGTGCGAGGTGTGGGTGAGCAAGGTTGTGGTGGTATGGAATGGGTAGCGGGTTGCGGAAGTGTGACCCATGCATCGACACCAACAGGGGTAGTTGTTAGAGGGACAGGGGGGCACGAGAGCCCCTTGGGGGTAATGTACTGTGGGGGCCCGGCCGGTTCGGCCCCGCGCTGACCCCGCAAGGGGCGACGCACGGGGTCCGGCAGGCGGGCAACGACTCGCATACGAGGTGGTCCCACAAGGTCCCACTCGCGCCGTATGACGGCAAGAGTGATCTACGCGCGTACCTGGCGCAGTTTGACTGTGTGTGTAAGGGCAACGGTTGGGGTGAGGACGAAGGTGGAGTACACCTGGTGGCCGCATTGCGCGGCGCGGCGGCGGAGGTGCTGACGGCATTACCAGCGGGTGCTCTCACCCTGCCAGCCCTCCGCGACGCCCTAATTAATCGATTCGGCATTGAACAGCAGAGCGAGCTTGTTAAAGCTCAGCTCGCGCTGCGAAAACGCAAGCCCCAGGAAGCCATCGGGGAACTTGCCCACGACATTCGCCGCGCAGTGGGGATCGCACATGCTAGCATGGCAGCGGATTCCCGGGAAAGCCTGGCGCTGGACCATTTTATCCAGGCCCTCCCGGATATTGAGCTCCGGCAACAGCTCGCCATGTGGCGCCCGCAGACTCTGAGCCAGGCGGCTGACGCTGCGGCCCGTTGGGAAGCAGCGAGGCACCTGGCCCGGGGGGGCGAGCGTCACGCAATGGCGGTCCGCCAGGTGGGACCCCCGATGGAGGGCGGACCCCTTAGGGGGCCCGCCCCCGACGTGAGTCCTGACCTGGCGGGCATGGTCCGGAGGCTGGTGGACCAGCGCCTGGCGGGACCTGGACCATGGCAGGCGGCCCCGGAGGTGGCCCGCGGTGGACCACGAGCGGGTAATCCAATTCGGACCTACAGGGGGGGAAATTTGGAATTCCGGAGACAAGCACCTTATCAGGTGAGGTGCTATACTTGCAACCGTCTGGGTCACCTGGCGCGGCACTGTCGAGCGACGCGCCGGGATGATCCCCGGCGGTTGAGGTCCTCAACTCCGCCCAGGGGGGAGCGGGTTAGCCGACCCCAGACACCCCCCCGCCAGACCCCGGGAAACTAGAAGGTGTCGGGCACGTAGGGCGGTGTTCGGCAGAAGAGGATGGAGGAGAGCCCTCATTGACGCGACAGGTCATTTATTGTGGCCAAATTGGAACCGGTAGCCTGACAATCAGATGCAAAATTGCCGGCGTGGGGGTAGACGCCGTAGTGGACACAGGAGCTAGCGCCACGATCATCAGCCCTGTGGTCCTTGATTCGAGCGCAGGTGGCTGGGATAAGATCCAGCGCCTGCAAAATTATAGTTTGCAACTTGCTACCGGGGTAACGGCCCCGATCATAGGGCGTGGTTCTGTGACCCTCAAGTTAGGGTCGGTAAGGAGGGAGATAGATGTTTGGGTGGCGGAGGTGTGCGACCCATGTTTAATAGGGTTGGATTTGTTGACTGCCAGCGGTTGTAAAATCGACTTGTGCCGGGGGATCCTGCAGGTGGGAGTAGAAGAGCTGCCGTTAGAGGGAGTGAGCACGGCCGAGAGAGCGGAGCTGGAGGCTTCCGAGGCCGTGACCATCCCCCCAAGGGCCGAGGCGATAGTGCCGGCCCGGTGGGCAGCTCGCCCAACATGGCAGGAGTCCTGGGGCCTGGTCGAACCGGTGGCAGCGCAGTCCATACCGGGTTTAATCGTGGGCCGCACCCTTGTAAAAACGGACGGACCGGTAGTGGCCGTCCGAGTAATAAATATAAGTACAGAACCACGCACTATAGTAAGGTGCACGAGGGTAGCTGGCTGCACCCCAGTTGAGGAAGTCGCGACAGTGAGGGGCGAGAATGTCCAGCCGAGCCGGCCCCGGGGGGAGCCTTCCATAAGAAGTAGGAATTGGCCCGATCCCATTTGCGAGATGGTAAATCGTAGTAGCGTAGAGTTGGGAGGTACCCAGAGGGAGGCCTTACACAAACTGGTTGGGTCCCATTTGGACCTCTTCTCCCTGTCCACCGAGGATATTGGACGTACGGGCCTTGTGAAACATCAGATCCACACCGGTGAGGCCCGGCCTATTCGTCAGGCCGCCCGACGGCTCCCTTGGAGCAAGAGGGCGGAAGCTGACGAGCAGGTTGAAAAAATGCTCGACGCAGGAGTGATCGAGCCCTCGGGAAGTCCTTGGATGTCACCTGTTGTGCTGGTCAAAAAGAAGGATGGGACCACGCGGTTCTGCGTGGACTATCGCCAGCTAAACAACGTGACACTCAAGGACTCATATCCCCTGCCATCAGAGCATATCCATCAGAGCCGGATGGGTGGTGTGTGTAAGGTGGGTGAGGAGGAGGTACAGCAACGCAGTGCCTTTGAAAAGGGGACACGCAAGATGGCCGGGAGAAACAGCCAGGTAGCAAGCCACAGTGTTGTATGGCCTGGGGTTGTACTTCAGCAGGGAAAGGATGTGAGGAGGAGAGTGAAATGGCCAGGTATGGGATAAAGGGAAGTATGGGAGAGAATGGATGGAGTGATGTGTGGGGTGCTTCATAGGTTGAAAGGAAGGGTGGAAGATAGATTGAGAAAGATGAATGACATTGTGTGTCACGTTTGTATGCATGTGTCACGTTTGGAGTGAAAGAGTGTGTTTTGAGGGGTGAGAAGGGGGCATGTTTGAGCAGGAGGCAGAGGGAGATCCATGAGTTGAGAATTGAGTTGAGGAGCTTGAATGGAAGATGGAAGAGGGCAGTGGAAGGGGAGAGGAATGGGCTTGAGGTGTTGACGAAGCAGATGAGGGTGAGGTTGGTGAAGTTGAAGAGAGTGGAAAGGATGAAGAGGTGAAGAAAGGAGAGGCAGAGGAAGAGGAAGAGAAAGAGGTTCTTTGAGAAGCCTTTTCAGTTTATGAAGGATCTGTTGGAGCCGTCTCAAATTGGTGTACTGAAGGTACTGAAGGAAGAGTTGGAAGGTCACCTGCGTGTCACGTATGCAGACACAAGGAGGAACGAAGTGGTGGAGGACATTGAAGGATTGGTGAGACCGACAGAGCCAGGTGTTCCATTTGATTTGTCAGAGCCAAAGATGTCTGAGGTTGAGGCAGTTTTGAGGAAGGCACGGGCGGCATTGGCTCCAGGACCAAGTGGAGTGCCATACAAGGTGTTTAAGAGTTGCGAAGGCATAAGGCAGTATCTGTGGAAGGCTTTGAAGGTGGTATGGAGGCAAGGAGTGGTGCCCAGTCAATGGACTAGGGCGGAAGGAGTTTATATTCCAAAGCAGGAGGAGGCTGTGACATTGGAGCAGTTTAGACCAATATCATTGCTCGATGTAGATGGGAAGATATTGATGAGTGTCTTTGTGGCACGGCTCTCAGGCTTCATCAGAGGGAATGGTTTTGTGGATGGTTCTGTGCAGAAGGCAGGAATACCAGGATCACCAGGATGCATTGAACACTCGGCAATGGTCTGGCAAGTGTTACAGGAGGCAAAGAGGCAAAGGAAGGATGTGGTGGTGGTATGGCTGGATTTGGAAAATGCATATGGGTCAGTGCCGCATGCCTTGATCAGGTATGCCATGGATTTATTTTGGGTGCCACGAAGATTTAGGGATTTTTTGATGGCATATTATGATCAGTTTTGGATGCGGTTTGCGACACAGTCCTATGTAACAGAGTGGCAGAAGTTGGAAGTGGGGATCCCGATGGGATGTACCATCTCCCCTATTTTGTTTGTGCTGGTTATGGAGTTGTTGATACGTGCGGTGAGTGGACATGGGAACGAAGTGGAGCTAGCCCATTGTCAGTGTTTGCCATCGATGTTTGCAATCATGGATGACCTGACAGTTGTCCAACACTCCACTGATGCAGCAGTAGAGGTACTGGGACGACTGCAAAGGTTGATGCGGTGGGCAAGCATGGGATTCAAAGCAAGAAAGTCGAGGAGTGTGGTAGTGAGACGAGGAGTGGTGGATAACATGCACAGGTTTGAGCTGGGAGGGGAGGTGGTTCCATCATTGGTGGAGCTCCGTGAAGAGTTTGGGAAGATGGTATACAGTGGAGTTCAATGATGTGGGAAGAGTGGAGGAGGTCAGAAACAAGCTTCTGAGAGGTTTGAAGAGGATTGATGGATGTGGTTTGCCAGGTAAGTTGAAGGTATGGTGTTTGAAGTTTGGATTGATGCCACGAGTATTGTGGCCATTGATGATGTATGATATTGCGATTGCGCATGTAGAGAGGATGGAGGTTGTGGGTGTAGCTGCTGTACGCATCCAGGTGCAGTTGCTGCATGGGGATGTGTATGTGCCCCTGCTGGCCCACCTTAGCTGACCGTATCGAGGTTGAAGGGCCGAAACGGGATGATGCTGAGGACCTCGACTGAGGGCCCGGTCAGTGAGGCACACTTGTGACCAGGTGTGTTTTGAAATTATATATATATATATACAGACATACAGTCACATGAAAAAGTAAGTACACCTCATGTAAAGTTTTGACTTTTTCAACATATTTCAACATACAGCTATTTGATCTTCATTTCAACAATATTGATAGATAAAGTTGATATAATATAACAAATATCATGAAACATTTACATTTTGTCGTCCATTGCATAATTTAAATAAACATAAATGCAAATTTCGCATGTGGAAAAAGTAAGTACACTCTTGGCTCCAATAGGTGGTATTGCCCCCTTTGGCAGAAACAACTTCAAGTAGGCATTTCTTATAACTGTCTACCAGTCTCTGATATCGTCTGGGAGAAATTTTTGCCCACTCCTCCATGCAGAATTCTTTCAGCTGTGCGATGTTTGAGGGGTTTCTTGCATGCACAGCTCGTTTCAAATCCCCCCACAACATCTCGAAGGGATTTAGATCCAGGCTTTGACTTGGCCATTCCAGAACCCTCCATTTCTTTTTTTTCAGCCATTCCTTCGTGGATTTACTGGTATGTTTAGGGTCATTGTCATGTTGCAAGGTCCACCTTCGGTTGAGCTTCAACTTTCCGACAGATGGCCTCACATAATCCTCAAGTACCCTCTGGTACAATGAAGAATTCATAGGGGATTCTATGATGGTGAGCTGCGCAGGCCCTGATGCAGCAAAGCTGCCCCAAACCATAATATTTCCACCACCATGCTTTACAGTTGGTATGAGGTTCTTGTGGTCAAATGCTGTCTTTGGTTTTCACCAACCATGTCTTCTGGTACTGTGGCTAAATAGCTCTACCTTTGATTTATCTGTCCAGAGCACATTGTTGCAGAAGTGATGGTCTTTGCCGAGGTGTTCATTGGCAAACTTTAGTCTTGCCCTGATGTTCTTTCTGGACAGCAAAGGTTTTCTCCTGGCACACCTCCCATGTAGATCAAATTTGTGCAGCCTCTTTCTAATGGTAGACTCGTGCACTTTCACATCAACAGTGGCAAGAGCTACCTGTTGGTCCCGTGATGACATTCTGGCTTTCTTAGAGACTTCTTTCAGCATCTTGCGGTCTGCTCTCGGGCTGAACTTGCTGGGGTGGCCTGGCCTGAACAAGTTGGCAGTTGTTTGGAATCTTCTCCACTTGTCGATGATCTTCCGGACAGTCGAATGATTGATTTCAAATTGTTTGGAGATCTTTTTATATCCCTTCCCAGACTCGTAGGCATCTATAACCTTCTTTCTGAAGGCCTCAGAGAGCTCTTTTGATCGAGGCATGGTGACGCCACACACTTCAACAACAAAGAGCAAACCAAACTAAATGTCTGAGGTTTAAATAAGACAGGTTCCTCCGAGATCCTCTCTAACGATATTCTAATTATTTGCACCTGAGCTGGTGCACCTGATTCGAATTTTAGGTATTTGAAGTAGTGATAAATGTAGGGGTGTACTTCCTTTTTCCACATGCGAAATTTGCATTTATGTTTATTTAAATTATACAATGGACTACATAATGTAAATGTTTCATGATATTTGTTATATTATTTCACCTTTATCTCTCAATATTGTTGAAATGAAGATCAAATAGCTGTATGTTGAAATATGTTGAAAAAGTCAAAACTTTACATGGGGTGTACTTACTTTTTCACGTGACTGTATACATACATATACATATACATATACATATACAGACAAATACATATATATACATATACAAACATATATATACATATGCATATACATATACACATACTGATATATACATATACATATACATACATATACATATACATATACAGACATATACATATACAGATATACATATACATATACAGACATATACATATACATATACATATACAGACATATACATATAAATATACATGTACATATACATATACATATACAGACATATATATATATATATATTTCTGTTACGTGCTCCTCCCCAAACCCCGGTCACGGTGTACCGCCGAGCCTCGAGAGGAGTCACTGCAGAAAAATGTGTTATTCTGTATGTCAAAGATCAATGGTGAAACCACAACAATTGTTACCAACATACAAGTATTGTATTAAAGTCACACAAGAATAACAGTACAATAACAATAGTAATCAATTGTACAACCAATATATCCTTCCTATGATGGTACCATCAGTTTCGTACAATATAACTCACTGTGCTCCAAGTGAGTGAAACAAGAACATTCCCAATGTCTCTATTCCGGCATCAAGCGAAAGTCAAGCCGTTCCAGTGATCGTCAGAACGATGTCTAATCGAGACCAGAATCCCGCTCGGTTGAGTGACAGTCACGCTGCCAAAGATGCGTAAAGGTGCCCTCCAGGCTACTGGGAAATCACACCTTCGGGTATGGACGTTCCACGGCTACCAATCGGCGAACTGCAGATTTCCCACTCAAAAGCCATGTTACACACACACCAGGTTAACGTGTAGATGTGGTGAAAACGGTTGAAGCGAGGTGAAAAACCTGGAGCGATGCGAAAATCGGGCGCAAGTCAAAATGGCCAACGGCCCGTTCTCGAGACGGAATGGCACTCCAACGATTCTCTTCGGAATCGACCGCAAAACCTGTCATGCAGGTTTATCTGTCACAGCGATGACAACTCTGTCGCAGGAAGCCCTTTCCCGGGAAACACAAAGTTCACTCGTGAGCCTCGTTCACCAACGTTTGCTCCAAACCTCAAAGCAGCTCGACTTTCTTCTCGAACTCCCTCACTCGCCCTCTTTTTCTTTTCTCTTCTTCTTCCTCTTCGTCGTCGTCCGGTTCCGGTTTCATTTAAAACATTAACTTTTTTTACCTTTTGAAAATAGTAATCTCTATTTCACTTAAACGATAACAATAATAGTACATGGAACCAAAAATGTTCACAGTGGATGAAAACCACAACAACGGAAGTGACGAATCAGTAACACTCCCCCCCCCCCCCCCTCAAGAAAGAAAGTTTGAACATAGTGAAAACTTTCTTTTCCTGCAAAAACCCTTTTAACAAACAAAAGTAAAACTCACACCCAAATGATCAATTCACGTGAGCAACAATTAATATTTCCCAAAATAAAGCCAAAAAACCTCCAAACAACCCACAGGAATCTCCAAAGTTAGTTCACTCTGGACAAAGCATCAGCAACGACACTGTCCCTGCCCTTTACATGGTCAATTTCCAAGTTGAACTCCTGCAAAGCCAAACTCCATCTCATCAACCTCTGATTTTTATTTTTCATTTTTTTGAATGAAGGTTAAGGGGTTGTGATCAAAAATCCAAAGCAAAGCAAATCTATAGCACTTTTTGAAGGAGGTCGAGCTGAGAGCCAGGTTTCATGGTGGTTGGGTGGTGAGGCCTGGAAGTATTCACTGCATGGACGCATTTAGGAATGTGGAGTTCATGGGTTAATCCGTGTAGGAATCTTGGCTCGGCAGCTCCTGAGCACTCAGTGCTTCCAACTCTTCTCTTGATCATAAAAATCATAATGACGGTTGTAGAGTCGGGTGCTGTAGTCACGTGAGTAGCGGTCCCCATCTCGGCTACCACCGTAATAGTCATCCTGTCGAGAGTTGCCACAACTGCGCTGCTGCTGCTGGGAGCCTCCGTAGTAATCACGACTGCGGCCACCACCAAAACTACTACTCCCACTCCGGGAGCCATAGCCACCCCTGAAACTACCTCCACGTTTTCCTCCTCTGTAGCCCCCTCGACGCCCATGGCCTGCCTTCTCTACTGTTATGGTCCGACCATCCAAATCCTTGCCATTCAAAACCTTTTCTGCATCTTTGGCGTCCTTTGTGTTTTCAAACGTGACAAAGCCAAACCCTCTCGACTTTTGCGTCTCCCTGTCTTTTATCAGCAGCACTTCCAAGAGTGGTCCATATTTGCCAAAGATAGAGTCCAGAACATCTTCACTTGTGTCAAAGTTCAGTCCACCTACAAGGAGCTTGCCAACATTGCCTCCATCCATGACTTGTGTGTGCTGACACTTAGTTTCAGGGTACTCGACAAGAAGTACCTGTGCAAAGCGTGACGTCAGTACCTTTTCCTTCTCTTCAGAGCACTTCCTACCCATAGCACGAGTCGTGGCACAGGATGGAAAGATACCCGGAATCTCCTGCTCTAACTGTGCGGTGTTATTTTCCATACTAGGCTTTTCAACAAACATCGGATTACCAGAAACTCGACCACCGGCCAAATCATTCCCGATAACAAAAGATATTCCCTCTACAGGTAGAGTGGCTTGTAACCCTACGGTGACCGGTCCTGACACCAAATCAGACTTCAAATGGATGACATGAAGTGGAGCTTTAACATAGCCACCAACCCCCTGTAAAAGAACACTAACACCAGTTGCCGTCTTCTCTGACAATGGCAAAATGCCTTCAAGCATCAAAGATTGATGTGCTCCTGTGTCCCTCAATACCCTAACAAGTCTCTGGTTCGTTAAGTCTCCATCCAGTGACACAAACCCCTCTGAAATAAAAGGTTTGTAACCCTCTTGGACAAGGTCGTTCTGTGATGCCGTAACTTTGACATGGGAAACTTCACAAGGCACTGTCCTCCAAGGAAGATTTCTCGCATTTGCATTCGGAGTTGCTCTAGTTTGACTCCGCTCCTGATTTTTCCTTTTCAGGGTGTAACATTGGGACATCAAATGCCCAGGTTTCTTGCAAAAAGCGCAAGTAGGTCCGGAGGAAAAACTCGTGGTCTGCCTCGGCCCCCCCGGAAGCTAAGTCTGTCTTGGAACTGTAGTCTTCTGATCCCTAAAAGTCGCGGTATCAGATTTGTCCCCATAGTCATCTCTAGGCCGCCTCCATGAATATTTGTTCTCCGCACCTGATTTACCAAAACTCCCCTGGCTAACTCTAGGCGGGAAGTTAGGTTTGTGGAATCCCATCCTGTGTGTCAAGGCATAGTCATCTGCCACGGTTGCTGCCTCATACAACTCTGGTACTTTCTTTTCATCCAGATGTACTTTAATGTCCACGTGGACACACTGTTTGAATTCCTCCACCAAGATCAATTGTCGTAACAGGTTGAAGTCTTTTTTTTTTTTTTTTTTTTTTTTTTTTGTATACTGAATCGAGGCTCGTGAAAGAGCTAACATTTACTTCACAAACAAACCAACCAGACAAACAAAACACACAAAAAGAGGGAGCGGAAAACAAGATGGGGAGAGAAGGGGAAGCACACAAACACAACATTTGAGAGCAGGGAGATGTGTGGAAGGGAGAGGGCTTGGGGGGAGGAGGCGTGGGAAGGGGGGGGGGGGGGTGGAGGGAGAAGTATAAAACACAAGGACACCAAGGACTTCCAGGACAGAAGTTGGTATTTCAAAAAAGTGGAATTGGGGTGAAATTAGCGGGGGTAGAAAAGATCAAGGTTTTGGATGGGGGAAGATAAGAGATGGTGGTGAACAGCAGTTTTAAAGACCTGGAGGGTGGAGTGGGATTGAAGAGAGTGAGGGAGTTTGTTCCAGAGGTGGGAGAAGAGAGGAATGAAGGAGTGAAGGTGAGCAGAGAGTCTTGATTTTGGCAGTTTGACCATAAGAGGGTTGCAGGCAGATCTTGTGCGACCTGTAGGAATATTTGCGGGACAGAGCCCAGAGAGAGCTGGGGGGGCAAGGCCAGAGAGGAGTCGGTAGAAGATGGAAAGACCACCAACCTGCCTGCGGTGAGTGAGTGAGAGGCCCTTGTAGTTAGCTTCATCGCGGGAGATTCCAATGATTCTGAATGCTTTGGTTTCAACAGCGTGAAGACGAGCTAGGTGTGAGGCAGGAGCACCAGCCCAGAGGGGAGAGCAGTATTCCATTGAGCTGCGGATGAAAGCCTTGTATGTGGTGAGGAGCTCAGGTGTGCCAAGGAAGGACTTTGCACGACGGAGGATGCCCAGTCGGCGACTGGCTTTGGAGGCCAGATTTGAAATGTGGTTTTCCCAGGAAAGATCATGGCAGATAGTGAGACCCAAAAGCTTGAGTGACAGAACTTCTTGGAGAGGATTATTCAGAAAGTGGATGGGAGGGTTGTCCAGTCGGTCTTTTCGGAGAGACATCGTAAGAGTGTGAGATTTGTCAGGATTGAAAGACATGTTCCACTTGTTTGCCCAGTCTGTGATTTTGTCCAGGTCTGCAGAGAGTGAGGAGGCAGCAGACTGCCGATCTGAGGGATGAAGAATGGAGCGACAGAGAGTAGAGTCATCAGCAAAGAGATACAGAGGATTTTCAAGAGAGTCAGAGAGATCATTGATGAAGACCAGAAAAATCACAGGGCCCAGAACACTGCCTTGTGGAACTCCAGCCTGAACAGGAAGAGGAGATGAGAGAAACCCATTCAGGGCCACACGTTGACTACGACTAGAGAGGAAGTCCGCCAGCCATGCGTGGAGATTTCCATTGATACCAAAAGAGGAGAGTTTGGTGAGCAGAGCGGGGTGCCAGACCGTATCGAAGGCACGTGATATGTCAAGGGAGACTGCTCTAATTTCCTGTTTGGCATTGAGGACCTCCATGCATTGTTGAGAAAGCAGAAGCAGCATGTCCAGAGTAGAGTGTCCAGGTCTGAAACCAATTTGATGATCAGAGATCAAGCCATTGGAGAAGAGGAAAGATTTCATATCTGAAGCAATGATGGATTCCATGACTTTGCTGATAATTGGGAGAAGGCTGATTGGTCTGTAGTTGCTGGGATCTGTTTTTGCACCTTTTTTGCGCAAAGCGGTGATGTTGGCAGATTTCCAAGCAGATGGAAGATGACCTTGAGCAAAAGAGAGGGTGAAGAGAACAGAGAGAGGGAGTGAAAGAGCGGAAGAACAGGATTTTAGGACCCGTGGGCTGATGCCGTCAGGTCCAGTTGCAGAATCCGATTCGAGGGTTGACAGAAACTTTTCCACCTTGTCAGGAGGAAAGGACACAGAGTCCAGGAGCAGCTGGGTACGACTGGGTATGGTGGGTACAGAGAGGGATGGGTTTGGGACAGAAGATTTAGAGGCAAACACAGAGTTGAGGCATTCAGCTTTTTCACGCGCGGAGTCAGCCGTGTGGCCATTTGAGGTGAGGGAGGGGATGGAGGGGGAACAAACACCAGAAACAGATTTGACCAGACGCCACCAGGATTTGGAAGAGGGAGACAGATAGGAGAGTTCGGTCCTGAGAACGGAGAGATATTGTTTCCTGGCTCTCCCAATCTCCTTCGAGTCACACCACCTATCAAACATGGTTTCCTTCATTCTGGCAAACTCCACATGGGTCTCACTCTCCCTCTTCCTGGCATTCCGGAATTTTTGCCGGTAAGCTTCAGGGACCAATTCATAGGGTTTGAGAATGGCTTTCTTCACTACCTCATAATCTGCACAATGGTCAATCGGTAAAACCGAATAGATATCTTGGGCTTTACCCACCAGAACACTTTTCACTAACATAGTCCAGGACCCCACAGACCATTTTAGCATTTGAGCCACCTTCTCAAAATGTAAAAAGAACTTGGCTACCTCCTTTTCATTGAAGGGTGAAACCAGCCTCACATGCCTACCAACATCCCAAGTGTTCTGACTAGTTTTCGAACTAGCCGGCATGGATACTACTTCTCTCCGTTCCCCCAGTAATTCCAGCTCCTTGAGTTTAAGTTCCTTCTGATACTCCATGTCATGTTCCTTTAACTCACTTTCGGATCTCTTTCCTCTGCTCTTTCCTTTGCTCTTCTTTCTTCTTCAGCTCTCCTTTCCTCTGCTCTTCTCTCCACGAGTTCTCGTTCCTGTTCCGCTCTTCTTTCCTCGAATTCTCGTTCCTGTTCTGCTCTTTCCTTTTCTGCTTTCCTTTCCTCTGCTTTTAACCTTTCCTGGCTCTGCAGTTGCATCTCCATTTTCCGGAGCTCCACATTTTCTTTTTCCTCGGGTAACCAATCCAAGGCTACCTCTTTCCATGTTCCTTGTCCCACCAGAGATTCTACCACCAATGTCTGCATCTCTGCTTTCTTCATATTAACTCGGACCTCCAAGTTAAAATATTTTGCCAATATCATGAGTTCCGATCTTTTTAACGCCTGGAACTGTGCCTCATTAGGGGACGCCGCAAACTTCTCTGCATCAAACACCATGGTGACTATTAGTTAGCACCTGTTAACCTTCACACAATTTTTTTTTACATTTTTAGAAAAAATTTGGGAATGTTAGGAAATTCCAAATTTGGAAATTTTGGGAATGTTAGGGAATTCTATCCCAGACGAGGATGCTAGGGAATTTAATCCCGGACGAGCCCCCAATTTCTGTTACGTGCTCCTCCCCAAACCCCGGTCACGGTGTACCGCCGAGCCCCGAGAGGAGTCACTGCAGAAAAATGTGTTATTCTCTATGTCAAAGATCAATGGTGAAACCACACCAATTGTTACAAACAAACAAGTATTGTATTAAGGTTACACAAGAATAACAGTACAACAACAATAGTAATCAATTGTACAACCAATATATCCTTCCTATGATGGTACCATCAGTTTCGTATAATATAACTCAATGTGCCCCAAGTGAGTGAAACAATAACATTCCCAATGTCTCTATTCCGGCATCAAGCCAAAGTCGATCTGCTCCAGTGATCGTCAGAACGATGTCTAAACGAGACCAGAATCCCGTTCGGTTGAGTGACAGTCACGCTGCCAAAGATGCGTAAAGGTGCCCTCCAGGTGACTGGGAAATCCCACCTTCGGGTATGGACGTTCCACGGCTTCCAATCGGCGAACCGTAGATTTCCCACTCAAAAGCCACGTTACACACACACCAGGTTAACATCTAGATGTGGTGAACATGGTTGAAGCGAGGTGAAAAACCTGGAGCGATGCGAAAATCAGGCGCGAGTCAAAATGGCCAACGGCCCATTCTCGAGACGTAATGGCACTCCAACGATTCTCTTCGGAATCGACCGCAAAACCTGTTACGCAGGTTTATCTGTCACAGCGATGACAACTCTGTCGCAGGAATCCCTTTCCCGGGAAACCCAAAGTTCACTCGTGAGCCTCGTTCGCCAACGTTTGCTCCAGACCTCAAAGCAGCTCGGCTTTCTTCTCGAACTCCCTCGCTCCGCCCTCTTTTTCTTTTCTCTTCTTTTTCCTCTTCGTCGCCGTCCGGTTCCGGTTTCATTTAAAACATTAACTTTTTTTACCTTTTGAAAATAGTAATCTCTATTTCACTTAAACGATAACAATAATAGTACATGGAACCAAAAATGTTTACAGTGGATGAAAACCACAACAACGGAAGTGACGAATCCGTAACAATACATGTACATATACATATACAGACATATACATATTATACACACATATACATATACAGACATATACATATATTTCACGTGCAGCATATTTCACCTCCCTGTGCTTTGCATTTATTGTGTTAAAAAACCACTTCTGTACATCGACCTTGAGGCTCAGTTTGCAAGCAACCGTCTACACTTCCAATGTAAGAGGCATAAATACTCTTCTTTTGGGTGGTCCCTTAGAATAGTTATTTCATAGAAGGCCATTATCTTCGCCCCTTCCCCTTATTTCGGGTTCGTATGTCTTTATGTGTTGGGGAAGGGTAATATAGGCCCTCCACTCATAAGGGATATTTTACCAGACAGTTGCACAAAGATTGCATCCACAGATTGATTTGAAGTCTTGAAGGACAGAATACAGACCAAAGACCATTGGGATATGCACCAATCAGGGCCTGAGGAACTTCGGGGGAGCTTGTGGTTGCGGAGTGACAGGCTCCACCAATTGGGAGCCCGGACAACCTCGAACAGCAGCCCCACCCTCGCCAGGGTGGACAAAAAGGCCTTGCACACATGTTTTCTCTCTCTCCGCTGGGCCCACTCAGCATGTGCCTGTATGACTCTCTCTCTCTCTCTGTCGGGTTCACTCAGCACGTGCCTGCATGACTCTCTCTCTCTCTGCCGGGTTCATTCAGCACGTGCCTGCATGACTCTCTCTCTCTCTCTCTCTCTCTCTCTCTGTCGGGTTCACTCAGCACATGCCTACATGACTCTCTCTCTCTCTCTGCCGGGTTCACTCAGCACGTGCCTGCATGACTCTCTCTCTCTCTCTCTCTCTCTCTGCCGGGTTCACTCAGCACGTGCCTGCATGACTCTCTCTCTCTCTCTGCCGGGTTCACTCAGCACGTGCCTGCATGACTCTCTCTCTCTCTGTCGGGTTCACTCAGCACATGCCTGCATGACTCTCTCTCTCTCTGTCGGGTTCACTCAGCACGTGCCTGCATGACTCTCTCTCTCTCTCTCTGCCGGGTTCACTCAGCACGTGCCTGCATGACTCTCTCTCTCTCTCTCTGCCGGGTTCACTCAGCATGTGCCTGCATGACTCTCTCTCTTTGCCGGTTTCACTGAGGACGTGTGCTCCTTTCTTGGTCGGACCCTCTCACAGGCATCAATACATGCGTGCATTACTCTTCGTCTTGGATTTCAATGGCTGTACACGTGTTTTTGGACTCTCTCTTCGGTATTGGCCATTGTTCACCTTGCACGTGCCCACAAGTGATTTCCCTCTGCTGGCTGCCGGACTCCCTCTCGGTACACATGTGCATCACACTCAGTTTCTGAATGAGGCCACGACATACTCTTTACCCTGCACGAGATCATGACGTGCTCACTCTACGTGGCCCTGGCACTCTTCCCTGCATGGTTCCCGACACACTCACTTTGCCGAGTTCTCAACATTCATTACCTGCTCGTGTTGGGGACTGCTGTTTGCCGGCCAGGTGTTCGTTGGTGGGGTCAAGACAAAAGGAGTCGCGAAGAGAAGCATCTGGTAACCTTGTAACCATTTTGCAACAGGTTCTCAACGTCTGTTTTCCCCTCCTCCTCCCCCGTGAATGTGTCCAATCCCCTTGTTGTGTTTATTCGTAGTAATTGTCATAAGGCTTAGAATAAGCTAAGTTTCTGCCTCTTGTCCCTTTTTCTTTCCTATCGATAAGTTTCACTGTAAATATTTGTAAACAAATCAAATCGTTAAACGTTTCCTTTTAGTCAGGTTCACTATGTTTTTTCGTTCAAAATCATGGTAGATTAGCAAACCTATACATTTTTGGAAACGTTATTACATGGAAAATCTGAAAATCAATGTTTACATTTGCCAATTCCGACCAATTCGATTCGACCAATTCGACCAATCGACCAATTCCATTCGACCAATTCGACCATTCGACCATTCGACCAATCGCTTCGATCGACCAATTCGATCGATTCGATTCGATTCGATTCATCGAATTCGATTCGATCGACCATTCGACCAATTCGATTTGCCAATCAATTTGACCGACCTTTGCTTGTGTGGAACGGACTGTGAAAACGATGCGGACTATATTGTCGGATACGACACACAGGACAGTGATGACGAACTCTAAATGGCATATTCTGTAATCGTGTATGTTTGATGCCATTGACTGCCTGTGTATATTTTGTCATTGACTGCCTGTGTAGATGTGAA
This sequence comes from Myxine glutinosa, assembly GCF_964187855.1. Classification (NCBI taxonomy): domain Eukaryota; kingdom Metazoa; phylum Chordata; class Myxini; order Myxiniformes; family Myxinidae; genus Myxine; species Myxine glutinosa. The sequence goes on from NC_136266.1 coordinate 184,640,897, forward strand.
GTTATACTGACTGCATGTGTATATATGATTTTGCTGACTGCCTGTGTATGTTTGGTGATATGAATTATTGTGACACATTTTGATGTTATTAACTGCCTGTACAAAATGATAACATGTATTTGATTATGCAACTTATCGCGAATATAAAGACAGTATTTTGCAATTCAAAACCTTTGATTCGTGTCTTACCATTCCCCATAGCACTAATTTGATACTTTCATTGGATTCCTTGTCCCTGAAAATATAGGTTTAGTATATTTTAAAAAGTTTTTAGGGTAATTAGAGGCAGAAATAGAACAAAATATGTATTTTACAGTGGCCATTTAGAAAATCCAAAATGGCCGCCATACAGGTATCTCTCCAAATGTAAACATTGATTTTTAGTTTCCTTATGCTATAACCTTTCCAAAAATGTATAGGTTTGCTAATCTACCATGATTTTGAACGAAATATAATTTATTGACATAGTGAACCTGACTATTTCTCTCTGTCAGTGAATGTCTCTTCCTCCATTGATCCGCCATTGTTCACCCACTGGTTAAAAACGATCGGCGGTAACAAAATTAGCATTAGCCCGGCGGGTACCAACGGCTGCTTTGCTCGGCTGTCTACATTTCCAACCAGGAACAAAAGAAGAGTGGCCGTCCGAGTCCTGGAGCTATGACGTCACTTCCGGTCAGCGCTGAATAGGGTAGTAGGCCAATTATTCCTATGACCTAATTACTAGCGCCTTCCGGCAAGCGAGGAAATGAGCTCCGCCCGAGCCACGGCTGTAATGGACACGCTGAGCGAAGCGAGCCACGACTCAGGCCGTTAACAAAAGGACGAAACCCGACTATAGCGGTTGGCCAAATTGCGCCACAGGTACTCAATCGGGAAAGGACTAAAGCGATCGGGGGAAGAAGAAACCAAAGTAAGGAATAACAGGTATTTATTAATTATGTACACGAAATGAAGAGGAAACAGAACAAATTATATTATCAACGTCTTATATTATCAACGCCCCAACAGAACAAACAGATTCACACGAATAGGGAATGGCAGGAAGGAATGGCTGGAAGGAGGAGAAGGTCCAGGCAGGCGGCAGGGCAGGAAGGTCCGGGCAAATGCACAGCGTCGAGGTTGGCTCCAGTCCACGCTCCGGTTCATGCTCCGGGCTTGAGGCGAAACCCGGTGGCGGCTGCACGTATATTTTCACGCGGGCTGACAATGTGAATATCTCGCGTAATGTCAGCGGACCCACTCTTCTGCTTCACGATCCTTCGCACTCATCTCTCCTCTCCTCTTCTGTCGATGCACTCATCCCTCTCACTCATCTCTTCTGATCTCCTTTTCATCTCCTCTCTTCTCCTTCTCACCTCATCTGCTCAAGCAGTCCCTCGCAGCCGCTTTTATTGTCCGTGGTTGTATCAAGCTGCCGGCTCCGATGACACGCCTACCGGTCGGCTCACCTTGGCGCTGGTTGGCCGGCAAGGGCTCGCTGGCTCCACCTCTGATGGTGAGTTGATGTGCCACACCTTGTTCTGGTGTCCCGCCCCCTTTTTCCTCGGCTTCAGACCGTGTGCGTAATGGCGGCTTGGTGCCAGCAAACAGCCCAAGGCAAACGGCAGCGAACGCTGCCCTACCGATACTGCACTTTGAAGAGCGGGAGAGATTATTGGGGAAATTGAAGGGGCCTATCTTATTTGATTAATGCAATGCAGATTCAACTATTGGGAAGAGATCCTTAACTGAAACACATAATAATGAAATAACTACAGAGAGGTCCTATGGTGCTCTACGTGTTGTACATGGACTAACTCGGGTGCGATCTTTAATAAAGCCAATTAATGGGGATATTTACAGGGGATCATTTATAAGGGAACATTTACTAAAATTTACAAAGTGAAGGTTCTAAAAACCGTAACACAGCACCCATCTCTCCTCCAGGGCCGTCCCAGCCCGAAATAACTTTACTTAATGTGACACTCAGGTGTAATAACCCTCTACTATTAACCTTACCCTTGAGTGCGACAGTTTTAAAACAACTAAGTATATCCCGCCTGCTACGTTGCATCCTACCTAACAGACTCACACCTACAGGATAACCGAATTGCGGAATTGGTCTTCAGACTACACATAAAGCCTGTGGGGAGCATCATTTACAAGACACTAATTGGTATTTACAATGCGAACCCAGGACCTGTCATTTTGGGAGACAAAAAGATGAACTTTTGAGAAGAAGAAGAAGCATGCACTGCACTGCACCGATACACCATACTCACATGCCCGGGGATGCACAATTGAAATTGCAGTGCACCCCCGAGCACAAGAGCATTACAATTCACCAAAGCACCAAAGCACCAAAGGCACGAAAAGCACCGTCCAGTGCTTATTTCACTCATGTCATCACATTTAAATAAAACAAGCATTACGCCTAGGTCCCCCGTCGGTGAAGTGATGCGAGTTGACAAAGTGGAAGACGCAAGGCGCCCATCTTGGATTTTGACCTAGCGACCCAATTTTCAATAGCGTTCTTCCTTATGCCTAGATACACCCACACACCAGCTTATAAGTTGGTACTTCGCTTATTTTTCAAGATATTTCGCTCACAAGGTTCAGACATATATGTGGTGGCGGCCATCTTGGATTTTGACGTGGCGACCCAATTTTCAATCGCGGTCTTCCTTATGCCGAGATACACCCACACACCAAATTAGAAGTTGGTACTCCGCTTATTTTTCAAGATATTCATCTCACAAGGTTCAGACATACATGGCGGCGGCCATCTTGGATTTTGACGTGGCGACCCAATTTCCAATAGCGGTCTTCCTTATGCCTAGATACACCCACACACCAGATTAGAAGTTGGTACTTCGCTTATTTTTCAAGATATTCAGCTCACAAGGTTCAGACATACATGGCATCAGACATACATGGCGGCGGCCATCTTGGATTTTGACGTGGGTTGCACCCACACACCAAATTCGAATGCGGTCCTTCGCTTACACACGCACGCATGCCCGCACGCACGCACGCACGCACGCACGGACGGACACACGGACGGAGGGGAAAACCATTGTCCCCCTTTCGCTCCGCGGTGCGACGGGGGACAACAAACTGATGACCTTGTTTCTTGCTTCCCCTGCTCTGCTGGTCCGATGTTTCCTGATGTTGTCGTTCTTGATGTTGACTCTTGTTTGCTTGCGGCCTATTTGAGGATAATAAAAAGGCACACAATGCGTCCAATTTTTTTATTTATGGCCAACAGGGGCCAACTAAGGGTGGTCCACCTGTATGGCATAGGGGCCACCTCACCATGGTCCGCAAGCAGACTTTTCTCTGGCCACCATGGCCAGTCCCAGCAGAGGGTCCAGGCCCCAACACGTGGGGTCCATCAGTGTGGTGCTTAGCCACAGAACCGTGGTCCATATGGTGGTGCTAGGCCGCAAGTCATGCGGTCCATAAGGTGGTGTATCGGTCCAGGCAGGCTGTGCAGCGGCGGCTCGGGCACACAACTGCGGCTACCTGCCCACTCCCCCCGGACCCAAAAGAACAAGCCGTGAGTGGGGAAGGAAGGACAAAGCAAGCATCGGGGCAGGATCACAAGGGTACACATCAAAGCAAGGTAATGCAAGGTGAGGTGCGCATGGGAGCGAGCGGAGAAAGCTCGTCCCTACTGTACATCACTCCCCCCTGTCACCTACCCTACCCTTGCCCTTACCCCATATTTACAAAATTTTACAAATCCATCGCTATCGTCTTGTCTTCCCCATATCTCCCCTAATACCAAATTCGTCCATAATCCCTCTAACTGAATTTGCCATCAAGCCCAATTTCTCATCAATTCCTCCTAAGGAGGAAGAGATGGAACAACAAGCACAATGTCACCCCCACGTCATGATGCGTCTCACCATTCCAAACATTTGCACAAACCAGTGGTGTGGAGTCTTGTCACCTTGGGTGAGTGGATGTAGATGTTGTGAAGAGATTCCAATCCTAACTATACTCTAAATGACTTTAACACTTTTACTCTACCCGGGGTCTTTCCCTGCAAAACCATTGGCCATCTTACACTATGTGATTTTAAGAACCAATTCCCACTGACCATCTGTGGCGCTCACCAATTTGGGGTCTCACTCCCCCGATTCAACTCCCGGTGCCCTCGCACAATTTCAGGGCTGGGTCGTGTGGCACTCCTAACAGGTCTACCCTACTTGTGCACCTCCGCCACTGCACGTTGCCACCCGAGCTTACCTGCTCCTCACCCTAACCTACCTACCTGGGGAAGGCTCTCCCTGGCACTTACCCCCTCGGTGCCCTCTCTGGCACTGGGCTACCCGGGTCCGTCCTCCGGATCCTCGGGCCCCATTCACAACTACACAACTCCCCTAACTGGGGAAGGCCCCTCCTGGCTCTCTCACCCCCTGATCTCTAACTGGCTCCCAGAGCCTACCTGCGGCCTCACCTGGCCGACAGACTAACAGTGGCGGAGTGCCCATAACTACAAATGGTCACGCAACTACCACAGCCCCCAAGGAACTGCAGCTGCATGCAGCTGAAGCTCAGAGGGAGTTGGTGACGTAATGTCATGGTCAAGGACCATAGCCTCCAACTGGCATCGTTCCGAGCATATCTCCCAAGGGAATCGGACCGCATGCAGTTGGAACCCCAAGGGAATTGGTTACTCCGGACACCAGGTGGGAAACTATGGTGGGCAATGATCATAACTACGAATTCAGCCACACGCCCACCCATTCCACTTCACTCATGCACCAATCACAACTCTCCTGTGCAACTACCCGCACCACAGATGCCAATATCCAACCACAATTTACCTACTCCCTCTACCTACTTTTAAACTACCCTCCCCGGGTACTCGTGAAGGGGTCCATCTTCCCCATCCACTCCTTTCGCACCAACCACTCTACTCCACGTATTCCACACTACTCACTCCACACCATCCATTCCATACTCCATTCCATCTATTCCATACTCCATTTATTCCATGCTCCATTCACTCCAGACCATCTATTCCATACTCCATACCATCTATTTCATTCAACCATTCTCCATACACCTGTGCTTCACCTGCACTTGCACACACACCTGGTGGCCCTTGCACCCTCCTTTCCTCCCAGGCTCATTCATTCAATACAACTCACAATCGCACTTTTCACAATACTCTGCTCAATGCACAATCATGCCAATCATCATGCTCGCCACAAAGAACTTCCTGCACACACACTGCATCATCTAAGCTGACTACTCCCTTCTGAAACTCGTGCTCCCCAGTCTTCCCTTATACTAAGCGCTCCCACGTCATTATAATCCACTAATCTGCTACATCCCCTCTACAGGTACATGTCGCTACTTAACTCTCATGTTACCTATGGTCACTCTAAATCTCTATCATTTTATCTTAACTCTCCCGGGCTAGTTTGCACAGCCACCCCATAAACTAATGCTCATGTGCCCTGGGTGAGGGATGGTAAATTTACTATCCCTCTACACTGGGTATCAATTTTCAACCATCACTATTCCCAATTTCGAATCACTAGTAATTTCGAGCCAATTCCCGACCAATTCCAAACAATTACACTATCATCACCACAGTCCGCTAAACTTGAGCCTCTCGGTGCGTCCATGCATTTTCAAAGCTCGGCTTCGCAAAGCCGCGCAATGCATACGGGTGGTTTGGTCTACTGCAGGTTGGGTCCGTCCGGCATTCGGTTCAGGGAAGGAGGTTTGGTTGGGCCCAGGTTTAAAGCACCATCCCTACGCAGGGCCTTTCGCTCCCATGCGCGGTGGGCCAGCCTTGCCAGGGTGGAACGCCGCCACCACAAGGGGGCGCCGCTCCGACCCCTTCTACCTTCCCTCGAACCGGGCCGCCCGCTTTGCCTAGCAAAGCTCGGAATCGACCGTGCAGGACGGGGCCCGGCCCGAATCGTGCACGACGCTCCGAACACGAGCGACGCGACACCGATCCCCACCGGCTCCCGCAGCCCACACCGCCCGGCACGGACCGGGAGCTCGCGTCGGCTATACGTCGGCCTAACCGCTGCCCCGTTTAATGTCGATGCTCCCCGTACATGCTCGCACGCATACGCGACCTCTTTTACACTCACTACACCCGGCGCTCCAACGCCGCTCGTACATCCCACACACTTTGTCACAGCACTCGCTCGTGCATACCCCTTTCTTACGCACTCTGTTACGCACCACTCCTCTCGCGCACCTTCTCGTGCACTGATCCTACTCGCACACTCCATTGCACACCACTCCTCTGTTACGTACTCCATAACACTCACCACGGGTGTGCACTCCTGCACATACCCACTCACGTGCTCCGGTGTGCTCCTGCGCACACGCGCCACAACCAACTCAGGTGTGCCTCCTCGTACCTGCTCCTCGTCCATCTCACTCTCCGTGTCACTCTCATCACACATACACTCCGACGTGCATTCTTGCTCGCACTCGGTATCACTCCCACAATTTGTAACACACCCACTCTTTGACGCTCACTTTTTCCTCACACGCGTGCCATTTTCTCTCACACAGCGCACCACGGACCTCCCACAAACGCCCGCGGTACGCTGGGATCCCAAGCGCGCGAAAAGAATTTTCGCGCCAAACATTCTCCCGCAAAATCTCTTTGCACCATATACCACCTTACTCGCCTTTGGGATCCTCCTCTCCACACGCACCTGCAAATCTTTATAAGGATTAGCAAGTACGGCATCATGATGCGGGCACGGACTTTGCACACATTCCATCACTTTCTCCGATTCCATTCCTATCTCTGCCGTCTCTCCAATCCCAATTTCAACTATAACCATTTCATTCTGAATTAATTCTTTTTCTGCCGCAGCACCTGAATTTGCCCTGTCCAATTCGGCGGCCGACGGGTTTTTCACACCCCGTGTCGCAATTTCTATCCCGGTCCACCCGGCTGTGCTTTGCTCACCCTCACCCACCCCGCGCTTCTCAAACCGCGCTACCTCGTCGCATACCGATGCGCCCACCCCGCTCGACATGCGGTCTATGTTCTCCCCACATTTTTGTATGCGGCCACCCATTCTGTCCCCAAATTTACTTATTCGCTCACTCATTCCCCCAAGATGGTTTCCCAATTGCTCTCCCCGAGCATCTATCTTATCATTTAGCTTTTCCAATCCATTCATGATTTGCGCCATGAGGGCTTGCATGTCGAAGCCCGCTGGTACAGCGGCCTCGGCTACCGCGACCACGTGCGAGGCGCCGCCATCTTGTGCACCTGCAACCCCCACTGTAACACCTTCTTCAACCTCCTCCTCCATCTCCCCTATCTCCTCCCTGGGGTCCTGGGTCGCCTCTACCTCCTCATTCTCCCCTACCGGCACCCGATCGCCTTGAGCATCCATGGCACGATTCAAATGTAGATGTTAATAAAAATTTTGGCCGCTCGTAAATTTTTGACCAAATTTTTTTTTTTGATGTTTTAAAAATTTGGTTCGGGTCCGAATCCCACTCCTGACACCAATTGTTGCGGATCTCAGTTTCGGCACTCCCCTTACCGAGGGGGGTTTAATCCCCTCGTCTATCACACTGGCCGTCCAAGTCCTGGAGTTATGACGTCATTTCCGGTCAGCGCTGAACAGGGTAGTAGGCCAATTATTCCTATGACCTAATTACCAGCGCCTTCCGGTAAGCGAGGAAATGAGCCCCACCCAAGCCGTGGCTGTAATGGACACGCCGAGCGAAGCGAGCCACGACTCAGGCCGTTAACAAAAGGACGAAACCCGACTATAGTGGTTGGCCAAATCACGCCACAGGTACTCAATCGGGAAAGGACTAAAGCGATCGGGGGAAGAAGAAACCAAAGTAAGGAATAACAGGTATTTATTAATTATGTACACGAAATGAAGAGGAAACAAAAGAAGGGCATTTACAAGGAGAAGAAGTTACACAGGGCAGCTTTAAAACAGTCTTATATTATCAACGCCCCAACAGAACAAACAGACTCACACGAATAGGAAATGGCAGGAAGGAATGGCTGGAAGGAGGAGAAGGTCCAGGCAGGCGGCAGGGCAGGAAGGTCCAGGCAAATGAACAGCGTCGAGGTTGGCTCCAGTCGACGCTCCGGGCTTGAGGTGAAACCCGGCGGCGGCTGCACGTATATTTTCCCGCGGGCTGACAATGTGAATATCTCGCGTAATGTCAGCGGACCCACTCTTCTGCTTCACGATCCTTCGCACTCATCTCTCCTCTCCTCTTCTGTCGACGCACTCATCCCTCTCAAGCATCTCTTCTGATCTCCTTCTCACCTCCTCTCTTCTCCTTCTCACCTCCTCTCTTCTCCTTCTCACCTCATCTGCTCAAGCAGTCCCTCGCAGCCGCTTTTATTGTCCGTGGTTGTATCAAGCCGCCGGTTCCGATGACACGCCTACCGGTCGGCTCACCTCGGCGCTGGTTGGCTGGCAAGGGCTCGCTGGCTCCACCTGTGATGCTGAGTTGACGTGCCACACCTTGTTCTGGTGTCCCGCCCCCTTTTTCCTCGGCTTGAGACCACGTGCGTAATGGCGGCTTGGTGCCAGCAAACAGCCCAAGGCAAACGGCAGCGAACGCTGCCCTACCGCTACTGCACTTTGAAGAGCGGGAGAGATTATTGGGGAAATTGAAGGGGCCTATCTTATTTGATTAATGCAACGCGGATTCAACTATTGGGAACAGATCCCTGAAACACATAATAATGAAATAACTACAGAGAGGTCCTATGGTGCTCTACGTGTTGTACATGGACTAACTAGGGTGCGATCTTTAATAAAGCCAATTAATGGGGATATTTACAGGGGATCATTTATAAGGGAACATTTACTAAAATTTACAAAGTGAAGGTTCTAAAAACCATAACAATATATATATATATATATATATATATATATATATATATATTGAAGGAACTGCGCTCCAACGCGAGTCGAAAGAATTGACGCGACCAAAGACGGAATTCGTCCGAGTTGCTTTATTGAAACAAAACAGCTCAGGTATTCTGACCAGCCCGTTTTTCGGGCAACAATATATATACACATTTATGTCGGGAAGTTTGCCCGGCAAAAGCTATACCGGGCATGCCCGGGTATCAAGGGCGAGCCTTGGAAAGGCGAGTCTGGACCTGCCCGGGCGTGTTTGGCTGCGGCCTGGCAAGTCGAGGCTGGGCGTGCCCGGGCGCTCTGGGCGAGCACTGGAAAGGCGATAGCGGGCATGTCCGGACGCTCTGGGCGAGCCCTGGAAAGGCGATAGCGGGCATGCCCGGACGCTCTGGGCGAGCCCTGGAAAGGCGATAGCGGGCATGCCCGGACGCTCTGGGCGAGCCCTGGAAAGGCGAGAGCGGGCATGCCCGGGAAAGACGAGACCGGGCGTGCCCGGGAGGTTCGGGCGTGCCCGGGAACAGTGAGTCCGGGCATGCCCGGGAGAGGCGCGTCTGGCCGTGTTCTGGCCGGTGCAAGGCGATTATGTACATCCAGCGGTAACCGCTACACACGCCCCTCCAGAATCGACCTGCACCGGCAGGGTCAATTTAAGGGGGGTCCGAATGACCCGGCCGAAGCGACCCCTGGAGGGTCGTGGGGAGGGGTCTGACGTGGTGGTGGGTGGTCGAGTGGGGGGAACTGTGGACGGGGGGCGGCCTCGCCGCGGAGGAAGGGCCAACCGTGGTGGTCGGTCGACGTCCATGTGCGCCGGTTTGAGGCGGTCCACAGAAATCCGGTCCGGCCGGCCGCCGAAGTCGACGATGAAAGACTTGTCGCCCCGTCGCAGGACCCGGAAGGGCCCGTCGTACGGCGGCCGGAGTGGCCCCCGGTGCGCGTCATGACGCACAAAGACGTACTCCGCTGTGCGAAGCGCCGGGGGGACGTAGGACTGGGGGCCACCGTGGCGGGACGTCGGCACGGGGGCAAATCGTCGGGTGGCCTCCTGGAGGTCCGAGCGCTGGCGAGCGGCGGACCAGGGACTGGTAGCGTCAGGCACGAATTCGCCCGGGACGCGGAGTGGCTGGCCGTAGACGAGCTTGGCGGTGGACGCCTGGAGGTCTTCCTTGGGGGCCGTGCGAAGGCCCAAAAGGACCCACGGCAGCCGGTCGGCCCAACCGTCGTCCTGAAGGCCGGCCATGAGTGCGGCCTTCATGGAGCGGTGAAACCGCTCGCACAACCCATTGGCTTTGGGGTGGTAGGCTGTGGTGCGGTGCAGCGTGACCCCCAACGAACGGGCGACCGCACCCCAAAGCTCAGACGTGAACTGTGGGCCGCGGTCGGACGAGATGTCCGCTGGTGCGCCGAAGCGCGTGACCCAGGTGGCGATGAACGCCTGCGCCACGTCGGCGGTGGTGGTGGAGGTGAGGGGCACGGCCTCCGGCCACCTGGTGGTCCTGTCCACCATGGTGAGCAGGTGGGTGAACCCCCGCGAGGGGGGCAGGGGACCCACCAGGTCCACGTGGACGTGGTCGAAACGCCGTTCAGGCACGGCGAAAGGTGCCAGCGGGGCCTGGGTGTGGCGGTGGACCTTGGCTCGCTGGCAGGCCGTGCAGGCGTTGGCCCAGTCGCGGATGTTTCGTCGAAGGCTGTGCCAGACGAAACGCGCCGACACCAGCTTCTGAGAAGCTTTCCGGCCCGGGTAAGAAAGGCCGTCGATGGAGGCGAAGATGCGGCGCTGCCAGGAAACGGGCACGATGGGGCGAGGCTGGCCCTGGGAGACGTCGCAGAGCAGGATGGTGCCCGCGAAGAGGATGTCGGCCAGGCGGAGGCCCGTGTCCGCCACGCGGAGTGCCTGCACCGAGGCGTCGGTGGTCTGGTCGGCCGCCATGAGCGTGAAGTCCACGCCGAGGTGGACTGCGTTCGCGCTGGCCCGCGAAAGGCAGTCGGCCACGGCGTTGTCTTTGCCGGCGACGTGCTGGATGTCCGTGGTGAACTCCGACACGGCGGAGAGGTGGCGCTGCTGGCGGGCCGACCACGGCTCCGTGACCTTAGCCATTGCGTAGACCAACGGCTTGTGGTCGACGAAAGCCGTGAACGGGCGGCCCTCCAGGAGGTGTCGGAAATGGCGAACGGCCAGGAATAGCCCGAGCAGCTCGCGGTCGAACGTGCTGTAGTTTAACTCGTTCGGCCGGAGTTGCCGGCTGAAAAAAGCGAGTGGCTGCCAAACCCCGTCCACCCATTGCTCATGGACGGCGCCCACCGCGTAGTTGGAGGCGTCCGTAGTGAGGGCGATGGGCGCGTTGAGCACCGGGTGAGCCAGCAGCGTTGCGTCGGTGAGGGCCCGTTTGGCACTGGTGAAGGCCGCGTCCATGGCCGCGGACCAAACAATGTCATGCTTGGCCGGCTTGCCCCGGAGGGCCTCGTAAATGGGCCGCATGAGCTGAGCAGCGCGGGCCACGAATCGGTGATAAAAATTCACCATGCCGAGGAACTCTTGGAGGGCCTTGATGGAATGGGGACGCGGGAACGTGGTGATGGCCTCGACCTTGGTCGGCAGCGGCACGGCCCCGGTCTTGGTGATGCGGTGGCCCAAAAAGTCAACGGTCGTCGCGCCGAAGTGGCATTTGACCGGGTTGACAATTAAGCCGTGCTCGCTGAGGTGACCGAACAGTGTTCGGAGGTGGAGGAGGTGCTCGGCACGGGACGTGCTGGCGACGAGGATGTCGTCCAGATAGACGAAAAGAAACGGCAGGTCGCGCAGCACGCCGTCCATCAAGCGCTGGAACGCCTGGGCCGCGTTCTTGAGGCCAAACGGCATCCGCAAAAATTCGAACAGGCCGAACGGCGTGATGACGGCCGTCTTCGGGACGTCGGCCGCCCGGACAGGTACCTGGTGGTAGCCCCGTATCAGGTCAATTTTCGAAAAGATGACCCGTCCCGCCAAACGGGCGGAAAAGTCCTGAATATGCGGGATCGGGTACCTGTCGGGGGTGGTAGCGTCATTGAGACGGCGGTAGTCGCCACACGGGCGCCATCCACCCCCCGGCTTTGGCACGATGTGCAGTGGCGAGGCCCACGCGCTATCGGAGCGCCGCACGATGCCGAGGTGCTCCAACGCGTCGAATTCGGCCTTTGCCACGGCGAGCTTGGCTGGGTCGAGGTGGCGGGCCCTGGCGTAGACCGGCGGGCCCGTAGTGGGTATGTGGTGCTCGATCCCGTGCCGCACCGCGACGGCCGAAAACGTCGGCCGCGTGAGGGCCGGGAATTCCACGAGCAGGCGAGCGAACTCGTTCGTTGCCGGGAGGGCGCACGCCAGTTCGGTCGGCGCGGAGCTGCTCATTGTGCACGCCAGGGAGCTGAAGGTCTCGGCGTGGACAAGGCGACGTCGTTTGACGTCGACCAGCAGCCCGTGCGCGCAGAGGAAGTCGGCGCCCAGCAAAGCCACGGGGACGCTGGCGGTAACAAAAGTCCATTGAAAGCGCTGGCTGCCGAAGCAGAGGGTGACGACGCGTGGGCCGACAGTGCGTATGGCCGAGCCATTAGCAGCGACCAAAGAGGGGCCGCAAACTGCGTCCAGCCTGTCCTGCTCGGAGGCAGGTATGACGCTCAGTTGGGCGCCGGTGTCGCACAGGAAACGCCGTCCAGACGCTTTGTCCCGAATAAACAGCAAGTTGCCCGAGTGGCCGGCGCTCATGGCTGGGAATGAACGCCAGCCCGGCCGTTTCCCGACCTGCCGAAAGTGCACGGGGGCCGGCACGTCCGAGCCTTGTGTCCGAACCTGGCGTGGTAATAACACCACGCCCGGTCAGGTGGAGGCCCCGGCCGTCGTGTCGGAAGCGGGCGGTGCGGCGTGGCGGCCGCCAGTTGCACCGGCAGTTCGGCCTCCAACCGCGCAGGGCGCTCGGGCGTCGTGGGCGTCGTCTCGGACGGCGGCGGGCTCCAGGTAACCGCGCCGATGTGATGGCCCGCCGAGGAGATCTTATCGGCTTCCCTGGCGAGGGCGCGGGAATCCGTGATCAACGTGCCAGCCAGGGCGAGGCGTACCGGGTTAGGCAGCTGACGGAGGAACAGCTCCCGGAACAGGAATGCCGGAGAGTGCTCGCCGAGCAACGAGAGCATATAGTCCATGCGCTCGGACGGGCGCGTGTCGCCGAGCTCGGGCAGGTCAAGCAGGCGCCGTGCGCGTGCTGCCGGTGAGAGGGCGAAAGCACCGAGGAGGAGCGTCTTCAGCGCGTCGTATTTGTCAGCAGCCGGCGGGTGCTGGAGGAGGCTCAAGGCGCGGGCCGCGGTGGTGGAACCGAGCGCCGCCACAACATGGTGGAAGCGGGTGTCGTCCGCAGTGATGCCTCGCAGGGCGAACTGGGAGTCCGCCTGGGCGAACCAAACAGCCGCGTGAGCCTCCCAGAAGGTAGGCAGTTTAAGCGTCACTGCCGTATCCATGTCGGTAGGTCACCAATGAAGGAACTGCGCTCCAACGCGAGTCGAAAGAATTGACGCGACCAAAGACGGAATTCGTCCGAGTTGCTTTATTGAAACAAAACAGCTCAGGTATTCTCACAAGCCCGTTTATCGGGCAGCAATATATATACACATTTATGTCGGGAAGTTTGCCCGGCAAAAGCTATACCGGGCATGCCCGGGTATCAAGGGCGAGCCTTAGAAAGGCGAGTCTGGACCTGCCCGGGCGTGTTTGGCTGCGGCCTGGCAAGTCGAGGCGGGGCGTGCCCGGGCGCTCTGGGCGAGCCCTGAAAAGGCGATAGCGGGCATGCCCGGACGCTCTGGGCGAGCCCTGGAAAGGCGATAGCGGGCATGCCCGGACGCTCTGGGCGAGCCCTGGAAAGGCGAGAGCGGGCATGCCCGGACGCTCTGGGCGAGCCCTGAAAGGGCGATAGCGGGCATGCCAGGACGCTCTGGGCGAGCCCTGGAAAGGCGATAGCGGGCATGCCAGGACGCTCTGGGCGAGCCCTGGAAAGGCGATAGCGGGCATGCCCGGACGCTCTGGGCGAGCCCTGGAAAGGCGATAGCGGGCATGCCCGGACGCTCTGGGCGAGCCCTGGAAAGGCGAGAGCGGGCATGCCCGGGAAAGACGAGACCGGGCGTGCCCGGGAAGTTCGGGCGTGCCCGGGAACAGTGAGTCCGGGCATGCCCGGGAGAGGCGCGTCTGGCCGTGTTCTGGCCGGTGCAAGGCGATTATGTACATCCAGCGGTAACCGCTACAATGTATATATATATACCTCTCTCTCCTGTGTATATTCCGCTCTAGCGGGGAAAAATGGCCTTAAAACGATCATTCATTCATTCATTTGCATTCATTCATTCATTTTCCTGTGTATATTCGAACCGCATGTTTTACAATTTCCCCGTTTTTCAATTTTTTCCCAGAAAATCCCATCTGAGTCACCTGTTTTCCAAGTCACCATTTTATTGGAGTCACGTATTTCAAAAAAACCTGCCTGTACTGTTACCTGTTAAATAAGTGGCCCTTTTATTTAATTTATGCATATCATTTTGACCGATCCCACCTGGAGTCGCTTGTTTTACAGTTGGTTACCTTTTTGCATGAATCTTTAAATGAAGTTGTGCTCGGACGTTCTTTTTCATGTTCTATAGTTTCAAACACGAATCGAGGAAGTTGTGTGTAAAATGTAATGGAACAAATTGGGACGTATGAAGATAGCAGATGCGATTTGAACTTGGAGAGCATCAACATTATGGAGGAAGTGCTCTGATGGGTCCACCGACCAGGTCCCACCTAACTCCAACCAGGTGGACGAATTGTAAGTCAATGGGAAAGCTGCAGATAACTATACCAGGTGTTTCATATGGACTCAGCAGGTAAATAAATATGGAAAACGAACATTCCTGTTACGTTAGAATCGATTATGTGATGGATTTGCAGTATAATAAAAAATGTTCCCGTTTGTTAAAGAGACAGGTACGTTTTGGGAGCGTCAGGTGTAGCTATTATTACTTTCATCGTCATGGAAACTAAACTCCAATAGCAGCACGATTTTACATTTTCACGTTTGCCTTTGTGAAATATCCAAATTGGGACACGTGGAGGTTGATTGATACGTGCGGTGTTTTTATCAAAGGTGATACTTGACCGTACGTCACAGATCACGATGACACGTCGGGTGCACGGAGTTAAACCTGCCCGGAAGAACAGACAGGTGAGAGAGAGGCAGAGGTGTCTTTGCAACACGGATCTCCTCTTTCCAAAACAGCAGCCGGCGGACATGGCTGAATAACATTCTCTCTCTACCACCTAACCCTCCCCCTCCCCTCCCCCTCCCCCTCCCCTCCCCCTCCCCTCCCCCCAAGCAGCTTCAACTTCCCCTCCTACCCCTCTCTAAAGCGGTACCCGTCACCCTCTGAGCCTCCATTTTAATTTGCTCGCTTGCTATGTGCCTCAGTCACGTGATTCCCCTCTTAAAATGGCCGGCATGCGGGGGAGGTACCCCTCCCTCCCTTCCACCCTTCCCCCCGCCTCCTTCTCCCTCCTCCCCTCCGCCTCCTACAAATGCTGTTCACTGACTGCACCTCCCCCACACCCTCCCCCTCCCCTTTCCTTAACCTCCTCAACATAACTCGTTCAAATCCTAAAGCTTTCATTATTATTATTGTTATTATTATTATTATTATTATTTACTATTATCTTATGCCCATATTCACAATAATTGAAATTATATTCATAAATGAGACGAAAATATCCCTTCGAGCTCCTCGACATTAAATTTTTTAAATTCATTTTCTTTTTACTTTTATTTGTTCTGAACTTTCATATTGACAATCCCTCGTTCGCTCCTGGGCAACATCTAAACCGCGCAATCCCTCGTTCACTCCTGGGCAACATCTAAACTGCCCAATCCCTCGTTCGCTCCTGGGCAACATCTAAACTGCCCAATCCCTCGTTCGCTCCTGGGCAACATCTAAACTGCCCAATCCCTCGTTCGCTCCTGGGCAACATCTAAACCGCCCAATCCCTCGTTCACTCCTGGGCAACATCTAAACTGCCCAATCCCTCGTTCACTCCTGGGCAACATCTAAACCGCCCAATCCCTCGTTCACTCCTGGGCAACATCTAAACCGCGCAATCCCTCGTTCACTCCTGGGCAACATCTAAACTGCCCAATCCCTCGTTCGCTCCTGGGCAACATCTAAACTGCCCAATCCCTCGTTCGCTCCTGGGCAACATCTAAACTGCCCAATCCCTCGTTCGCTCCTGGGCAACATCTAAACCGCCCAATCCCTCGTTCACTCCTGGGCAACATCTAAACTGCCCAATCCCTCGTTCACTCCTGGGCAACATCTAAACCGCCCAATCCCTCGTTCACTCCTGGGCAACATCTAAACCGCGCAATCCCTCGTTCACTCCTGGGCAACATCTAAACTGCCCAATCCCTCGTTCGCTCCTGGGCAACATCTAAACTGCCCAATCCCTCGTTCGCTCCTGGGCAACATCTAAACCGCCCAATCCCTCGTTCGCTCCTGGGCAACATCTAAACCGCGCAATCCCTCGTTCACTCCTGGGCAACATCTAAACTGCCCAATCCCTCGTTCGCTCCTGGGCAACATCTAAACTGCCCAATCCCTCGTTCGCTCCTGGGCAACATCTAAACTGCCCAATCCCTCGTTCGCTCCTGGGCAACATCTAAACTGCCCAATCCCTCGTTCACTCCTGGGCAACATCTAAACTGCCCAATCCCTCGTTCGCTCCTGGGCAACATCTAAACTGCCCAATCCCTCGTTCGCTCCTGGGCAACATCTAAACTGCCCAATCCCTCGTTCGCTCCTGGGCAACATCTAAACTGCCCAATCCCTCGTTCGCTCCTGGGCAACATCTAAACTGCCCAATCCCTCGTTCACTCCTGGGCAACATCTAAACTGCCCAATCCCTCGTTCGCTCCTGGGCAACATCTAAACTGCCCAATCCCTCGTTCGCTCCTGGGCAACATCTAAACCGCCCAATCCCTCGTTCGCTCCTGGGCAACATCTAAACTGCCCAATCGCTCGTTCGCTCCTGGGCAACATCTAAACTGCCCAATCCCTCGTTCGCTCCTGGGCAACATCTAAACTGCCCAATCCCTCGTTCGCTCCTGGGCAACATCTAAACTGCCCAATCCCTCGTTCGCTCCTGGGCAACATCTAAACCGCCCAATCCCTCGTTCGCTCCTGGGCAACATCTAAACTGCCCAATCCCTCGTTCACTCCTGGGCAACATCTAAACTGCCCAATCCCTCGTTCGCTCCTGGGCAACATCTAAACTGCCCAATCCCTCGTTCGCTCCTGGGCAACATCTAAACTGCCCAATCCCTCGTTCGCTCCTGGGCAACATCTAAACTGCCCAATCCCTCGTTCGCTCCTGGGCAACATCTAAACCGCCCAATCCCTCGTTCGCTCCTGGGCAACATCTAAACTGCCCAATCCCTCGTTCGCTCCTGGGCAACATCTAAACCGCCCAATCCCTCGTTCGCTCCTGGGCAACATCTAAACTGCCCAATCGCTCGTTCGCTCCTGGGCAACATCTAAACTGCCCAATCCCTCGTTCGCTCCTGGGCAACATCTAAACTGCCCAATCCCTCGTTCGCTCCTGGGCAACATCTAAACTGCCCAATCCCTCGTTCGCTCCTGGGCAACATCTAAACCGCCCAATCCCTCGTTCGCTCCTGGGCAACATCTAAACTGCCCAATCCCTCGTTCACTCCTGGGCAACATCTAAACTGCCCAATCCCTCGTTCGCTCCTGGGCAACATCTAAACTGCCCAATCCCTCGTTCGCTCCTGGGCAACATCTAAACTGCCCAATCCCTCGTTCACTCCTGGGCAACATCTAAACTGCCCAATCCCTCGTTCGCTCCTGGGCAACATCTAAACCGCCCAATCCCTCGTTCGCTCCTGGGCAACATCTAAACCGCCCAATCCCTCGTTCACTCCTGGGCAACATCTAAACTGCCCAATCCCTCGTTCACTCCTGGGCAACATCTAAACTGCCCAATCCCTCGTTCGCTCCTGGGCAACATCTAAACTGCCCAATCGCTCGTTCACTCCTGGGCAACATCTAAACTGCCCAATCCCTCGTTCGCTCCTGGGCAACATCTAAACTGCCCAATCCCTCGTTCACTCCTGGGCAACATCTAAACTGCCCAATCGCTCGTTCACTCCTGGGCAACATCTAAACTGCCCAATCCCTCGTTCGCTCCTGGGCAACATCTAAACTGCCCAATCCCTCGTTCGCTCCTGGGCAACATCTAAACCGCCCAATCCCTCGTTCGCTCCTGGGCAACATCTAAACTGCCCAATCCCTCGTTCACTCCTGGGCAACATCTAAACTGCCCAATCGCTCGTTCACTCCTGGGCAACATCTAAACTGCCCAATCCCTCGTTCGCTCCTGGGCAACATCTAAACCGCCCAATCCCTCGTTCGCTCCTGGGCAACATCTAAACTGCCCAATCCCTCGTTCACTCCTGGGCAACATCTAAACTGCCCAATCCCTCGTTCACTCCTGGGCAACATCTAAACCGCCCAATCCCTCGTTCGCTCCTGGGCAACATCTAAACTGCCCAATCCCTCGTTCACTCCTGGGCAACATCTAAACTGCCCAATCCCTCGTTCGCTCCTGGGCAACATCTAAACTGCCCAATCGCTCGTTCACTCCTGGGCAACATCTAAACTGCCCAATCCCTCGTTCGCTCCTGGGCAACATCTAAACTGCCCAATCCCTCGTTCACTTCCTGGGCAACATCTAAACTGCCCAATCCCTCGTTCGCTCCTGGGCAACATCTAAACTGCCCAATCCCTCGTTCACTTCCTGGGCAACATCTAAACTGCCCAATCGCTCTTCCTTTTTGCTCAGCCACATATTTTACTTCCAACAAACAACCGCAGCACAAACGTCTCATGCCGCCCCTCCCTTCTGAGCTTAACCCTCCACTCATCATGCCATCCCTCCCTTCTGAGCTTAACCCTCCACTCATCATGCCGCCCCTCCCTTCTGAGCTTAACCCTCCACTCATCATGCCGCCCCTCCCTTCTGAGCTTAACCCTCCACTCATCATGCCGCCCCTCCCTTCTGAGCTTAACCCTCCACTCATCATGCCGCCCCTCCCTTCTGAGCTTAACCCTCCACTCATCATGCCGCCCCTCCATTCTGAGCTTAACCCTCCACTCATCATGCCGCCCCTCCCTTCTGAGCTTAACCCTCCACTCATCATGCCGCCCCCTCCCTTCTGAGCTTAACCCTCCACTCATCATGCCGCCCCTCCCTTCTGAGCTTAACCCTCCACTCATCATGCCGCCCCTCCCTTCTGAGCTTAACCCTCCACTCATCATGCCGCCCCTCCCTTCTGAGCTTAACCCTCCACTCATCATGCCGCCCCTCCCTTCTGAGCTTAACCCTCCACTCATCATGCCGCCCCTCCCTTCTGAGCTTAACCCTCCACTCATCATGCCGCCCCTCCCTTCTGAGCTTAACCCTCCACTCATCATGCCACCCCTCCCTTCTGAGCTTAACCCTCCACTCATCATGCCGCCCCTCCCTTCTGAGCTTAACCCTCCACTCATCATGCCACCCCTCCCTTCTGAGCTTAACCCTCCACTCATCATGCCGCCCCTCCCTTCTGAGCTTAACCCTCCACTCATCATGCCGCTCCTCCCTTCTGAGCTTAACCCTCCACTCATCATGCCATCCCTCCCTTCTGAGCTTAACCCTCCACTCATCATGCCATCCCTCCCTTCTGAGCTTAACCCTCCACTCATCATGCCGCCCCTCCCTTCTGAGCTTAACCCTCCACTCATCATGCCACCCCTCCCTTCTGAGCTTAACCCTCCACTCATCATGCCACCCCTCCCTTCTGAGCTTAACCCTCCACTCATCATGCCGCCCCTCCCTTCTGAGCTTAACCCTCCACTCATCATGCCATCCCTCCCTTCTGAGCTTAACCCTCCACTCATCATGCCGCCCCTCCCTTCTGAGCTTAACCCTCCACTCATCATGCCGCCCCTCCCTTCTGAGCTTAACCCTCCACTCATCATGCCGCTCCTCCCTTCTGAGCTTAACCCTCCACTCATCATGCCGCCCCTCCCTTCTGAGCTTAACCCTCCACTCATCATGCCGCCCCTCCCTTCTGAGCTTAACCCTCCACTCATCATGCTGCCCCTCCCTTCTGAGCTTAACCCTCCACTCATCATGCCATCCCTCCCTTCTGAGCTTAACCCTCCACTCATCATGCCACCCCTCCCTTCTGAGCTTAACCCTCCACTCATCATGCCGCCCCTCCCTTCTGAGCTTAACCCTCCACTCATCATGCCGCACCTCCGAATCTCAGCCTTGCCAACAGTGAACCCCACCCTCACCCCCACCACGCCGCCATTCTGTCACATCCTTTCTTCCTCCTCACTAGCATTGGCTTACTCCCACCCAACAACCCCTCCCTTCATCCCTTCATCCCTCTTCGCCCAATCACCCCCACCATAGTTCCATTACCCAATCTCTCCCTCCCCTTGTCAAATCCACACTCTCCTTTCACTACCCTTCCCCCTCCCCCTCCCCCTCCCCCTCCCCCTCCCGCTCCCCCTCCCCCTCCCCCTCCCGCTCCCCTTCCCCCTCCCCTTCCCCCTCCCCTTTCCCCCATCACTCTCTTTCTATATATCTCCACTTCTCCTCTTTCTTTATCTTAAGCTCTTCCTTCTGTCATCCTTTCTTGTCCAGGATCACGACATAGCAAGACAACTTCTCCAGTTCACCAACACCAATCTACTAAAGGCTGCACCTCATCACCTCTTTGTACGGTCTCACCCTTCCCTCAGTTCATCAGTTGACAATATGGAGCAACCCCGCCCTCCTCCCCATCCATCCCAACCACCCTCGTTCAGTTAACCACACCACTCATCCCTCCACCCTCCATCCCAACCACCCTCGTTCAGTTAACCACACTAGTCTCTCCTCCACCCTCCATCCCCAACCTTCCTCGTTCACTTAACCACACCACTCATCCCTCCATCCTCCATCCCAACCACCCTCGTTCAGTTAACCACACTAGTCTCTCCTCCACCCTCCATCCCCAACCTTCCTCGTTCACTTAACCACACCACTCATCCCTCCACCCTCCATCCCAACCACCCTCGTTCAGTTAACCACACTAGTCTCTCTTCCACCCTCCATCACCAACCACCCTCGTACAGTCAACCACACCAGTCACTCCTCCCTCCTTCATCCCCAACCTTCCTCGTTCACTTAACCACACCACTCATCCCTCCACCCTCCATCCCAACCACCCTCGTTCAGTTAACCACACTAGTCTCTCCTCCACCCTCCATCACCAACCATCCTCGTTCAGTTAACCACACCAGTCACCCCTCCATCACCAACCACCCTCATACAGTTAACCACACCACTCACCCCTCCCTCCTTCATCCCCAACCTTCCTCGTTCAGTTAACCACACCAGTCACCCCTCCATCACCAACCACCCTCATACAGTTAACCACACCACTCACCCCTCCCTCCTTCATCCCCAACCTTCCTCGTTCAGTTAACCACACCAGTCACCCCTCCATCACCAACCACCCTCATACAGTTAACCACACCACTCACCCCTCCCCCTCCATCCCCAAACATCCTCGTTCAGTTAACCACACCACTCACCCCTCCCCCTCCATCCCCAACAATCCTCGTTCAGTTAACCACACCAGTCACCCCTCCCTCCTTCATCCCCAACCTTCCTCGTTCAGTTAACCACACCAGTCACCCCTCCATCACCAACCACCCTCATACAGTTAACCACACCACTCACCCCTCCCCCTCCATCCCCAAACATCCTCGTTCAGTTAACCACACCACTCACCCCTCCCCCCTCCATCCCCAACAATCCTCGTTCAGTTAACCACACCAGTCACCCCTCCCTCCTTCATCCCCAACCACCCTCGTTCAGTTAACCACACCACTCACCCCTCCATCACCAACCACCCTCGTACAGTTAATCAACCACTCACCCCTCCCCCTCCTATCCCCAACCATCCTCATTCAGTTAACCACACCACTCACCCATCGCTCCTCCATCCCCAACCAGCCTCGTACAGTTAACCACACCACTCACCCCTCCCCCTCCTATCCCCAACCATCCTCATTCAGTTAACCACACCACTCACCCCTCCCCCTTCCATCCCCAACAATCCTCGTTCAGTTAACCACACCAGTCACCCCTCCCTCCTTCATCCCCAACCACCCTCGTTCAGTTAACCACACCACTCACCCCTCCATCACCAACCACCCTCGTACAGTTAACCACACCACTCACCCCTCCCCCTCCCATCCCCAACCATCCTCGTACAGTTAACCACACTACTACTACTACCTCACCCTGTCAGTAACTAACATGAGCCGCTGGTTGCAGTGTCTCAACACCTACAAATATCACAGAAAGGTGAATAACCCAAGGTAATAAAACAACCAAGTTGAACCTGTCATTGAACAACCGCAAAATGAACCATTGACTGACCGCTTCCTGATCCGCAGTCAGGTTGGTGAGACCAACGTGTGCTCACCACACCTGAAAACTTTAATACCTGTTGAGTAACTTTGTGTTTGATAGTTGTTAAAAAAGTGTTTTCCTCCTTATAATCAAAACCTGTCCACAGTGTCGAAAACAACCAGCAGCACAATATCTGAAAAGCACAGGTGAACAAGACAAGTGCATACCTGTTACTCCCAGCTCAAATTGGTTTAATTACAAGAGTTAACTTGGGGATTAACACTTTGATTAACTTGGGGATTAACACTGTAGGAGCTGTGCTCCCACATAATCGGAAGAATGGACGCGACAAAAAGCTGGAATTCGTCCGAGTTTCTTTATTGTCACAAAACAACTCGGGTACTCTGAAAAGCCCGTTTATCGGGCAGCAATATATATACACACATTATCCCGGAGCGTTTGCCCGGGAAAGGCGAGAGGGGGCGTGGCCGGGCGTCCTGGCCGCGGCCTGGCAAGTCGAGGGCGGGCGTGGCCTGGCGTGCCCGGGCATGCCCGGGCGTCCCGGCCGAGGCCTGGCAAGTTGAGCGCGGGCCTGCCCGGGCGTCCTGGACGAGCCCGGCATGGTGATCGCTCCGCGTCCTTGGTAGGTGCAAGGCGATTGTGTAAACCCAGCGGTAGCCGCTACACACGTCCCCCCAGAATCGACTTGCACCGGCAGGGTCAATTTGAGGGGGGTCCTGATGACCCGGCCAAAGCGACCCCTGGCGGGTCGTGGGGGGGGGGGGGGGGGGTTCGGTGTGGTGGTGGGCGGTCGAGTGGGGGGCACCGTGGACGGGGGGCGGCCTCGCCGCGGCGGAAGGGCCAACCGTGGCGGTTGGTCGATGTCCACGTGCGCCGGCTTGAGGCGGGCCACCGCAATCCGGTCCGCCCTGCCGCCGATGTCGATGACGAACGACTTGTCGTCCCGTCGCAGGACCCGGAAGGGCCCGTCGTATGGCGGCCGGAGTGGCCCCCGATGTGCGTCATGATGCACAAAAACGTACTCCGCTGTGCGAAGCGCTGGGGGGACGTAGGACTGGGGGTCACCGTGGTGGGATGTTGGCACGGGGGCAAACCGTCGGGCGGCCTCCTGGAGGTCCGAGCGCTGGTGAGCTGCGGACCAGGGACTGGTAGCGTCGGGCACGAATTCACCCGGGACGCGTAGCGCCTGGCCGTAGACAAGCTCGGCGGTGGATGCCCGGAGGTCCTCCTTGGGGGTCGTGCAGAGGCCCAAAAGGACCCACGGCAGCCGGTCAGCCCAACCGCCGTCTTGAAGGCCGGCCATGAGCGCGGCCTTCATGGAGCGGTGGAATCGCTCGCACAACCCGTTGGCTTGGGGGTGGTAGGCCGTAGTACGGTGGAGCTTGACCCCCAGGTTGCGGGCGACCGCGCCCCACAGCTCGGAGGTGAACTGCGGTCCGCGGTCCGACGAGATGTCCGCCGGTGCGCCGAAGCGGGCGACCCAATTGGCGATGAAAGCCTGCGCCACGTCGGCGGTGGTGGTGGAGACGAGGGGAACGGCCTCCGGCCACCTGGTGGTCCTGTCCACCATGGTGAGCAGGTGTGTGAACCCCCGTGATGGGGGTGAGGGGGCCCACCAGATCCACGTTGACGTGGTCGAAACGTCGTTCGGGCACGGTGAAAGGTGCCAGCGGGGCCTGGGTGTGTCGGTGGACCTTGGCCTGTTGGCAGGCTGTGCAGGTGCTGGTCCAATCGCGGACGTCCCGTCGAAGGCCGTGCCAGACGAATCGCGCCGACACCAGCTTCTGGGAAGCTTTCCGGCCCGGGTGGGAAAGGCCGTGGAGGGAGGCGAAGATGCGGCGTTGCCAGGTAACGGGCACGATGGGGCGAGGCTGGCCTTGGGAGACGTCGCAGAGCAGGATAGTGTCCGCGAAGGGGATGTCGGCCAGGCAGAGGACCGTGTCCGCCGCCCGGAGGGCTTGCACCGTGGTGTCGGTGGTTTGGTCCGCCGCCATAAGCGCGAAGTCCACACCGAGGTGGACCGCGTTCGCGCTGGCCCGAGAAAGACAGTCGGCCACAGCGTTGTTTTTGCCGGCGACGTGCCGGATGTCCGTGGTAAACTCCGACACGGCAGAGAGGTGGCGCTGTTGGCGGGCCGACCACGGCTCCGTGACCTTGGCCATTGCGTAAACCAACGGCTTGTGGTCGACGAACGCCGTGTAGGGTTGGCCCTCCAGGAGGTGGTGGAAATGGCGAACGGCCAGGTGTAGACCGAGGAGCTCACGGTCAAACGTGCTATATTTGAGCTCGTTCTGCCGGAGCTGCCGGCTGAAAAAAGCGAGTGGCTGCCAAACCCCGTTCACCCATTGCTCATGTACGGCGCCCACCGCGTAGTCGGAGGCATCCGTGGTGAGGGCGATGGGAGCGTTGAGCACCGGGTGACCGAGCAGTGTTGCGTCGGCGAGGGCCCGCTTTGAGCTTTGGAAGGCTGCGTCCATTGCTGCAGACCAGACGATGTCGTGCTTGGCCGGCTTGCCCCGGAGGGCTTCGTAGAGGGGCCGCATGAGTTGAGCAGCGCGGGGCACGAAGCGGTGATAGAAATTCACCATTCCCAGGAATTCCTGCAGGGCCTTTATGGAGCGGGGATGCGGAAACGTGGTGATGGCCTCGACCTTGGTTGGCAGCGGCACAGCCCCGTTCTTGGTGATGTGGTGGCCCAAAAAATCAACGGCCGTCGTGCCGAAGTGGCATTTGGCCGGGTTGACGATGAGGCCATGCTCGCTGAGGCGCCCGAACAGTGTTCAGAGGTGGAGGAGGTGCTCGGCCCGGGACGTGCTGGCGACGAGGATGTCGTCCAGGTAAACGAAGAGGAACGGCAGGTCACGCAGCACGCCGTCCATCAAGCGCTGGAACGCCTGAGCTGCGTTCTTGAGGCCAAACGGCATCCGTAGGAATTCGAATAAGCCGAACGGCGTGATGACGGCCGTTTTAGGGACATCGGCCGCCCTGACAGGTACCTGGTGATATCCCCGTATGAGATCGATTTTTGAAAAAATGACCCGTCCTGCCAGACGGGCGGAGAAGTCTTGGATGTGCGGGATCGGGTACCTGTCGGGGGTGGTAGCGTCGTTAAGGCGGCGGTAGTCGCCACATGGGCACCAGCCGCCCCCTGGTTTTGGGACGATGTGTAGTGGCGAAGCCCACGCGCTATCGGAGCGCCGCACGATGCCGAGGTGTTCCAAAGCGTCGAACTCGGCTTTGGCCACGGCGAGCTTGGCTGGGTCGAGGCGGCGGGCTCTGGCGTAGACCGGCGGGCCCGTGGTTGGTATGTGGTGCTCGATCCCATGTCGTACTGCGACGGCCGAAAACGTCGGCCGCGTGAGGGCCGGGAACTCCGTGAGCAGGCGAGCAAACTCGTTCGCCGCCGGGAGGGCGCATGCCAGCTCGGTCGGAGCGGAGCTGCTCAATGTGCATACCAGGGAGCTGAAGGTCTCGGCATTGATGAGGCGACGCCGTTGGACGTCCACCAGCAGTCCGTGTGCGCAGAGTAAGTCGGCGCCTAGCAGAGCCATGGGCACGCTGGCGGTTACAAAAGTCCAAGTAAAGCGTTGGCCGCCGAAGCAGAGGGTGACGTTGCGTGGGCCGAAGGTGCGGATGGCCGATCCGTTGGCCGCAACCAAGGAGGGGCCGCAAACCGCGGACTGCTTGTCCTGATCGGAGGCGGGTATGACGCTCAGTTGGGCACCGGTGTCGCACAGGAAGCGCCGTCCGGACGCTTTGTCCGTGATGAAAAGTAAGTTGCCCGTGTGGCCGGCACTCATGGCTGGTAATGAACGCCGGCCCGGCCGTTTCCCGGCCTGCCGAAGGTGCACGGGGGTCGGCATGTCCGGGCCTTCTGTCCTAACCTGGCATGATAGTAACACCACGCTTGGTCAGGTGGAGGCCCCGGTCGTCGTGCTGGAGGTGGTCGGCTCGGCGTTGCGGCCGCCAATTGCGTCGGCAGTTCGGTCGTCGACCGTGCCGGGTGCTCGGGCGCCATGGGCGTTGCGTCGGACGGCGGTGGGCCCCAGGTCGCTGCTGCAATGCGTTGGCCTGCCGCGGAGATCTTGTCGGCTTCCCTGGCGAGGGCGCGGGGATCCGTGATCGTCGTGCTTGCCAGGGCGAGGCAGCTGACGGAGGAACAGCTCCCGGAACAGGAATGCCGGAGAGTGCTCGCTGAGCAGCGAAAGCATGTAGTCCATTCGCTCGGACGGGCGCGTGTCGCCGAGCTCGGGCAGGTCAAGCAGGCGCCATGCGCGTTCCGCCGATGGGAGGGCGAAAGCGTCGAGGAGGAGCTTTTTAATCGCGCCGTATTTGTCAGTGGCTGGCGGGCTCTCGAGGAGGCTCAGGGCACGGGCCGCGGTGGCTGAACCAAGTGCTGCTACCACATGGTGGAAGCGGGTGTCGTCGGCCGTGATGCCTCGCAGGGCGAACAGGGAGTCCGCCTGGGCGAACCAAACCACCGCGTGAGCCTCCCAGAAGGTAGGCAGTTTAAGGGCAACTGCCGTGTCCATGTCGGTAGGTCACCAATGTAGGAGCCATGTTCCCACGTAATCGGAAGAATGGACGCGACAAAAAGCTGGAATTCGTCCGAGTTTCTTTATTGTTACAAACAACTCGGGTACTCTGAAAAGCCCGTTTATCGGGCAGCAATATATATACACACATTATCCCGGAGCGTTTGCCCGGGAAAGGTGAGAGGGGGCGTGGCCGGGCGTCCTGGCCGTGGCCTGGCAAGTCGAGGGCGGGCATGCCCGGGCATGCCCGGGCGTCCCGGACGCGGCCTGGCAAGTCGAGAGCGGGCGTGGCCGGGCGTGCCCGGGCATGCCCGGGCGTCCCGGCCGAGGCCTGGCAAGTTGAGCGCGGGCCTGCCCGGGCGTTCTGGACGAAGCCGGCATGGTGATCGCTCCGCGTCCTTGGTAGGTGCAAGGCGATTGTGTAAACCCAGCGGTAGCCGCTACAACACCTTGATTAACTTGGGGATTAACACCTTGATTAACTTGGGGATTAACACCTTGTTTTCAACACAGATTTGTTACTTGAAAACTGCTTTGAATTTAGAGAATTTTCCCCTCAAGACTTGTCAGGAAACATAAACCCATGTGATGTAATCTTTGATGTTCCTCTGTGATAGAAAAGGACCTGGACATGGCCAATCATTGATGGTCCTCTGTGATAGAAAAGGACCTGGACATGGCCAATCTTTGATGTTCCTCTGTGATAGAAAAGGACCTGGACATGGCCAATCATTGATGGTCCTCTGTGATGGAAAAGGCCCTGGACATGGCCAATCATTGATGGTCCTCTGTGATAGAAAAGGACCTGGACATGGCCAATCATTGATGGTCCTCTGTGATAGAAAAGGACCTGGACATGGACAATCATTGATGTTCCTCTGTGATAGAAAAGGACCTGGACATGGCCAATCATTGATGTTCCTCTGATAGAAAAGGACTTAGACATGGCCAATCATTGATGGTCCTCTGTGATAGAAAAGGTCCTGGACATGGACAATCATTGATGTTCCTCTGTGATAGAAAAGGACTTAGATATGGCCAATCATTGATGGTCCTCTGTGATAGAAAAGGACCTGGACATGGCCAATCATTGATGGTCCTCTGTGATAGAAAAGGACTTGGACATGGACAATCATTGATGTTCCTCTGTGATAGAAAAGGACCTGGACATGGCCAATCATTGATGTTGCTCTGTGATAGAAAAGGACCTGGACATGGCCAATCATTGATGTTGCTCTGTGATAGAAAAGGACCTGGACATGGCCAATCATTGATGGTCCTCTGTGATAGAAAAGGATTTAGACATGGCTAATCATTGATTGTCCTCTGTGATAGAAAAGGACCTGGACATGGCCAATCATTGATGTTGCTCTGTGATAGAAAAGGACCTGGACATGGCCAATCATTGATGGTCCTCTGTGATAGAAAAGGACCTGGACATGGCCAATCATTGATGTTGCTCTGTGATAGAAAAGGACCTGGACATGGCCAATCATTGATGGTCCTCTGTGATAGAAAAGGACCTGGACATGGCCAATCATTGATGGTCCTCTGTGATAGAAAAGGACCTGGACATGGCCAATCATTGATGTTCCTCTGTGATAGAAAAGGACTTGGACATAGCCAATCATTGATGTTCCTCTGTGATAGAAAAGGACCTGGACATGGCCAATCATTGATGTTGCTCTGTGATAGAAAAGGACCTGGACATGGCCAATCATTGATGGTCCTCTGTGATAGAAAAGGACCTGGACATGGCCAATCATTGATGTTGCTCTGTGATAGAAAAGGACCTGGACATGGCCAATCATTGATGGTCCTCTGTGATAGAAAAGGATTTAGAAATGGCCAATCATTGATGGTCCTCTGTGATAGAAAAGGACCTGGACATGGCCAATCATTGATGTTGCTCTGTGATAGAAAAGGACCTGGACATGGACAATCATTGATGTTCCTCTGTGATAGAAAAGGACTTGGACATAGCCAATCATTGA
>NC_136266.1:184672347-184784847 GCF_964187855.1 Myxine glutinosa
AACTCCGGGTCCACTGAGGCCGCCAACCACAACTACTAAACTCGTGGTCGACGGATTGCTAGGCAATTCCAGCCGCCGAGCCCGCAGCCGCGTGTGGAAGGGTTAAAGGTCACAACCCGAATACCTTCGGACACACGCAGCTGTGAGAACGGGGACTGAACCCCGCACAGGTCACACTGCTTCCTGACGCCCGAGCAGTTTTGCGTCGCGTGACCCGTGCCGTTACAATATCGAACCCGATCGAGCGGTTTTAATTCGGGCGATGCTAGGTCAATAGATGGGAAAGGACAATGACGGCAAGGTTGGAAGTACAAAACACAGTATTTATTCACAGTATGCACAGAACACGGACAAAGTAAAGAATCTTAACGGCCTTACCTATTTTCCCAGACGAGGGCCCTCATTCATTCGGGAAGAGGGTAATGCGCAGGGAAATGCAGCCGCTTCGTGCAGCTTGCCCGGATGGGCTCGGTCGTGTGGCTCGTGCGAATGGGCTTGGTGGACAAAAGCCCCAGGAATCGCTCCAACCCCAGGGCACCAACAGCCGGAGATGATCGCGGCAGGGACGGCGATCAATGAGGTACACGTACCAGGAGCAGGAACCAGAGGAGCGTTCAGTATGTAGGAGCCCAGCGAGAAAGAGAGAGAGAGTCTGTGTTCTGGGCCGGGTTTTTATAACCCCCCGAACCTCCACCCGAATGTTCCATGGGTCTCAATTGGCCGCCGGGGGTCACGTGACGTGACAGCCCCTCATGGGCCACCCTCGGCCACTCCCTTTAGCTCCCATTGGTTGCTCACTGCTCCTCCTCCCAGGAATGTCTCATTCCTCCTTCAGGGAAGGTTTTATTCCTCCTTCAGGCCTGCAGGGCTTGGTCTACTCCCATGACGAGGCACTTTAGGCTTTAACGAGGCCCACTATCATCCTGCCTGACTCAACGCATATCTGGTCTTTATTACTAACACTGGAAATGTCTATGCTTTACATTTAATAAGAAATAACTAACTATAGGAGGCTACATGTTGTGGTCTAACTAACTATAGGGGGGTTGCCTTTATTCACAAAACTGCAACACTACCCCCCTCTCCGACCAGATTCGACCCGAGTCGACCTTAGGTGGAGCGACCGGTAGAGTCGGCATTCAAAGTTTACATTTACCATTAGTGTGACATATAGATGTAATTCCCCTAACATTTAACTTTAACCCCATGTGTGCGACATCATTTACACTAGATATGTCCCTCCTAATGCGTTGAGCAGCTAACTAACAGACTCACACCCACAACTATTCACGTATTTCCGGAATTTTTAAACTAAACACATAACCGGTAGGCAACATTCTTACATTTACATTTACATTAAAAAAACTTGAAGCTTTATTTACAAAAACTATAACCCAGGACCTGGACTCGAGGTAAAAGGAATGGAGAAAGGAAATGGAGGCACTTGCTGCATGAGTTATCTTGCGGCTTCTTTTCTTGAGAGGTTCCCTAACAAAAACCGGCTGCCCTAGACCGGCATGCAGGCCATTTGAAGCAAAAGGGCATCTAAATTTTCACCTCCTCAAAATCGAGCCGTTTCTTTGGTGAACAGGGCCACTGACAAGTGGTCCAAAGGTGGGCTTCAATGCCACCCAACAGGTGGTCCGAAGGTTGGCCCGAATGCCACCCAACAGGTGGTCCATGGTTGGCCAGAATGCCACCCAACAGGTGGTCCGAAGGTGCAAGATTATGGGGCAGCCAAGAGCTACCACAGCAGAGGTGCGGGGCCACAAGGCTTGTGGTCCATAAGGTGATGGATGGATGGATGTTTGGCAGCAAGATGCTGCAACAGATGAGTCTCCATAATGGTCCTGGGCGGGGAGGAAGACAGCGCAACGAGCACAAGGAAAAGCAACAGTGGCACACGAAAAACAAGGTAACCAGGTACCACCATACCTGGTGCGGTGAGAGGAATGCGGCAGAGTGAGCGGAGTAAGCTCGGCCCTAACCGTTCGCACCCCCCACCGTTGACTACACTACCCTAGCCCTCCATGTATTTACAATTTGTCTCTACGTCTTGTCTCCCATGTCCCCCTCAAACGCCAAATTCATCCCCAAATCCCTCCAGGTTCTCCCAGGAAGGAAGGGACGGAATAAAACAATGTACCACTCACGTCGTGATGCATCTCACCTACCAAACAGCTTACAGAGCCTCTCGGTGCAAAATTCATCCTCTGTGGTGGATGGTTGTGGATGGTGCGAAGAGGTCTCACATCCTAACTACACTAACAACATTACTCATTTAAACTCACCGGGTCGTACCCCGCCAGTAGGCCTCTTTAAACTGTGTGGTTCTAAGAACCTGAATTCCCATTGCCCACACTGTGGTGCCCTCCTGAATTTGGGTCTCACCCCACAAATTTTCTACCTGTGCCCTCGCACAATTTCGGGGCTGGGTCGTGTGGCTCTACCAGCAGGTCTACCTACCTGCGCCCCTCCGTTCACTGGAGCCGCCTCCCGAGCTTGCCTGCTCCTTACACTACCCTATCTGGGGAAGGCCCTCCCTGGCGCTTACCCCCTGATGCCCACCTTGGCATTTAGTCCGTGGGCTGAGTAGGGTTTACATGCACCCCCCCCACAACTTAACTTCCCGGGTATGTCCATGTACCCCCCACCCTAGGGGTTAGGAAAAACCATGTTAACAGAAAAAACTCATTCCCAAGGTACCTCCCACGCATATTTTGATGTTACCCCCCCTGTGTCAGTGATTTCCGAAAATTAGGGGTAGGCGAAATTCAAATGGCCATAACTTTTTACCTAGTCATCCTATGGTTGCATATGACCCCTCAAAATGTTTGTCCTGGGACACTCTTTACAATATGTGTTATATGCAAATGAGGTCACTAATGAAGTCACCAGAGGTCAAACTATGAGGGAATGAGTTTTTTTCTGTTAACATGGTTTTTCCTAACCCCCTAAGGTGGGGGGTACATGGACATACCCGGGAAGTTAAGTTGTGGGGGGGGGGGGGGGGTGCATGTAAACCCTACTCAGCCCACGGACTAATTGGGCAACCCGGGTCCTTCCTCTGGATCCTCGGGCCCCACTCACTCTAACCTAACTGTCTCCCTGAGCCTACCTGCGGCCTTACCTGGCTGACGAGCTACCAGTGACGGAGTGCCCCAATAACTATAACTACCAATTAAACCACACGCCCAGCCATTTCACTGCCTCATGCACCTCACAAAACACTACCTTTCTGCAATCAGCACCACAGGTGTCAATATCCATGCAATTTATCTGTACCCTCTACCTAACTTTAAACTACCCCGCCGAGCCTCCGTGAATTGGTTCCACTCCCCCCATTCAATCCTTCGCACCATGCATTCCACACCAATTATTTCCACACAATGCATTCCACACCAATTATTTCCACACCATGCATTCCACACCAATTATTTCCACACCATGCATTCCACACCATTTATTTCCACACCAAATATTTTCACACCATTTATTTCCACACCACAACACCATTCAATTTACACACAGCATCATTTATCGAACTAATTTCCCCTCTAACTCGTGCTTCCCTCGTCGTCCCTTTACACTATGCACACCATTTTTTTTTTTAACAACCACCAAAACTCTCTTTGTCCCCTCTACAGTTCATTGTCACTACTTAAATCTCTGTCCCTATGGTCTCTCGAGATCCCTAACAATTATCCTAGCCCTCCCTCGGCTAGTTTTGGTGCCCCATGGAGGCAACCATTGCTGGCCCCTCCATGGGCCTAACACTGCCATCCCCCTAAGCTAGTGCTCATGCCCCCCCCCCCATGTGAGGAATGGTCACACTACCATTCCCCCACGTGGGGGTACAATACTTCCCCCAGTCCTCTAAACTATGAGCCCCCATCCATGCAGGTACTTGGTCGCGGATCGGCCTCTAAGGGCCGAGCGATCCATGTGGGTGGTTGGTCGCCTGTATGGGGTGATATCCGGCCGGCATTGACGATCCGAGGGGGGTGGGGGGGTGGAGTTGGTTGTCCCAGGTGCCGGGGTCCATCCCTTTGTGGGGCCTTGCAGTCCCACGCACGATGACCCAACCGGCTACGGTCAGAGCACCTCACCTGGTAAGGTGCGTTGGTCCGAAACTCCGAATTTCCCCTCGAACCCCGCCGATCGCTCTTGCCGCAGTACGGCGCCAACAATACCGTGCGGGTGCCGGAGGCGCGAATCGTGCACGGTCCTTGTGAGACCGACGCAGCACCGATTCCCTCCAGTCCCCACGGCGCACCACTCATCAGGGGCTCGCGTGCGCTACTCGTCCCACTAAGCACTACTCCGGTCAGTGTCGATGCCTGAGCCGCGTCATCACATCTCGCTACCCACTCCATACTCACACACCCCGGCGCACACACGCCTTTCACACACTCCGTCATCGCACATACCAGTGCGCACTCTCTCCACACACTCCGTACTCGTACTTGCACACACCGGTGCGCACACTCTCTCCACACACTCCGTACTCGTAATCGCACACATCGGTGCGCACGCTCTCTCCACACACTCCATACTCATACTTGCACACACCGGTGCGTACACTCTCTCCACACACTCCGTACCTGCACATACCGGTGCGCACACTTTCTCCACACATTCTGTACCCACACACACCGGTGCGCACTCTCTCTCCACACACTCCGTGTCAGTCTCACCCCTCACAATGGGCCCTTCACGAACGCCTGGGTCTTTCCAGACCCCCAATCTTGTCGAGGCTCTGATCGCACCAAACACATTTCCGAAATCATCGCCACTCACCTCGGGGCTCTCCTTCCCCCGCTTCTCTTCCAGCACCTGTAAACTTTTCATTTGGTCAGCAAGCATTTCATCACGGTGCGAACACAAACCTTGCACATATTCCATCACTTCCTCCCGTAATTCATTCCCTGTCTCACCTTGTGTCTTTTTAATTTCAATCATTCCTTCTTCTACCTCCTCCAGCTTCTGTTTCACCTCGTTTATTTCCCAGTGTGCCCCCACTATTTCCTCTTCTACGCATTCCTCGCACCGCATCACCTCGTCACGTACCACTGCCACCTCTTTGCTCGGCTTACGCCCAATGTCCTCCCCCATCTTTTTCATGGTACACATTGATTCTTCTCTCAGGGTGTCCATCCGATCAAACATTTCACCCATGCATGCCCTGAGTTGCGCCATAAATGGGCCCATATCCATCGGCACCGCGGGCTCAACCCGTCCGGCTGGCCCCGGGTGGGAATCGACGCCATTTCACCTCCTCCTGCTGCATCCTCATTAACTCTCTCATCCAATTGTTCATGCTGGGCCTGGGTCATTAATTCATCCACATTCTCTATACCCACCGGTACCTGGTCATCTTGGCCCGCCATCGCCCGAATTCAAAAACAATTTGTTTTAAACGAAATTTTACAAGCTCGTAATTTTGAGTACGTGAAGCGCACTCCAGGTCCGAATCTCGCTCATGACACCAATTTTGTTGCGGATCCCGCGTTCGTCAACGTACTAAGGGGGGTTTAGGCCTTGCTCCCCCTCAAACTCAGGGTCCACTGAGGCCGCCAACCACAACTACTAAACTCGTGGTCGACGGCTTGCTAGGCAATTCCAGCCGCCGAGCCCACAGCCGCGTGTGGAAGGGTTAACGGTCACAACCAGAATACCTTCGGACACACGCAGCCGTGAGAACGGGGACTGAACCCCGCACAGGTCACACAGCTTCCTGAA
Organism: Myxine glutinosa; assembly: GCF_964187855.1. Lineage (NCBI taxonomy): Eukaryota > Metazoa > Chordata > Myxini > Myxiniformes > Myxinidae > Myxine > Myxine glutinosa. The sequence continues at coordinate 184,678,090 of NC_136266.1, forward strand.
GCCCGAGCGGTTGTGCATCGCGTGACCCGTGCCGTTACAATATCGAACCCGATTGAGCGGTTTTAATTCGGGCGATGCTACGTCAATAGATGGGAAAGGACAATGACGGCCAGGTTGGAAGTACCAAACACAGTATTTATTCACACGACGTACAGAACACGGACAAAGTAAAGAATCATAATGGCCTTACCTACGTCCCCAGACAAGGGACCTCATTCGTTCGGGGAAGGGGGGGAAGAGGGTAATGTGCAGGGAAACGCAGCCGCTTCATGCAGCTCGCCCGGATGGGCTCAGTCGTGTGGCTCGTGTGAATGGGCTTGGTGGACGAAAGCCCCAGGAATCGCTCCAACCCCAGGGCACCAACAGCCGGAGATGATCGCGGCAGGGATGACGATCAATGACGTACACGTACCAGGAGCAGGAACCAGAGGAGCGTTCAGTGTGCAGGAGCCCAGAGAGAGAGAGAGAGAGAGAGAGACAGAGTGTGAGTGAGTGAGTGTGTCTGTGTTGGGTTTTTATAACCCTCCAAACCCCTACCCAAATGTTCCATGGGTCTCAATTCTCGACCCGGGGGTCACGTGACGTGACAGCCCCTCATTGGCCACCCTCGGCCACTCCCTTTAGCTCCCATTGGTGACAGCCCCTCATTGGCCACCCTCGGCCACTCCCTTTAGCTCCCATTGGTTGCTCACTGCTCCTCCTCCCAGGAATGGCTCATTCCTCCTTCAGGGAAGGTTTTATTCCTCCTTCAGGCCTGCAGGGCCTGGTCTACTCCCATTATGAGGCACTTTAGGCTTCAACGAGGCCTACTATAATCCTGCCTGACTCGACGCATATCTGGTCTTTATTACTAACACTGGAAAGGTCTATGCTATACATTTAATAAGAAATAAATAACTATAGGAGGCTACATGTTGTGGTGTAACTAACTATAGGGGGGTTGCCTTTATTCACAAAACTGCAACAATATGTATTTATATATGTATACAGTTACGTGAAAAAGTAAGTACACCCCATGTAAAGTTTTGACTTTTTCAACATACAGCTGTTTTATCTTCATTTCAACAATATTGATAGATAAAGGTGATATAAAATAACAAATATCATGAAACATTTACATTTTGTAGTCCATTGTATAATTTAAATAAACATAAATGCAAATTTCGCATGTGGAAAAACTAAGTACACCCTTGGCTCAAATCGGTGGTATTGCCCCCTTTGGCAGAAACAACCTCAAGTAGGCGTTTCTTATAACTGTCTACCAGTCTCTGACATCGACTGGGAGAATTTTTTTTCCCACTCCTCCATGCAGAATTATTTCAGCTGTGCGCTGTTTGAGGGGTTTCTTGCATGCTCAGCTCGTTTCAAATCCCCCCACAACATCTCGATGGGATTTAGATCCGGGCTTTGACTTGGCCATTCCAGAACCCTCCATTTCTTTCTTTTCAGCCATTCCTTGGTGGATTTACTGGTACTAGGGCATTGCCCGTACTATATCTATATCTAAAATTATATCCCCCCCCTCTATTTACATGAAATGGTTTGGTCCAAAGCGAACGGCTTGCGAGTACGGTGACAATCCCCCCCCTCTATTTACATGCAATGGTTTGGTCCAAAGCGAACGGCTTCCGGAGTTTGGTAAAGAAATCGCCATCGCGTGCACAAACGCGCAGGAAAGCGAATGAATCGCAAATTCGGTTTTATTAGTTTTAAAACATAGTTTAACGCCAACATAGTTTGCAAACGTGAAATAAATGAATACGCTCTCAAATGTGCCATCCGAGGCAGAGTGTGTCCTCCACGTTCGGCACACGCGATCGTTCGCTGCTCTCTGATTGGTTGAATCGTTTTTTGGACATAGCTCGGTAAGTAATTGTCCGATTAATATGAAACCTTGAAAAGGCACATCCTCGGGTCCCCAGCAATATACCTGGCAAGTTAAAAGTATATCGGACCCGTGGTTGTCGAGAAACAGCGGTCACAGACAAACAGACGTACAGACGTACAAACGTACAGACAGAGATTACTGGAATTATAGATAGATGTCTAGGGTCATTGTCATGTTGCAAGGTCCACCTTCGGTTGAACTTCAACTCTCCGACAGATGGCCTCACATTATCCTCAAGCACCCTCTGGTACAATGAAGAATTCATAGTGGAATATATGATGGTGAGCTGCCCAGGCCCTGATGCAGCAAAGCTGCCCCAAACCATAATATTTCCACCACCATGCTTTACAGTTGGTATCAGGTTCTTGTGGTCAAATGCTGTCTGTGGTTTTCGCTAAACATGTCTTCTGGTACTGTGGCCAAATAGCTCTACCTTTGACTTATCTGTCCAGAGCAGATTGTTCCAGAAGTGCTGGTCTTTGACTATGTGTTCATTGGCAAACTTTAGTCTTGCCCTGATGTTCTTTCTGGACAGAAAAGGTTTCCTCCTGGCACACCTCCCATGTCGATCAAATTTGTGCAGCCTCATTCTAATGGTAGACTCGTGCACTTTGACATCAACAGTGGCAAGAGCTACCTGTAGGTCCCGTGATGACATTCTGGAGTCCTTAGAGACTTCTTTCAGCATCTTGCGGTCTGCTCTCAGGCTGAACGTGCTGGGGCGGCCTGGCCTGAACAAGTTGGCAGTTGTTTGGAATCTTCTCCACTTGTAGATGATCTTCCGGACAGTCGAATGATTGATTTCAAATTGTTTGGAGATCTTTTAAAATCCCTTCCCAGACTCGTAGGCATCTATAAACCTCTTTCTGAAGGCCTCAGAGAGCTCTTTTGTTCTAGGCATGGTGACGTCGCACACTTCAACAACACAGAGCAAACCAAACTAAATGTCTGATGTTTAAATAAGACACGTTTTTTTTTTTTTGTTTTTTTTTTGTATACTGAATCGAGGCTCGTGAAAGAGCTAACATTTACTTCACAAACAAATCAACCAGACAAACAAAACACACAAAAAGCGGGAGCGGAAAACAAGATGGGGAGAGAAGGTGAAGCACACAAACACAACATTTGAGAGCAGGGAGATGTGTGGAAGGGAGAGGGCTTGGGGGGAGGAGGCATGGGAAGGGGGGGGGGGGGGTGGAGGGAGAAGTATAAAACATAAGGACACCAATGACTTCCAGGACAGAAGTTGGTATTTCAAAAAAGTGGAATTGGGGTGAAATTAGCGGGGGTAGAAAAGATCAAGGTTTTGGATGGGGGAAGATAAGAGATGGTGGTGAACAGCTGTTTTAAAGACCTGGAGGGTGGAGTGGGATTGAAGAGAGTGAGGGAGTTTGTTCCAGAGGCGGGAGAAAAGAGGAATGAAGGAGTGAAGGTGAGCAGAGAATCTTGATTTTGGCAGTTTGACCATAAGAGGGTTGCAGGCAGATCCTGTGCGACCTGTAGGAATATTTGCGGGACAGAGCCCAGAGAGAGCTGGGGGGGCAAGGCCAGAGAGGAGTCGGTAGAAGATGGAAAGACCACCAACCTGCCTGCGGTGAGTGAGTGAGAGGCCCTTGGAGTTAGCTTCATCGCGGGAGATTCCAATGATTCTGAATGCTTTGGTTTCAACAGCGTGAAGACGAGCTAGGTGTGAGGCAGGAGCACCAGCCCAGAGGGGAGAGCAGTATTCCATTGAGCTGCGGATGAAAGCCTTGTATGTGGTGAGGAGCTCAGGTGTGCCAAGGAAGGACTTCGCACGACGGAGGATGCCCAGTCGGCGACTGGCTTTGGAGGCCAGATTTGAAATGTGGTTTTCCCAGGAAAGATCATGGCAGATAGTGAGACCCAAAAGCTTGAGTGACAGAACTTCTTGGAGAGGATTATTCAGAAAGTGGATGGGAGGGTTGTCCAGTCGGTCTTTTCGGAAAGACATCGTAAGAGTGTGAGATTTGTCAGGATTGAAAGACATGTTCCACTTGTTTGCCCAGTCTGTGATTTTGTCCAGGTCTGCAGAGAGTGAGGAGGCAGCAGACTGCCGATCTGAGGGATGAAGAATGGAGCGACAGAGAGTAGAGTCATCAGCAAAGAGATACAGAGGATTTTCAAGAGAGTCAGAGAGATCATTGATGAAGACCAGAAAAAGCACAGGGCCTAGAACACTGCCTTGTGGAACTCCAGCCTGAACAGGAAGAGGAGATGAGAGAAACCCATTCAGGGCCACACGTTGACTACGAAACCCATTCAGGGTTCCTCCAAGATCCTCTCTAACGATATTCTAATCATTTGCACCTGAGCTGGTGCACCTGATTCTAATTTTAGGTATTTGAAGTAGTGATAAATGTAGGGGTGTACTTACTTTTTCCACATGCGAAATTTGCATTTATGTTTATTTAAATTATACAATGGACTACAAAATGTAAATGTTTCATGATATTTGTTATATTATATCACCTTTATCTATCAATATTGTTGAAATGAAGATCAAATAGCTGTATGTTGAAATATGTTGAAAAAGTCAAAACTTTACATGGGGTGTCCTTACTTTTTCACGTGACTGTATATATATATATAATATAAGTTCAACACACACCTGGTCACAAGTGAGCCGCACTGACCGGGTCCTCAGTCGAAGTCGTCAGCATCATCCCGTTTCGGCCCTTCAACCTCGATATGGTCAGCAAAGGTGGGCCAGCAGTGGCACATACACATCCACATGCAGCAACTACACCTGGATGCGTACATACCCCCACCCCCAGCCAGTGCAAACGCAGACTACAACAGCAACACCTCCACATCCAGAATCCACAGCACCAAACAAACATGGTGGAACACTCAAACACCCACCTTTATACCCTTCACCACTCACCAACAAAACACACCAGATCATTCATACACACACATCCACACACATCCACACACAACGCCAACCAACCACCTACCCTTCCAACATACACCACTCAATATACAAAAACACACACACTCATGCAAAAATTCATTCATGCAAAAACACACACCCTCACCCACTCACTCACATACACAAAATAAGAAATAATAATAGCAACAAAAAAAAACAAAGAAAAAACAACAAAACACACACAACCAAGCACCTACCCTTACCAACATGCACCACTCATGCAAACATGCAAAACCATTCATGCAAAGCCACACCCACTCATGACCCACTCCTGCAACACACACACACACACACACACACACACACACCTCCATTTCTATTCCGTAACCTCAACCTACACCGTTCGACGTGCCTCCATAAACGTCCTCCATATCCAAAATGAGCCTTTCAAGGCAACCTGGTCCACCTTGTCACACATCCTCCTTCTTTCTGTCCCACAGACTCCAATCCGAGCAAGAAATGCAGAAAAGGAATTGCCAATATACCCTCTCCACCCCACCTCAAATGGCTGACACGAAACTCGCCAACCCTTCTCCTGGCCTCCAGCTCACTGTACTTTCTTCTCTTCCTCTCAAACACCTCCTCCATGTTCTAAGCCCACGGTACAGACAATTCCCCTAAGATGACCTGTCTTGTTGCACCTGACCAAATGACAATGTCAGGCCGCAACCTTGTCACACAGATCTCCTCTGTGAATACCAATTGTGGCTTTAGGTCTGCTACCACCTGCCAATCACAAACATCTGACAGCCCTTTTACTTTCCACCTCCTCCTCTTTCCACCTCTTACCACTTGGCCCTCTTTGACAAACCACACCTCTGCCCCATCAATCTCCTTCTCCACTCTTCTCTCTCTCGACCTCAGCACCTCTTGTTGCACCATGTGCACCACCACCGCCATCACCTGATCATGTCGCCACCTGTATTGTCCTGCTGCCAATGCTACTGAACATGCACTCAGTGCATGCTGTACCGTTCCCACACCTCCACACAAATAACATCTCTCCTCCTGCAACAACCTCCACAATCTCAAGTTTATTGGTGACGGAAGCACATCATACGTTGCCCGCAACAGGAAATTCAACAATATTGGCTCCATCCTCCAAATCTCTTGCCACTTCAACATCCTCACCTGCACACCTTCCCACCGAGTCCAACCTTGCTTGCTGTGTTTGACCGACTGCTTTCACATATCGCCCCTCCTCTTCCTTTCTTCTCACCTCCCTCTCAACCATCTTCCTCTTCTCTTTCACACATGCCTTTCCCCATCACTCATGCTTCATCCACCCCAAGCCATGCTTCCCGTGCTGTACCATCCCCATGTCCTCCTCCTGTTGCAACCGCTCCTCCATCTCGTCCACCTCTGCTCTTGCAATCCACTTCCGACTTCCCTTCTTCTCTGGGAGAGCATTCTTTACCACTGCATCACTTGAATCCCGCAACATCATGAACTCCCGCACCCTCACCACCTTAAACTCCTCGGTTAATGATGTCTTGGGAAACTGGAGTTTTCCACCCTGACCATAAAAGGCAATTGTTATGGATTCAGCACTTCCGCGGTTGTGGTTTTCATCCACTTGAAACATTTCTGGTTATGTATTATTATTATTATTATTATTATCATTATTATTATTATTATTATTATTGGGGTTTGAAGGAAACTGCGATTATTGTTGTTAGAAGGTAAGGTTATTGTTGTTAAAAGGCAAAAAGGGTTAATATTTTAAATGAAACAGGAAACCGGATCGAGAACCGGAAGACGACGAGGGAGAAGAAGAAGGAGGGGTGGCGAAAAAGTGGGACAAGATGTGTGGCTTGCAGCTCCGTAGCGAGCGTTATCGAACGAAAGTCGCGAGTGACTTATGAGTTTCCTTGAAAGGAATTTCCTGCGATAGGTGTTATCGCTGGAGGATTGAGAAACCTGCGTAGTCAGGTTTAGGCATGGAGGTTCGGAAGAATCCTCGCCAAGTTGCTTCGACTCAAGTAAGAGCCGTCGGCCATTTTGAACCTCGCGCTTCGTTCACCGAAAAAGGTTTTGCTAAGCGTCAGCTTTTCTCACCCTACTGTGATCTGTCGGGGAGGTGTGTGCGCAAAAGCGGCGTTTGAAGATTACATTGCGGTTCGCTGATTGAACTGTGAACGTGCACGTCTGGATCGCGCCTTTGGGATTTCCCTGTCCGCCACCAGTCTGTTTTTGGTTTGGACCACGTGACTGTCCACGCTTTGCCTACGCCTCATTACTCGCCTCATCGCCTCTTCACCTCATCGCCTCATCACTACTCGCAGGAGGGTGATTTGATGTGACATGTGACAGGTGACCTTTGAGTTATAGAGACATTGAGGAGGGTTCTTTTTCATTCACTGAGAGCGCAGTGAGTTATCTTACTTTAGCTGATGGTACCATCTTAAGATGTATTGAGTGCACTTTTGATTGCTATTGGTTGTACCGTTATTGTTGTGTGTGATTTTTAATACAACATTTGTTCGTTTATAATCCTTGGTGTGGTTTCACTATTGATTACTGACACAGAATAACATATTTTTCTGCCGTGGCTCCTTCGGGGTTCGGAGGTTTACCGAGACCAGGAGGTCGGGGAGGAACACGTAACAGAAATTGGGGGCTCGTCCAATTGACTCGTGGGCTCGAAATTGGGTCTTCGTCCGGGATTTAAAAAATTCCCTAATAACATCCGTTTGGATTTGACCCAGATTGAAATTGGGGGTTCGTACTGTGGAGAAATTGGGGGCTCGGCTTTGCTGATTAAATTCCCTAAATCTCGTACTGTGGATTAAATTCCCTAAATATCGTCTGGGAAAGAATTCCCTAACATTCCCAGAATTCCCCAATTTGGAACTTTTTCCAACATTCCCAAATTTTTCCAAAAACTTTTTTTTATTTATTTATTTATTGTGTGAAGGTTAACAGGTGTTAACTGATAGTCATCATGGTGTTTGACGCCGAAAAGTTTGCAGTGTCCCCTAGTGAGGCACAGTTCCAAGCGTTAAAAAAATCGGAACTCTTGATATTGGCCAAACATTTTAGCTTGGAGGTCCGAACTAATATGAAGAAGGCAGAGATGCAGACAGTGGTGATAGAATCTCTGGTGGGATTAGGAACATGGAAAGAGGTAGCCTTGGATTGGTTACCGGAGGAACAAGAAAATGTGGAGCTCCGGAAACTGGAGATGCAATTGCAGAGCCAGGAAAGGTTAAAAGCAGAGGAAAGGAGAGCTGTAAGAGAACTCGGGGAAAGAAAAGCAGAGGAAAGGAGAGTTGAAAGAGAACTCGAGGAAAGAAGAGCAGCACAGGAAAGAGAAATCGAGGAAAGAAGAGCAGCACAGGAAAGAGAACTCGAGGAAAGAAAAGCAGAGGAAAGGAGAGTTGAAAGAGAACTCGAAGAGAGAAGAGAAAAGGGAAAAGCAGAGGAGAGTAAAGCCGAAAGGGAGTTAATGGAACGTGAAATGGCGCTTCAGCAGGAAATTAAATTCAAGGAGCTGGATTTAATGAAAGAACGGGGAGAGGTACCATCCATGCCGGCTGGTTCCACAACGAGTCAGAAAACCTGGGATGTTGGTAGACATGTGAGGCTGGTTCCACCCTTCTATGAAAAGGAGGTAGCCAATTTTTTTTCACACTTTGAGAAAGTGGCTCAAATGCTAAAATGACCGGAGGAGTCCTGGACCATGTTAGTGCAAAGTGTTCTGGTGGGTAAAGCTCAAGATAGTTATTCGGCTTTGCCGATTGACCAATTGGCAGATTATGAGATAGTGAAGAAAACCATTCTCAAAGCCTATGAATTGGTCCCTGAAGCTTACCAGCAAAAATTCCGGAATGCCAGGAAGAGGGAGAGTGAGACCCATGTGGAGTTTGCCAGAATGAAAGAAACCATGTTTGATCGGTGGTGTGATTCAAAAGGGGTTGGGAAAGACTTCGAACTATTGCGACAATTGATCCTGGTGGAGGAATTCCAACAGTGTGTCCATGAGGACATTAAAGTACATCTGGAGTAAAGGAAAGTACCAAAGTTGTATGAGGCAGCAACCATGGCAGATGACTATGCCGTAACACACAGGATGGGGTCCCACAAACCTAACTTCACGCCTAGACTTAGCCAGGGAAGTTATGGTACACCCATGGCGGAGAACGAATATTCATGGGGGCGATCTAGAGATGATTATGAGGACCAATCGGATACCACGACTTTTAGAAATCAGAAGACTACAGTTCCAAGACAGACCTATCTTCCGGGGGGCTCGAGGCAGACCACGAGGTTCTCCTCCGGGCCTACTTGCGCTTTTTGCAAAAAACCTGGACACTTGAGGTCCCAATGTTATGCTCTGGAAAGGGAAAATCAGGAGCGGAGTCAGACTAATACAACTCCGAATGCAATGGCAAATGTGAGAAATCGCCCTCAAAAGGGTTACCAACCATTTATTTCAGAGGGGGTTGTGTCACTGGATGGAGACTCGACTAACCAGAGACCTGTTAGGGTATTGAGGGACACAGGAGCACATCAATCTTTAATGCTTGAAGGCATTTTGCCATTGTCAGAGAAGACGGCAACTGGTGGTAGTGTTCATTTACAGGGGATTGGTGCCTGTGTTAGAGCTCCACTTCATGTCATCCATTTAGAGTCTGATTTGGTGTCAGGACTAGTCACCGTAGGTTTACAAGCCACTCTTCCAGTAGAGGGAGTATCTTTTGTTATTGGGAATGATTTGGCCGGTGGTCAAGTTTCTGGAAACCCGATGGTTGTTGAAAAGCCTAGTATGGAAAATAACACCACACAAGTCAGGGATGGAGGCAATATTGGCAAGCTCTTTGTAGGTGGACTGAACTTCACAACAAGGGAAGAGGTTCTGACCTCTGTCTTCGGCAAATATGGACTGCTTTCGGAAGTGCGGCTGGTAAAAGACAGGGAAACGCAAAAGTCAAGAGGGTTTGGCTTTGTCACGTTTGAAAACACAAAGGACGCCAAAGAAGCAGAGAAGGATTTGAATGGCAAGGATTTGGATGGTCGGACCATAGCCGTAGAGAAGGCAGGCCATAGGCATCGAGGGGGATACAGAAGAGGAAAACGTGGCGGTAGTTTCAGGGCTGGCTATGGATCCCGGGGTAGTAGTAGTGGTTTTGGTGGTGGCCGCAGTCGATATTACTATGGAGGCTCCTAGAGTTACGGCAGCTCACGAAGGGAGAATAATCAGGGCCGTGGCCGAGAAGGAGACCGTTATTCACGTGACTACAGTGACAAGTGGTCCAACCGTGATTATTAGGAAAGTTATAAAGAGTTGAAGCACTGAATGCTGCGGAGCAGCCGAGCCAAGATTCCTACACGGATTAACCGTGAACGCCACGTTCCTAAAGGCGTCCATGTCGTGAACTTTCCTACATGGATTAACCGTGAACTCCACGTTCCTAAAGGCGTCCATGTAGTGAACTTTCCTACACGGACTAACCGTGAACTCCACGTTCCTAAAGGCGTCCATGTAGTGAACTTTCCTACACGGACTAACCGTGAACTCCACGTTCCTAAAGGCGTCCATGTAGTGAATACTTCCAGGCCTCACCACCCAACCACCATGGAACCTGGCCCTCAGCTCGGCCTCCCGGAAAAAGTGCTATCGATTTACTTGACTTTGGATTTTTGATCAACCCCTTAACCTCAGATCTCGCGAGATTTTTGTCGGCGAGGTCACGTCTTTTCGAAGCTGTCCATGCACTCACACTTTCGAAGCTAAGTAATTTTTTCACAATTGTGTTTTTGTTGAGACTGTATCTATCTTTCGGTGTGTGTACCTATAGCGTGTCTTTAGGAAAATTTTCGGTGTTAATTTTTCGTACATGTATACACAATCGTCGGTTAATTCGTGTCGCGCATTCTGAGGCCTAGTACTAGTACTAATAGGCTTAGGCTACCGTCTCTGACCTTGTGGTTTTGTTTTCTCTCAGCGGTTCGTCGAATGCGCTGCAATTACTTCCGTTCTCTGTTTCGTCCCAGTCGTTCACCCCATACTTCCTTGTTTAATATCTCTACTCAAAAAAAAAAAAACCCCAAAAAAATATTTCCTTCTCAGTTCTTATTCGTTTATTTGTTGTTCTTATTTGTTCGTTCGTTCTTCGTTCACGTTGTTCGTGATCACGCGATCACGTGGTTAGAAATGTTTAATCTCTCCCCTGAAGAACTGTATTCTGTCATATATTATAACACCTTTTTCTTCTTCTCCTATAAAAGGATGCTTTCGTCTTGCTCACCAAAACTATTCATTCCAAAAAAAAAATACCATCTCTTACAGTTCCTCTTTTCTACATTCCCGGAACTCTCCAGCCCTCCACCCCTCCTTCAGCGTCCTCAAACGTATTTTTGACTCGATGGTCTCAAACTCATTTTGCAAAAAATGTTCGTTTCCCATGAATCGTACCCTTTTCAAAATCCAATCTCACCCCTCCCTTCCAAATCTTCCCCATCCCCCCTTCCCTCAAAAACTTCCCCATCATCCCTCCCCTTCAAAACTTCCCCATCACCCCTCCCCTCCAAATATACCCCCTTACCCCTCCCCTCCAAATCTTCCCCATCACCCATCTCTTTCAAATATTCCCCCTTGCCCCTCCCCTCCAAATCTTCCCCATCACCCATTCCTTTCAAATCTTCCCCCTTGCCCCTCCCCTCCAAATCTTCCCCATCACCCCTTCCCTCCAAAACGTCCCCATCACCCCTCCCCTCCAAAACTTCCCCATCACCCATCCCTTTCAAATCTCCCCCCTTGCCCCTTCCCTCCCCTCCCTCCTAAAGTCCCCCCACACCCCTCCCCTCCGAGACTTTCCTTCGCTCCTCCCCTCCTAGACTCCCCTCTCACCCCTCCTCCTCAAAGCGTCCTCCCTGCTTCTTCCCCCTTCCAACTTTCACCTTCATCTCCCCCAACCTTCTGCCTCGCTCTTCCCCCTCCTCAAATAACACCTCACTGTGCCTCACCCAATCTCCATCAAACCTTTTGCCCGCCCCATTCTTCCCGTTCTCCAAGCTATTCTGAAATCTCTGACACACCTTCAACAGCTCTCCCTACCTCTTCCTCCTCTTCCACATCTTACCCTACCCCTCCCCCCCCTGTTCTGTATCCGATGCTCCCCCTTCCTCTTCGTTAACGGTATGGACCTCAAACATCCGGGGCCTTCGCTCAAACTTGACTGATCTCTCCAAACGGGTTGCTTCTGACAAACCAGATGTGATCTGCTTAACAGAAACTTTCCTCCTTCATGATGTCTCTGATTCCTTGGTATCTCTCCCAGGTTACTCCCTCCTCCGGTATGACAGACCTGAGCCTCGTCCTGGAGGTGGGGTTGCTATCTTTATAAAAAACTCTTCCTCACTCGCCCTCCACTGCCCTCTCTCCACCTCACCCCCAGGAATACCTTTGGCTACGGCTTCCCCTTCGCTCCCACCTTTTGTACATATGTGTGTTGTACCGTCCACCAAACAGTGATGACTCCATCGCCATCTCACTGTCTGATAATATGGACCAACTTCTGTCTACCCATCCCAACTCTCTCTTACTCATATGTGGTGATTTCAATTGTCACTATGCCAGTTGGCTGGGTGTGGGTACCTCTCACCAGCCATGGCTCTTCAGCAAAGGACTTCTGCGACTCACTGGGACTGACACAATCTGTCAATTTCCCGACCCGGATCTCAGTCAACGGAGCATCTTCTCTTCTGGACTTGGTTATGACTAACTTCCCTGAAAATGTCTGCTGCTCTTCTTCTGCTCCAATCGGCTCATCTGATCATGTGCTTGTTAAAGTGGACATCTCTCTGACCATTCTCAGAGAGCCTCCTCAGCGTCTACGAGTCTGGCATTTCACTCAGGCCAACTGGCACGGTCTTCAAGCAGCCATCAATCATCTGGACTGGTCTCCCATCTCTCCCGCCTCTGACATCAACTCATCCTGGGAATTCTTCCAAAGTAAATTGCTCTCTCTCATGCACAGATTTATCCCATCTCGTCTTCAGTTGTCATACCCTTCCTCCCGTCCATGTTACACGGAATCTTGTGGTGAGGCTGTTGGCCAGAAACAACTTGCTTTCGTCTCCTGGAAAGCAAATCCAATGGAAGGAAATCTCATTTCCTTTCACAAAGCCCGAAACAAGTGTGTGTCCACCTTCAGGAGAGCCAGGAAACAATATCTCTCCGTTCTCAAGACCGAACTCTCTTATCTGTCTCCCTCTTCTAAATCCTGGTGGCGTCTGGTCAAATCTGTTTCTGGTGTTTGTTCCCCCTCCATCCCCTCCCTCACCTCAAACGGCTACACGGCTGACTCCGCACGTGAAAAAGCTGAATGCCTCAACTGTGTGTTTGCCTCTAAATATTGTGTCCCAAACCCATCCCTCTCTGTACCCACCATGCCCAGTCGTACCCAGCTGCTCCTGGACTCTGTGTCCTTTCCTCCTGACAAGGTGGAAAAGTTTCTGTCAACCCTCGATGCTGATTCTGCAACTGGTCCTGACGGCATCAGCCCACGGGTCCTAAAATCATGTTCTTCCGCTCTTTCACTCCCTCTCTCTGTTCTCTTCACCCTCTCTTTTGTTCAAGGTCATCTGCCATCTGCTTGGAAATCGGCCAACATCACCGCTTTGCACAAAAAAGGTGCAAAAACAGATCCTAGCAACGACAGACCAATCAGCCTTCTGCCAATTATCAGCAAAGTCATGGAATCCATCATTGCTTCAGATATGAAATCTTTCCTCTTCTCCAATGGCTTGATCTCTGACCATCAATCTGGTTTCAGACCTGGTCACTCTACTCTGGACATGCTGCTTCTGCTTTCTCAACAATGGATGGAGGTCCTCAACGCCAAACAGGAAATTAGAGCTGTCTCCCTTGACATTTCACGTGCCTTCGATACGGTCTGGCACCCCACTCTGCTCACCAAACGCTCCTCCTTTGGTATCCATGGAAATCTCCACGCATGGCTGGCGGACTTTCTCTCTAGTCGTAGTCAACGTGTGGCCCTGAATGGGTTTCTCTCATCTCCTCTTCCTGTTCAGGCTGGAGTTCCCCAAGGCAGTGTTCTGGGCCCTGTGCTTTCTCTGGTCTTCATCAATGATCTCTCTGACTCTCTTGAAAATCCTCTCTATCTCTTTGCTGACGACTCTACTCTCTGTCGCTCCATTCCTCATCCCTCAGATCGGCAGTCTGCAGCCTCCTCACTCTCTGCAGACCTGGACAAAATCACAGACTGGGCAAACAAGTGGAACATGTCTTTCAATCCTGACAAATCTCACACTCTTACGATGTCTCTCCGAAAAGACCGACTGGACAACCCTCCCATTCACTTTCTGAATAATCCTCTCCAAGAAGTTCTGTCACTCAAGCTTTTGGGTCTCACTATCTGCCATGATCTTTCCTGGGAAAACCACATTTCAAATTTGGCCTCCAAAGCCAGTCGCCGACTGGGCATCCTCCGTCGTGCGAAGTCCTTCCTTGGTACACATGAGCTCCTCACCACTTACAAGGCTTTCATCCGCAGCTCTATGGAATACTGCTCTCCCCTCTGGTCTGGTGCGCCTGCCTCACACCTAGCTTGTCTTCACGCTGTTGAAACCAAAGCGTTCAGAATCATTGGAATCTCCCGCGATGAAGCTAACTCCAAGGGCCTTTCACTCACTCACCGCAGGCAGGTTGGTGGTCTTTCCGTCTTCTACCGACTCCTCTCTGGCCTTGCCCCCCCCCCCCAAGCTCTCTCTGGGCTCTGTCCCCCAAATATTCCTACAGGTCGCACAAGATCTGCCTGCAACCCTCTTATGGTTAAACTGCTAAAATCAAGACTTTCTGCTCACCTTCACTCCTTCATTCCTCCTTTCTCCCACCTCTGGAACAAACTCCCTCACTCTCTTCAATCCCACTCCACCCTCCAGGTCTTTAAAACAGCTGTTCTCCACCAGATTTAATCAGCACGAACAGATTTAGGGAATTTAATCAGCAAAGCCGAGCCCCCAATTTCTCCACAATACGAGCCCCCAATTTCAATCTGGGTCAAACCCGAACGGATGTTATTAGGGAATTTTTTAGGGAATTTTTAGGGAATTAGAGTTAGGGAATTTTTTTTATCCCGGAAGAAGACCCAATTTCGAGCCCACGAGTCAATTGGATGAGCCCCCAATTTCTGTTACGTGTTCCTCCCCGACATCCTGGTCTCGGTATACCTCCGAACCCCGAGAGGAGCCACGGCAGAAAAATATGTTATTCTGTGTCAGTAACAATTGTGAAACCACACCAAGGATTATAAACGAACAAATGTTGTATTAAAAATCACAAACAAGAATAACGGTACAACCAATAGCAATCAAAGTGCACTCAATACATCTTAAGATGGTACCATCAGCTAAAGTAAGATAACTCACTGCACTCCCAGTGAATGAAAAAGAACCCTCCTCAATGTCTCTATAACTCAAAGGTGATCCCCTCCTGCGAGTAGTGATGAGGCGATGAGGCGAGTAATGAGGCGTAGGCAAAGCGTGGACACTCACGTGGTCCAAACCAAAAACAGACTGGCGGCGGACAGGGAAATCCCAAAGGCGCGATCTAAACGTGCACGTTCACAGTTCAATCAGCGAACCGCAATGTAATCTTTAAACGCCGCTTTTGCGCACACACCTCCCCGGCAGACAACAGGAGGGTGAGAAAAGCTGACGCGTAGCAAAACCTTTTTCGGTGAACGAAGCGCGAGGTTCAAAATGGCCGACGGCTCTTACTTGAGTCGAAGCGACTTGGCGAGGATTCTTCCGAACCTCCATGCCTAAACCTGACTACGCAGGTTTCTCAATCCTCCAGCGATAACACCTATCGCAGGAAATTCCTTTCAAGGAAACTCAAAAGTCACTCACGACTTTCGTTCGATAACGCTCGCTCCGGAGCTGCAAGCCACGCGTCTTGTCCCACTTTTCTTGCCACGCCCTCCTCTTCTTCTTTTCTCGGCGTCTTCCGGTTCTCGATCCGGCTTCCTGTTTCATTTAAAATATTAACCCTTTTTGCCTTTTAACAACAATAACCTTACCTTTTAACAACAATAATCGCCGTTTCCTTCAAACCCCAATAATAATAATAATAATAATAATACATAACCAGAAATGTTTTAAGTGGATGAAAACCACAAACACAGAAGTGCCGAATCCGTAACACTGATGGTACCATCTTAAGATGTATTGAGTGCATTTTTGATTGCTATTGGTTGTACCGTTATTCTTGTGTGTGATTATTAATACAACATTTGTTCGTTTATAATCCTTGGTGTGGTTTCACTATTGATTACTGACACAGAATAACATATTTTTCTGCCGTGGCTCCTTCGGGGTTCGGAGGTTTACCGAGACCAGGAGGTCGGGGAGGAACACGTAACACAATGTTCGTGAAACAGCGTGGCACTCCCAACCACCTCCTCACAAACCCGCTCACCACAACCTCCATCCTCTCGATATGCCCAATCGCAATATCATAAACAATCAATGGCCACAATACTCGCGGGATCAATCCAAACTTCAAACACCATACCTTCACCTTACCTGGCAAACGACATCCATCAATCCTCTTCAAACCTCTCAAAAGCTTGTTTCTGACCTCCTCCACTCTTCCCACATCATTCAACACCACTGCATGGTTTTAACATGACATGGCACCATTCCATCTAGTCTTGCACTTTGTATCCCTCATTCACTATGCATGGCTTGCCAAATTCCTCGAAGACATTCCCCTTTATGGTGCGTGTTGTCGGGGGTGTATGTATTTGGATGTCCACACACCAAGAGCGTTTTCGAATATTTAATTCTCCGGAGAAGATTCGCTCAAGCACACACAAGGATTACAACAAAGTTTAACAATACTATGCCGGCATACATGACCACAGAGCATCACAAACGTTTACCAGAAAATCTTCTGGCGAGTGGTTGAATGCAGTTCCTTTTATAGCAAGTTTGGGAACAAAGAAAATCTCCACCTGTCTCAGGAGTCAGACTATGGAATGGAAAGGTCAGGGGCTTTGCAGACAGTCTGGTGCCTTGGAATCAATGAGGCATCTGGTTATCATTACACCTCCGGCCATTGAGGATAAGTATCTTAAGATGAAGAAGTGCATACTTGTTGTTTTTCCCAGCATGGCGCCTTCCGGAGGCTTTATCTGTTCTTGTCTGATGAAAACAGCTCTATTCGCCTTCTGTATATTTCAATACTCTTTCAAACATTGTATCTCTTTCCTTGCATAGATGATCAATGTTAGCCTTATTTCCAAGTACATCAAACTACAGCAACACACAATATCTATAATTCATAATGCAGATTACTCAAAGATTTATCACGAATTATACTCTTGACCTTTATTGGCAATATACATTTTGAAGATTATAATGATTGGTGTGTCATGAGGTGTGTGGATTTAAAACAACTAGTGGAAGATACCATCATTCAAAATTTGCCATTGTCTTTAAACAGCAACCACAAATAACATTTATTAATCCTGAGAATTAAAACAGGTGATAAAACAAATTTGAAACAAGATGCCGGTGATAACTGACCTTCTTTTAACAAGAGAAACATCTCATCACAGGTGGGAGTCAAATCGGACTCGCACAGTGTGCTGTTGTAATATTTTCAGACCATTCATTTTTTGATCTGTACCTCAATGACCTCTCCTTGTAAAATCCTGTGCATCATTAAGCCGATGACCCTGCACCCTGTGAACCATCACACATCATCAGTTCACCATTCTGCTGTTGCCTCTTTGCTGATCTGGAGAAGCTTAAAATACACGACAACTGCTCCCAGAGACATCAACACCCTTAAGTCGATCCTTTCTGCCCATATACACCCTTTCTGTCCCCTTTATATGTCGCATGTGGAGTTGTCTTGTATTCATCCAATTCCTCTGTAAATGGGTGGTGGCTTACCTCACCCCCATCGCATGCCGATCCCTAATAACTACACAGACGTTATATTTTCTCTAAAATGTGTCTGTTCATTCAATACGATTGTCTGTCTACCCCCCCCCCCCAACCCAATAATTCTGATGTTATTTCAACATCTCACCTTCTGTTGTCATGCTCTTTTTTTTTGAGTATATACAGTCACGTGAATAAGTAAGTACACCTCATGTAAAGTTTTGATTTTTTCAACATATTTCAACATACAGCTATTTGATCTTCATTTCAACAATATTGATAGATAAAGCTGATATAATACAACAAATATCATGAAACATTTACATTTTGTAGTCCATTGTATAATTTAAATAAACAGCAATGCAAATTTCACATGTGGAAAAGGTAAGTACACACCATGAAATGTTTTTAAAATCTTTTTAACATATGTGGACATATCAATATTTGATCTTCATTTAAACAGTATCTATAGATAAAGGTGATCTAATTGAACAAAAAACAATGAATAATTGACTTTGTAATAATTTCTTCAACAAAAAATTGTTGCACAGCTCATTTGAAATCCCCCCACAACATCTTGATGGGATTTAGATTCGGGCTTTGACTTGGCCATTCCAGAACCCTCCATTTCTTTCTTTTCAGCCATTCCTTGGTGGATTTACTGGTATGTTTAGGGTCATTGTCATGTTGCAAGGTCCACCTTCGGTTGAGCTTCAACTCTCTGACAGATGGCCTCACATTATCCTCAAGCACCCTCTGGTACAATGAAGAATTCATAGTGGATTCTATGATGATGAGCTGCGCAGGCCCTGATGCAGCAAAGCTGCCCCAAACCATAATATTTCCACCACCATGCTTTACAGTTGGTATCAGGTTCTTGTGGTCAAATGCTGTCTTTGGTTTTCGCCAAACATGTCTTCTGGTACTGTGGCCAAATAGCTCTACCTTTGACTCATCTATCCAGAGCACATTGTTCCAGAAGTGCTGGTCTTTGCCTCGGTGTTCATTGGCAAACTTTAGTCTTGCCCTGATGTTCTTTCTGGACAGCAAAGGTTTCCTCCTGGCACACCTCCCATGTAGATCAAATTTGTGCAGCCTCTTTCTAATGGTAGACTCGTGCACTTTGACATCAACAGTGGCAAAAGCTACCTGTAGGTCCCGTGATGACATTCTGGGGTTCTTAGAGACTTCTTTCAGCATCTTGCGGTCTGCTCTCGGGCTGAACTTGCTGGGGCGGCCTGGCCTGAACAAGTTGGCAGTTGTTTGGAATCTTCTCCACTTGTAGATGATCTTCCGGACAGTCGAATGATCGATTTCAAATTATTTGGAGATCTTTTTAAATCCCTTCCCAGACTTGTAGGCATCTATAACCTTCTTTCTGAAGGCCTCAGAGAGCTCTTTTGATCTAGGCATGGTGACGCCGCACACTTCAACAACAATGAGCAAACCAAAGTAAATGTCTGAGGTTTAAATAAGACAGGTTCCTCCAAGATCCTCTCCAACGATGTTCTAATCATTTGCACCTGAGCTGGTGCACCTGATTCTAATTTTATGTATTTGAAGTAGTGATAAATGTAGGGGTGTACTTACTTTTTCCACATGCGAAATTTGCATTTATGTTTCTTTAAATTACACAATGGACTACAAAATATAAATGTTTCATGATATTTGTTACATTATATCACCTTTATCTATCAATATTGTTGAAATGAAGATCAAATAGCTGTATGTTGAAATATGTTGAAAAAGACAAAACTTTACATGGCGTGTACTTACTTTTTCACGTGACTGTATGTATCAATATCAGACTGCATCACTGTAGTGGGTATCAGAAAGCAAGTGCCACACCAGAATCCTGATCAACAGGAAATGTCTGCCACACATTAACCAGCTGTCTGTGCTACACAAAACAGTGCTGAGGGTAGCTCGGGACAAGTAAAATTTTTAGAAAGGCTCTTGTGGCCAAACAGTTGTGTCGGCTCTGCCTATTAGGCTTGAGCTTACTGGGAAGATAATTTCAATTCTCAATTTTTTAAATATAAACCAGTCAATTATTTTACAGACCCAGAACTACTTTTGTGAAACCACAGACAGATTAACGTGTGGCAGGCATTTCCTGTTGAAGAGGATGCATGCAGCAATAGCTGTTGATGAACTTGCTTCCTGGTACCCACTGCAGTGATGATGTCTGATCTCAACTTAATGTTTTGGAGGGTTTGGTCAGTTTATCTCGGGGATGAGATTCTGCTTGTTGCTTAGGGCATGGGGACCTACTATGGAGGAGGGGTCCAATTGTATGACCATGCATTGTGGCCCTTCGGGGTCAGGATGCATGTGTTTGAATGACCATGTGCTTCAGCCTTTGGGTTGAGGTGCATGTGCATGGTCATGGGACCGTCTTATTGGACTGTACCTTGGCCGTGGGGTCAAGGTGCACGTCCAAGGCTGTTTAAATGTTTGTTTGTTTTTACCTTTTTTATTATAAAAAGGCGTCTTCGTAAGAGGCATGGGGACTCTCCTATGGAGGAGGGGTCCAATTGTATGACCATGCATTGTGGCCCTTCGGGGTCAGGATGCATGTGTTTGAATGACCATGTACTTCAGCCTTTGGGTTGAGGTGCATGTGCATGGTCATGGGACCGTCTTATTGGACTGTACCTTGGCCGTGGGGTCAAGGTGTGCATCCTAGGCTGTTTAAATGTTTTGATTTTTAAAAAACATTTGGTATAAAAAGGCCTCCCTCATAAAACAAGCTTCTTTGTCCTTCATACTTGGGCCTGACGAGCTTCCTTCTTATGGTTGGGTATTGTGTTCCTTGTTTTTCATCGTCATTATAATCGTTTATCTACTCATTTCTTCTTCTTCTTCCTGCCTTGGTCGGCATATCCCTTCTGCTGGGAGGGAAGTTTCGGTCTTTTCTACCCTTTGTGGTGTTTTGTTTTTCTCTCCCTTTGGTTTTTGTTGTCTAGCTTGCTTCCTCCTGGATTGATTGGTGTAGCCCCCCAGCTAAGAGTGCTTCCTCTCCTATTGTTACCCTCGCCAGAGGAGAGGGTATTGCATTTGAGTCCGTTTGTTTGTATGTTTTTGTCCGTTTGTCCGCACAGAATAAATATTATTTTCTCTCCAACCGTTGGTCCGATTGACAGGAAATTTTCACCTTAGGTGCACCTCCTCCTGTAGATTTTAATGATAATTATGACGTCATAGGTCACGTAGTAAGGGCGCCATTTTGGAAAAAAAACAAAAAACTTTGCACCTCTATCTCCGAAAGCGCTGCATAGAAAAAATTGAGGCATGCCTCATTGTAAAGAACTCTCCATGTCGAATAACATATGTTAATGATGATGTCATAGGTTCCTCCATTATGACGTCATAATTCGACAAGTACAAAACTTCATCCGATCAAGATTAAATTTCTTGTGTCATCTATGGATAAATTGGTGGAGAAAAAAAATTGTAGACGTCATCGGTCACGTGGTTCGCCCGCCATATTTGTTTTCACACAAAAGCCTTAAAAACCACTAAAAACACATCCTGGCAAGGATCTGCAACCTCTAATTGCTCTATCTTGTTTTGTTTGTTTTCCCTTGTGTGTCTTACATTCCCTCCTTCCCTACATTCCCTCACCCACATCCCTGGCAACTAAAATGAGTGAAGGCGAGCCACCACCACAACTGCATGCATTTTCGGTTTTTGAAAAAGGCAGCATGTGAGACTTTTGGTCAGGATGTACTGTTGGGAGTTTTTGGGTTCAAGGCTGCAGATGTTTTTTCCTGCCTGATCCCCTTGGTCTGAGGGTTTGACGTGTCATCCCAGACAGCTGGAGGACTTGCTGAAGTTTGGTGGTGGTGGACCACCACTCAGTCAGCCGTGTCACTAGCTGATTGGGTGGTCAAGGCCCTCTCTGAAGCCAAGGAGAGGCCTTGACAGTCACTTCCACAATGAGGAAGTTAGCGAATATGACGTCAAGGTGTGTGTGAGTTGTTTCACAGAAATTAAAAGCCCAGTGTGAATCGTTTAGAACGGCCTGGTTATATGGACTAGAACCCGGCAGTACCACGTAAAGCTACAGGCCAAGGAAGACGGCACGGTCACCCACATCCTGAATAGGAATGGAATTGGTATATTGACCATGGGCAGGTATTTTATGCAGGGCAGCCAAAAGTGTTTTGTTGTTGGATTCTGTCATTGACCCAATGGTGATGGCTTCAGTAGCAGTACCTGTGGATATGGCCTTGGTACAAGCAGCTCTACTGTCGGATGCAGGAAATGTGAGCTCTTCCTCCGGCTATGATGACAAAGGCACTGGCAGTGAATGGACAATAGACAAGTATCAGAGGAAAGGTAAGGAAAAAGGAAAGGCTCCCTTGGGAAAGGCCCCACAGGTCAAAGGTAGAAAGACTGTGAAAGGGAAGACATATGTGACATCCAGGGCTGGGGTAGTGATTGCTCAGGCGAGGGGTTGGGAACAGGCAGTCACCAGAGAGGTCCTCTCGGCCAATTTTCTCCCTTTTCTTCCCATTCCTCCTCCCCCCTTCCCCCAGCCCTTTGTCTTGTCCCCCTCGGGGGGCTGTTGCGGCCATGGGCTTAAATGATAGTTTACTGCCTGAAGACCTGGACCTCTCCTCCTCGGGCAATAAGTCCTTCGAGGAAGAGGCATGAATTTTTTGCCCCCTTGTCTTTACACCTGAGCAGGAACATTTTGCCGATGTTTGCATGTACGGGTCCTGAGTCTCAGGCACCCTTGTGGCCCTCGACTGTGTGAGAAGAAACCGCAGGCAGAATAGTCATGGTGGCTCGACATGTACAGGCAACGATGGCGGAGCCCAATAGGCCCTATTCCATGATTTCAACGGGTTGGTGGGGTGTCTAGAATGAGCGTAGAACCCGTGGGATTTAGAATGAGCTTGTGGGAGGGCATGGTATCCCCAGTCCTGTGTTCGTATGTGTTTGTGTGTTTTCATGTACCTTTATAGATGGTAGATTGGTAGGTATCTGGTGGTGGGTAGGTTTCTTTTGGTGTGTTGCTTTTTTTTGAAGTTTTATACCTGCCTGCCTTGTTTGAAAAACAGTCTTTCTGCCTTTGACCTGTGGGGCCCTTCCCAAGGGAGCCTTTCCTTTGTCCTTACCTTTCCTCTGACACTTGTCTATTGTGGATTACTACCATTATTGTTATTGATTTTATTATCACTTGTTTTGTTCTCATTATTGTTATTGATTAATTATTGCTACTTGATTCCCTTTGATTTTATTCTTGTTTGGTTTTATTTCTGGCTCACTGATTTGTTTGGATTTTTTTTTTTGACTTTAGTCTACTAGGAAGACTAGGTCCCCCTGCACCCCCCGGGGATATACTTCTAATCAGTGTT
The DNA here is from genome assembly GCF_964187855.1 of Myxine glutinosa. NCBI lineage: Eukaryota > Metazoa > Chordata > Myxini > Myxiniformes > Myxinidae > Myxine > Myxine glutinosa. Next base: position 184,701,221 of record NC_136266.1, read on the forward strand.
TCTAGATTGGAAAAAATGTGTAGAAAATGACTAGCTATGGCCCCAAGCTGAAAAAATGTCCCACATACCATTTTTATGCAAATTACTGCTGCCATTATCAAAAAAAGACTAGGTCCCCCTGCACCCCCCGGAGATATACTTCTAATCAGTGTTTCTAGATTGGAAAAAATGTGTAGAAAATGACTAGCTATGGCCCCAAGCTGAAAAAATGTCCCACATACCATTTTTATGCAAATTACTGCTGCCATTATCAAAAAAAGACTAGGTCCCCCTGCACCCCCCGGAGATATACTGAAACTGGCAGTGACTGGTGATTGAAATGCGGTGCCTTTTTGTGTTTCAGGTCGAGGTACGTGAACTCCCCACGATCTACAGCAACCAGGAAGAGACTGATACCAGGGTGGTTCTGTACCTCCATCATGCTGCTACCATCGGATACAAGAACGCTGTAGTCAGAACACCGGACACAGACATCCTCCTGATCCTGCTCCACCATGCCCACAACATCAAGCTGACGGTGTACCTGGATACAGGGTCAGGGAAGCATCGCCAACTTGTCAACGTCTCTGAGCTGGCAGAATCCCTGGGAGAGGACTACTGTGCCACTCTCCTGGGGTACTATGTGTTCAGCGGAGAAGACTGCACCAGTGCCTTCAAAGGGAAGGGAAAAGTCGGGCCCTTGAAAAAGCTGGAGAAGAATCCCAGGTTTCACAGGGCATTCGGTGAACTGGGTGACAACTGGGATGCCAACCCTGAGGTGGAGAGGCAGTTAGAAAAATTCACCTGTGTGATGTACGGCCAGAGTCGCGAGTCATCAGTGGACATTGTCCGTGCCAAGCTGCTACGAAAAATGGTGGGAGAGGACAAGACCCTCACATCCAAGTCCAAGGTTGATCTGGCTCGCCTTCCTCCATGCCAGTCTGCCCTGAAGCCGCACATCCAGCGTGTGAACCACCGCGTAGCATTGTACAAAAGAGCCGATCAACCTATCATCGAAAAGCCAAAACCTTATGAGGAGCAAGGATGGATAAGGACTGATGAAGGACTGTTGAAACCAATGTGGTCCAGTGGTCCCATCCTACCAACCTCACTGGTGGATCTTCTGAACACAGGAGAGCACGAAGAGGAGGAGGAAGAGGAAGGAGAAGAAGAGTTTGACTCTGACGATTTCGATGAAAATGATGATGACTGACTCAGTGTAGAATCACTAATGCTAATGATGTTTATCTAAAACAAGCAAGAGAAGAGTGGTCACATTGAGTGCTAGGACTATTTTGACAGTTGTAATATTTAGAAAAATAAAACTTTGTGTTAACGTCTGTGTAGACGGACCTTAATATGAGTCTATTATTTCGTAAAACTGTGATTATTTTGTAAATAAAGCACTAATTAGCATACTAGTATACCATAGACACATGTAATCATGTTATGAATAGTTCTATCATGATCTATGCCCTTCAAAACATGGGTCTAGACACCTTCATTTTTCAATTATCTGCAATATTGGCTGAGATATGTCAAAAATCGTTTTTTTGATAATGGCAGCAGTAATTTGCATAAAAATGGTATGTGGGACATTTTTTCAGCTTGGGGCCATAGCTAGTCATTTTCTACACATTTTTTCCAATCTAGAAACACTGATTAGAAGTATATCCCCGGGGGGTGCAGGGGGACCTAGCCTTCCTACTAGACTACTTCTGGTTTCTTGTTTTCTTGATTTGTTGCTGACTTTGGTTGTTGTTTTTTTAACCTTTTTATTTATAAAAAAAAGCAGCTTCTACCAAAAAACGAGGGCCGACAAGCTTGAAACATCTGTCCATAGGCATAGAGGTTCCCTCTCCAGGGTGCCGGTCGATTAAAAAATTGAGAATTAAACGATCTTCCCGGTAATAGCTACAGAACAATCCTATTGGAGAGTAGGGTGCTGTAGCTCCTCGAAGCTCATGTGTAATAGAATAGGCTGAGCCTATGGCCTATGCAGATGTTTAGCCAGAAGAGCGTATTTGTAATATATATATATATATATATATATATATATATATATACATATATATATATATATATATATATATATATATATATATATATATATATATATATATATATATATATATCTATATATCTATATATATATATATATATATATATATATATATATCTAATATATCTATATATATATATATATATATCTAATATATCTATATATATATATATATATATATATATATATATATATATATATATATATATATATATATATATATTGTTGCGCAACTGTGATTAACACCACAGTTACGGATGGCCGATTTGCGAGACTTTAACTCCCGAGGCGAAAACTCAATGGCGGATTCAAGCTCAACACAAAGTTAAGCGCGCGGAATGGCGCACGGCGAAGCTCCCCCTCCGCCGCCTTATCTATTACAATCAAACACCCAGGAAACTGCGTTCAGATATATATAGAAAATAATACAAGGATTTATTATGGAAAAGTAAAGCCAGTGAAAAAGCTCGCCGGTAAATCTAATAAATCGAATAAGCCTAAATTGGGATCCCAGACACAACAGATATCAAACACGATACGAGGGAGGTGAATACGAAAATAACACGTCTTTTTGGTTTATGCACAGTGTATTCGCGGGTACGGCCTTATCTCGTCTGTCTTTCGTCGTCTTTGTGGCGGCCGTCCAACACCGCTCCTTTTGGCTCGATCGCACACCACGAGGTCCCCCGCTCCAAGTTCCACAAGGCCTCGCTCCAAGCACCACGCGTCCGACGCAGGCCAGCGGCTCCACACGAGGTCGATCTTCACAAGGTCCGTGCACCAAAGGTTCAACGTAAGCTGCACAAAGCAAGCGAACTCCACTTGACTCGACTCTCTTTTGGGAGTGCTGGCAGCCAAGTGCCAACTGTTCGGTGCCAACTGCCAACTCCGACGAACTCTCCTGCTGTGTGCCAACTGCCAACGAACTGCCACCAACGAACCTCGAACTGCAACGAACTGCTGCGAACTGCCATGTGCTCGGTGTGCCACTGTTCAACGAACTGCCTCAACTCTGTGTGCTCGGTGTGCGAACGAACTCTCCACCAACTGCTCACGAACTCTCAACTCTCCACCAACTGCCCGAAATGGCGTCCGACCGTCGCTAATATTGGTGGCCGATGACGTCACATTGGCGCACTCCTCAGCCAATCACAGCCTCCCAACTCGCCGGCTCGCCCCGGCCACGCCCTCTGCGGCATGCTCCACTCTCGCTCACCGACCCCCGCGGTCCTTGTGTAGCACGTGCCAGGCGAGGTTTGTAGGCCTTGGAGGTGTAAACGGTGGCGGTGTTTTTGGCCTGGTGGTGTCCATTTATTATGAAGTCATTGTCAGGGAAAGGAATTATTTAATGTTGCGCTAAGGACCTAACTAATGTTTATGTGGTTTGCAGTGCCATAATGGACAAAGGTTTGACTACTAGGTGAGACTCACAGGGGCGTTACCTTTAACCCCTCACTATTTAACACTTGAATCTCCAGGTAGATCCACAATCATACATCTTACCCCGACAAACGCCTAAACATCAATAACTTATTACATGTAGAGTCCCTGTCACGACAGCCGAATACCTACCTATTCAGATCTACCTAGCTCTAGATGTTGCTCTACCAAATTCATAACACAGCCCCCCCCCTGGAACCGTAGCTCCTGCAAGGTTCACCGCAGGCGCTACCATTCCAGCCTTAACACTTACTGTCACACACTTAATTAACCTATGAAATAAATCAGGAAGGGCTGTGGGAAGTGAGTCGGACTACCTACCTACACTTCCTTAACATGCTGAACCCCTTAACCATCATGCAAGTATGTACATTTTCTTCGTTGTTCCTGTGGAGGGAGGAAACAACAACACACAACACTAACTTAACCACAAAACTTAACCATCTTTCCAAAACTCAAAACTCTAACCTTTGTACATACCCCGGTCTACAGACCGCGTCCCCCGGTGGATGCCACAAGACTCAACCTTACCTGCGGGGCCATCCCCGATGCATCCCCCTAAATTTCCACGGGCCCTGTCCAGATGTTACAGGTGAGTGACACGGCTCGGTGGATTTCGCCCACATTCATGCAACACAGACCCCTTAACCACTCATTCTCATTCCATAGGTCATCAAGGCATTTCAAAAATCAACAAAGCACTTATTTCAATACACCCCCTGCAGGTCCATGGCATTGATGTCATTCACGTGTGTGTGTGCATTCCTCAACTAGGCAGCGGGGAGGTACCGCACAAAAAGATGGTGGGGGCGCATCAGGCTGTGGTGCCCGCAGTCCCAAAAACAAGTCAACCAACTTACAAGTTCATTGCCCCCCCCCCTTTACCTCTTGGCCCCGTGACAGCCCAACAGCCCCTTTCCGCCGTTACCTCGCCGGTGAGGGTCTCCACACACACCAGGCTCCTTTGCCTCCTGCTTTCGCGCAGCAACACGGGTCACCGGGGGACTTCCTCACCCCGCGGCGCCCAACCAGACCCTCCACCGACGAGCTCCAATTTCCAGTTACCACCGGCTGCCAGGGGTAATTGCCGCAGAGGGGGGCCCGCAGGCATCGCTCCTCAGAGCTTGCTCTGTACCTGCGGACACACACACCTTCCCCACCCACAAGACCCCAAAACACACTTCCTCCCCCGCTGCCATTCAATTCTCCACACAACTCAGCACAATTCAGTACAATTCTTGGTGTAAAAGGTGTTACAAGGCTTGCCATGGCCTGCCACATGTGAAATCCCCCAGTTCACATTTAAACCATCACACATTTCCAAAAGCACATTTCCAAAAGCACAAGTATCACCCCTCATTATCTCCAATAATCATCACTCACTCTCCAGGTTCCACTCTCACGACCACATCAAAACACCTAACCACAATACAAAAACATACGCCACCCACAAGACACTGTGGCTCCCATTCCATCCCCTCACCGGCCATGTCATCACTCTCACCCGCCTCCCAACTCCAATTTACATGTCCCCAATTTCCAAAGCAAGTCCTGAAGCCTGGGACAGTACTCCTCAAAACACTCACCTCAAGTGCAGGTAGTTGCAGGTTGGTCAGGTTCAAAGTGCAATCCACCCATACAATTCCCAAAATTTCACATTGGGCCTACCAAATCCTTCCAAATTTCTCTTTTGTCCCCACTACACTGGCAGGTATGTGGATCCGCATCCAACGGTGATCATCACTACACAACTACCTATGGCCACGACAGCTCTGCACCTCTACCGTGCAAGGGTCACCGGAACAAGGTGAGCAGTCAAAACGCCAACATGGCCCATGAGTGTCCATAAGGGTGCGACCCACCATCCATCCTTCGGCCCCCCTGCGAGGAACACAGCTGCAGCAGCCCCAGCTGGCCAATGTGGTGAGCACTTGCTGCCACAACACACACTACCGCACACACAACCTCGGCCCTGGGGGGCACGGTCGCAGTGCGTGGCATCCCTACAGCCACGTCCCCTGCACCTCCCCATCATCCCCCAGTCCGACTACAGAACTGCAGCCCCCCAGTGCTCACCCACACTTGACCACACCAAGGTTCAGTCAACAGCCATGCTCCACCAGGAGACCCACCCAGAAGACATGGTCCACACACCTCGGACACGCACAGCACCACGTTGACCCTCAGGCTACACAACTACATCCCCATAACCCCGCGTCCCAAATATCAGCACAGTTGCCCCCGCAACCAGTTGAAGCTGTGTCCTGCTACCTTATTAATTTTATCACAGCCTCCAACACTTTGGTCTACACACCTGGATCAATAATGGCGTCACTGTACAGTGTCCACCATGGCATTTCAAAATCCACCCTTAAATTTCCATCTAACCCACAGATTACCCATGCCAACCATTTGTCACCTTTTACTAACCTCACCAAAGAAGGATGCTTTGCCATACACATGCCAGCCGAGCATGGCCCATATGCTCGGCGCTTTACACATCTCCCGATTCACATCCCCATGGCTCTCTTCCCAACCCGAGAGTCCATAAATCACAACGGAGCATCTGTGGAAGGTCACTCACACCATCACGTTCCACAGATGCCCCAATGGTTGTCCGGCAGGCTATCTCCATCCCTGTCCATTCGGTTTGACCCGCGTCCATAGACCAACCACCATGCCAGGTCACCACATGCTGGTTGTCCCAGAGTCCCTGGAGGAGAGTGCCAGGCCGCATGCCCGGGTGGTCACTACATCAGGCCCAAGCTGGCCATCTGCGGTGCCACCACCAAAGCGCGACCCACAACACCTCCCCCTAGTGGTCCTCAATAAATGCCAACCCAGGCTTGAGAAACCACCTCGGACCCCTCTGGAGGTCTTAACCCCCACCAGGGTCCGGTGACCCTGCCGGCCCGAGCCACCAGCTCGGACGGCGCCCCGACGGACAAGGGACGCCACACTCCACCAGACCCCCCGTGGGACCCAGGTCGTACCTCGACACCCAAGGCTGGACCCCACGTCCAAATCTCGCCATCACAGCCCCCCAGCTGGCCGGCATACCCAAATTTTGAAAGGGGCAACTTTTGCCCGAGGCCATCACCCATGACCTCTCCATGTCCAAATCCCGCAGCCCGGGGACCAATCCCCACCATGGCTGCTCCAAATCAATTTCCCATTGTAATTTTATTTTAAATTTTCTTTTACAGATTTTCATTCCCACTGCCAAACCGCAGCTGCAGGGAACAACCTCTACCACCGGTTGTTCTGCCCCTCCCTGCAGTTGATCCAAATTCCCTACAGGGACCAAATCTCCAGAAGCTCTATCTCCCGATCCTCCAAGATCCAAATCCAGCCCGGAGCCAACACACTCCCCCAACTGGTTGTCCAATTTTGGAGCCTCTGTTTCCAAATAGCAGTGTACAGTGAGCGTCCCCTCGGTCATTCCAACCACCTCCTCGAACCAACTCACCTCATCACCCAGGCTCCTTTGGGCCTGAACCAGCTCTACCTCCATGGGACTGTCACAGGTCTCCAGCCGCTGGATCAAATCATCCTCATCATCATCATCATTTCCACAAATCATTCCTGGCCCCGCCAGGCTTTGATCAATATCCCCAATAAATACCCGGTCCGGCTCTATCGCATGGACCCCCAAAAACTCTACCCCCTCTTGCTCCGCACCACCGCCCTGGTGCTGCACAATTCCAAATTCATCCCCCGGTTGGGGTGTTGTGACATCCACACGGTCCCGATAAACAACCAGGCCAGAATGTGGGAAACATTCCCCATTACAACTCTCACATTCCAAATTTCCTTCCCCGCTCACCTGTGGACACTCCACGTTTACCTGCAGGCATTCCCCATCTACCTGTACACATTCCCCATCGAACTGTGGACATTCTCCGCTCACCTGTACACTTACCACAATTGCCATTTCCCTTTTTAATCCATTAATTTGGTCACTCATATCCTTCATTCCTTCCCTCCATTCATTCCCCTGGGACTCCATTTTATTTTCCATCCCTTCAATTTTATTTTTTCTTCCCCGAATTTCTGTCAGGTTTCGCTCACCCCGTGCGTACATGTCTCCCATCTGCTTTCCCATTTTGTTTGCCAGCCCATCAAGTTTATCATTTATTCCCCGAAGTTCTGCAAGGTTTCGCTCACCATCGGCCCTCTGAGCATTTATTAAATTTACTATGGTCTGGAGATCTATCGGGGCCGTCCCAGCGGCGGGGAAAGTTCCAACGCTATCCTCCATATCCCCCATTTCCGGCTCACTCCCGACGCTGACGGAGGCCTCGCTACGCACCTCCATTTCGTCGACCTCCGACATCCGCTTTTCGGAAGGTCGTTCCCCGCGCGCGTATTTATTTCAATTCCAAAAACACAATTTAAATTTGACGAAGACGCGATATCGCGCTCCGTTTGCCCGATTGATTATTAAATTTCTCCGCCTCGACTATAAAAATTTTGCGTTCGAACGTCGGGCGCAATGCACGCCCGACCGTGTCGATGTCTCGCCGCGGACAAAAAAATTTGTCCGACGGGTTCAAATCCCACTCCTGACACCACTTGTTGCGCAACTGTGATTAACACCACAGTTACGGATGGCCGATTTGCGAGACTTTAACTCCCGAGGCGAAAACTCAATGGCGGATTCAAGCTCAACACAAAGTTAAGCGCGCGGAATGGCGCACGGCGAAGCTCCCCCTCCGCCGCCTTATCTATTACAATCAAACACCCAGGAAACTGCGTTCAGATATATATAGAAAATAATACAAGGATTTATTATGGAAAAGTAAAGCCAGTGAAAAAGCCCGCCGGTAAATCTAATAAATCGAATAAGCCTAAATTGGGATCCCAGACACAACAGATATCAAACACGATACGAGGGAGGTGAATACGAAAATAACACGTCTTTTTGGTTTATGCACAGTGTATTCGCGGGTACGGCCTTATCTCGTCTGTCTTTCGTCGTCTTTGTGGCGGCCGTCCAACACCGCTCCTTTCGGCTCGATCGCACACCACGAGGTCCCCCGCTCCAAGTTCCACAAGGCCTCGCTCCAAGCACCACGCGTCCGACGCAGGCCAGCGGCTCCACACGAGGTCGATCTTCACAAGGTCCGTGCACCAAAGGTTCAACGTAAGCTGCACAAAGCAAGCGAACTCCACTTGACTCGACTCTCTTTTGGGAGTGCTGGCAGCCAAGTGCCAACTGTTCGGTGCCAACTGCCAACTCCGACGAACTCTCCTGCTGTGTGCCAACTGCCAACGAACTGCCACCAACGAACCTCGAACTGCAACGAACTGCTGCGAACTGCCGTGTGCTCGGTGTGCCACTGTTCAATGAACTGCCTCAACTCTGTGTGCTCGGTGTGCGAACGAACTCTCCACCAACTGCTCACGAACTCTCAACTCTCCACCAACTGCCCGAAATGGCGTCCGACCGTCGCTAATATTGGTGGCCGATGACGTCACATTGGCGCACTCCTCAGCCAATCACAGCCTCCCAACTCGCCGGCTCGCCCCGGCCACGCCCTCTGCGGCATGCTCCACTCTCGCTCACCGACCCCCGCGGTCCTTGTGTAACACGTGCCAGGCGAGGTTTGTAGGCCTTGGAGGTGTAAACGGTGGCGGTGTTTTTGGCCTGGTGGTGTCCATTTATTACGAAGTCATTGTCAGGGAAAGGAATTATTTAATGTTGCGCTAAGGACCTAACTAATGTTTATGTGGTTTGCAGTGCCATAATGGACAAAGGTTTGACTACTAGGTGAGACTCACAGGGGCGTTACCTTTAACCCCTCACTATTTAACACTCGAATCTCCAGGTAGATCCACAATCATACATCTTACCCCGACAAACGCCTAAACATCAATAACTTATTACATGTAGAGTCCCTGTCACGACAGCCGAATACCTACCTATTCAGATCTACCTAGCTCTAGATGTTGCTCTACCAAATTCATAACAATATATATATATATATATATATATGTATATATATATATATATATATATATATACACACACACACACACACACACACACACACATACATATATGTGTGTGTGTATGTATATATATATATATATATATTATATATATTGTTACGCAACCGTGATTAACACCACAGTTACGGATGGCCGATTTGCGAGACTTTAACTCCCGAGGCGAAAACTCAATGGCGGATTAAAGCTCAACACAAAGTTAAACGCGCGGAATGGCGGACACGGCGAAGCTCCCCCCCCCCCCCCCCCGCCGCCTTATCTATTAAAATCAAACACCCAGGAAACTGCGTTCAGATATATACAGAAAATAATACAAGGATTTATTATGGAAAAGTAAAGCCAGTGAAAAAGCCCGCCGGTAAATCTAATATCCTAGATCGGGACGTCCCCACACGACTGACAGCAAACACAAAACGAGGGAGATGAATTACGAAAAGAATACGTCACGTCGTTCAAAATGTACGCGGATGCGGGCTTATCTTGTCTGTCTTTCGTCGTCTTTGTGGCGGCCGTCCAACACCGCTCCTTTCGGCCCGATCGCACACCACGAGGTCCCTCGCTCCAAGTCCCACAAGGCCGAGCACCACGCACCAAAAAGCACCATGCGTCGACGACCTCCAACGCGGGCACAAACTCCACTTGACCAGGGACAGGAAGGACTCCTTTGATAGCCACTCGACTCGACTCTCTGCGGGAGTGCTGGCAGCCAAGTGCCAACTGTTCAGTGCCAACTGTTCAACGAACTGCTCCCACGAAATGCTGCCTCTGCTGAGTCCTGTGTGCCCTGTGTGCTCGGTGTGCCAACTGTTCAACGAACTGCCTCAACTCTGCTCGGTGTGCCCGGTGTGCCAACTGCCGACTGCCGAGTGCCAACCCTCAACGAACTCCTCCCACGAACTCCCTGAAGTCGCGTTCGACCGTCGATAATATCTCTGGCCGATGACGTCACATTGGCGCACTCCTCAGCCAATCATAGCCTCCCAACTCGCCGGCTCGCCCAGGTCATGCCCTCTGCGGCATGCTACTCCTGACATCTCCCGTCCGCGACCCCGCGGTCCTTGTGTAACACGTGCCAGGCGAGGTTTATAGGCCTTGGAGGTGTAAACGGTGGCGGTGTATTGTGGCGGTGTTTTTGGCCTGGTTTCCTATCCACTTGTTCCGAAGTCATTGTCAGGGAAAGGAATTATTTAATGTTGCGCTAAGGACCTAACTAATGTTTATGTGGTTTGCAGTGCCATAATGGACAAAGGTTTGACTACCAGGTGAGACTCACAGGGGCGTTACCTTTAATCCCTCACTATTTAACACTCGGACCTCCAGGTAGATCCACAATCATACATCTTACCCCGACAAACGCCTAAACATCAAGAACTTATTACATGTAGAGTCCCTGTCACGACAGCCGAATACCTACCTATTCAGATCTACCTAGCTCTAGATGTTGCTCTACCAAATTCATAACAATATATATATATATATATATATATATATATATATATATATATATATTGTTGTGGATATGAGGATTGTGTTTTTTTTATTGTGTTTTTTTATTGTATAGTAAATTGTTGTAAAATATCGCCCTCCTTGCTCCAGTTATGTATAAAGGTCAAAGTGCGTCCTGTATTTAGTTCATAAACACCACACGTTAGACAATCATAGATTTCCCCCCTTGTTGACAGTTATATCCTTATTATGTGTATTAGGGTAAGGCCTTGTCTTCCATTAACTTAATACTCCATTGCACCGAATACAAATAGATAGATCCCCTTTCATTCCCCATTCCCACTCCCAAAACTTCTACTGCCAACTACAATTGCCGCCATTAAGCATGTGCTCAGCTCGGGGAAGAAGGGCGTGCCCGCCCATCGTCATCAAGGGCGGAGCCAGAGGGCCGTGCCGACCAATCAGGGCCGAGGCGAGCTGACCGATGGGCGTGTCCTGGACACTAGCGGCTTGATCGCCTGAGGCGCTATAAAAGCGCGCGCGCAAGAGCCGAGTGTGTGGTTGGACTAAGCAAGAGAGGGGAGTTGTTGTTGAGTTGAGTTGAGAGTTGAGTTGAGAAGAGTTGAGTAAGGGATCCCTGAAAGAGCAGCAGCCCCCGCAGCTTCAGCCACAGCAGCTTCAGCCACAGCAGTTTCAGCCACCGCAGCTTCAGCCACCGCAGCTTCAGCCACAGCAGCTTCAGCCCCAGCAGCTTCGGGGCCTTGACGGCAGTTTTGAGCAGGGCCGCGAAGGAACGGCGGCTGCTAAACGCGCCGATCGAGAGAGGAACGGCGGCTGCTATTCGCGCCGATCGAGAAAGGGCGGCGGCTGCTAATCCCCGACCCGACCGTGCTGCGGGTCCAGCTGAACCTTCCTCCCCCTCCAGCCATCCACCTCCTGCCATTCCTATCATCATTCCCCGCGTGAGTCTGTCTTTTGTTTGTTCTGTCCTGGGTTTAATTAAGACTGTAGGTAAGCTAGCATTGCACTGTGTCTCTAATATCTTCTGTAAATTGTGTTATTATCCTTCCTTCTCCTTGGTTTTTTGGGGCCTGTAAATAGCAAATAAATTATATTCGTATTCCCTATTTCTCCTTCTTCTTCTTCACATCCGTGTCGCCTTAGTCTTTTCCCCATTGAATATCTGTGGCGCGATTCGGCCAACGTTCAGGAATCGGGTTAGTCGGGGTAACTGTTAGGGCCGCGGTGCCATCCGCTCGGCAAAACAACATCTTATCCGCGGTCCGTAACAATATATATATAGGCGCACAGCAAGCCGGGCCTCGTCAGGCTGGGAGCGAGCAGGGCGACGGCGGCACGCGTATCTCGCTGCACGCGGCCGGGGCTGGTTGTCGCTCCACGTCTCGGGCTCTTTTGGGTCCTCCCCTTCTTTCTCCCAAATCGTCTGACGCGTCTTTCTCTCCTTGCGCACTTGTCTCTCTGAAGGTCGTCTCTTTTCAGACTCAGAACTCATCTGCTTGGGGAACGTCCCGCGGCGGGTTATATATGCCCCGCCCCTCAACCTTTGCGAACCTCCTTGATCTTTCTTGCCACACCCTCTCGAAGTCCAACCCCTTGTTTGTGGTTGGTTGAGTGGGGCTGACTCACTCCTCCCCTCTCTGACGAGGTGGGGACCCGCCTTTCTTCCCCAACCCTGCCTCGTGGCCAATGGCGGCTTTGGAGGGGATGTAATTGCCAATCGAGGCTTGGCAATGACGAAAGGGGGAAATGGAGGTTTTTGGGAATGGGAATGAAGGGAATCTTTCTCTTTCACTTGGTGCAATGGAGTGTCATTCTAATGGAAGACAAGGCCTTACTCTAAAACACATAAGATATAAGCTACTGAACAAGGGTTTTATCGTGTCCTGCAATGTGGTGTTTATGGAATTAACTACCGAGACGCCCTTTTAATCTTTACACAACTCCGGAGGCAGGGGGGGCCATATCCAACAATGTTACACAACAATTTCCAATACAATACAACACAATCAAAAAAAAATGCAATCCTCATATCCGCAACACTGCACCCTCCTCCTCTTAGGCATGTCCCGGGCCTACAACTTTTATTTAGTGTGACACGTAGGTGTAGTTCCCTCTACTTTTAACCTGACCCTGAGTGCGACAGTTTTAAAACATAAATAAATGTGTCCCGCTGCTCCATTGCACCCTGCCTAACAGACTCATGCCCACAGTTAACCGAATTGCGGAATGGTCTTCAAACTACACACTGACGGTGGGGAGCATTATTTACAATTGACGCTACTTTTATTTACAAAACTAACCCAGGACCTGTGATTGTTCTTTCTGGGGGGGGAAGACAGTCTGCTCTGCATCAATGCACCATGAAAGCACCCAAAACGCACCAACACACCCTCAAGCACCAATCGGTGCGGTCACCACAGTTCATCAATAAAATAAATCGACAACCCCTAACCCTGCAGGTGGTCTCTTGCTCTTCAGCTCCCTCTGCTGGCTATTACTATGTTCCTGATGTTGTCATCTTCCTTTGCTGGCGGCCTATTTGTAATAAAACTTGCACCCAACGTGTCCATTTGTATTTATTTATGGCCCACAGGGGCCGACTATGTATGGTTCACCTGTGGGGCATCGGTGCCCTGTGGCCAAGGTCCGCCAGCAAGATTTCGGGCCTTCATGGCCGGTTCCAGCAGAGGGGCCACGCCCCAACCCATGGGGTCCATAAGTGGTGCTCGGCCACAGACATGTGGTCCATAATGTGGTGCATCGATGCAGACAGCTGGTTCTGGGAGTTCCGGGCGCACAATGGAGGCCTCACGCAATCTCCCCTCGGCGCCCAATGGCACACAGGTCATGTGGGAGACAAAAGGGGGAAGACAAATGAGAGAGGGGTAAGGTCACAAGGGTACACATCAATAAGGCAATGCAGGGCGAAATGCGTACGGAGAGCGAAGTGAGAATGCTCGTCCCTACCGTACGTCACCCCCCCTGTCACCTACACTACCCTTGCCCTTACCCCATATTTACAAAATCTACACATTTACAAATTCGTCGCTACTGTCACATCTTCCCCATATTTCCCTCATACCAAATTCGTCTCCACAATCCCTCTAACCAAAATTTGCCATCACCCACTTCGTCATCAATCCTCATAAGGAGGAAGAGATGGAACATCAAGCACAATGTCACACCCACGTCATGATGCGTCTCACATTCCAAAACATTTGCACATAAAAATAATTAAACATGGCATGGTGTGGAGTACCTGTGACCTCAGGTGAGTGCATGTAGATGGTGCGAGGAGCCTTCAATCCTAACTATCCTCTAAATGACTTTAACACACTTTACTCTACCCGGGGTCTCTACCTGCCAATCCATTGGCCAACTTACACTATGGGTTCTAAAAACCAATTCCCATTGACCAAACTGTGGTGCTGCTCAATTTGGGGTCTCACTCCCCCGATTCATCTCCGGTGCCCTTGCACAATTTCTGGGCTGAGACGTGTAGCTCTCCCAGCAGGTCTACCCACCTGCACACGTCCACCACTGCAGTTGCCACCCGAGCTTACCTAGCTCCTCACCCTAACCTAACTAACTGGGGAAGGCCCCTCCTGGCTCTGTCACCCCACTCGGTGCCCTCTGGAACTGGGCTACCCAGGTCCGTCCTCCGGATCCTTGGGTCCCATCCACAACAACTCTACCGGCTCCCAGAGCCCACCTGCGGCCTCACCTGGCCGACATCCTTACAGTGGTGGAGTGCCCAAACCAACTACACACACTAACAGGCTACACGCCCAGCCATTTCCACAACACTAATGCACCCATCCAATCACCATTCTTCCACCTGCACCACAGATGCCAATATCCAACCACAATTTACCTGTACCCTCTACCTAACACTTACACTACCCCGCCCCAGGTATTCGTGATGGGGGTCCACTCTTCCCCCATTCACACCTTCGCACCATCCACTCCACTCCATAGTTTCCACCATACTCACTCCACTACCATCCATTCCAATACTCCATATACTCCAGACCATTTATTCCATCCAACCATTCTCCATACACCTGTTCTTCATTCACCTGTTGTTGCACACCTGTGCAATCACACCTGGTTCCACCTGCACCCTCCTTCCTTCCTGGACCATTTGGTCAGCACAACTCACAATCACCTTCTCTCACTCATACACTGCCCCATACACCTGTTCAGTTGCACACCTGTGCAATCACACCTGTTCCTCACACCTTTTCACAATACACTTCCAATCCTCAAACACACGGCATCATCTCATCTAACTACTCCCCTCTGAAACTTGCGCTTCCCAGTCGTCCCTTTAAACTATTGCGCTCCCACGTCATTATCATCCACCCTAAACTACCTGCGTCCCCACTACAGGTGTCATTGTCACTACTGTCGTGGAAGTGTAGTGAGACTCAAGACTCCAATGATGTCACAGGTTTACAAAAGATCACAACTTTATTAACTGGTTGTTCACTTCATTCCAATACCAAATAATACCGTTTAACTCAATGGACCAGGTAACTCTATCCGCATAGTCCCTCTTTCGTGGCTGCAGCGCCGAACCCGTGGTACGCGTTCATTCCGTCGGGCAGGGCTTCTGAGGATGAGTGCTGCCTTGACTCAAAGTCTCTTCTGTTTATATCGGCAAACTTCAGTTAATCCTCTGTGCGCTGAAATCGTAATCCCTTCTCCGCTGCTTCTAATCCGTTCTCCGCAAACGTTACTCGGTCGCCTCACTGGCACCAGCTCGCTCCCCTCCCTGCTGGGAATTTGCTTCATCCTCTTTGCATCCCGATGAAAGACAATAGTACGGGCTTGGGAATGTGTGTTAGCCCGGGGTCGTGCTAAAGCTACACAACAGGACTCCCAGCTTCGACAGGGCGAGATGCATTCCTGACATTCTTACGACCACCTGCTCGTACCTTGGTTCGTTACCAGTTCCAACCAATGAGTTACACTGAGTTACACTTCCAGAATTCCCTCATCTTTTTGTTTTTGTTTATATTAACCATTAATCTAAACATCAATATAAGTAAACAATCAATCACTGCAAGTAAACATCAATACAAGTATAAGTAAATAATCAATCACTGCAAGTAAATATCAATACAAGTATAAGTAAATAATCATAACTTTGGTAATCAAATTCCCTTAGGCATACACCGTCATCCTGCAAGAATCACAAAACATTTCGTTGGTCATTGACTCCTTCCATATTGTTCAATCTATTGCATTTGCATCACAAATATCTTTTCAAAACAACACTTCACCATCACCAAGATACAACAATTTCACTTCATTTTCAAGTTTTGTAAAGCATCTGCACCATCTGGCAAAAACGTTTGCCTCCACACAAATGTTGACTTTGTTTGAAAGGAAGGGCTGATCACTTGTGTTTGAATCCAGGTATGAAACATTTTCTCCTAATGTCTTCATAGCTCCTGCACTACTTCGTGTAGGATTTCGCTGTTGTGGTAACATTGCGGAGTCATAGACTGACCCTGCTCTCCATGTAGCATTCTTGCCACTCTTGCTGTGAACCATAATGAATCCTTGAACAAGGCCTTCGCCCAGTTGTAGTCGACTTGCCTCCTCCCTCATTATGAGTGGGCAGCAAGTGTTGGTGTAATGTTGATTGGCCAGCAAGATGTGGAACAGGGATGCCGGATGCATCCACAATGATGTTGGGACCATGGTGTTCAGGTCATTCATGGTCCATACCAGGAGCAACCAGCAGAATCGTGCACAGCTGTTGTGACAAGGGCACAGCCGTTTTTTGCAGCTCCATGCTGGTTCCCCGGACGTTGGTGAAGTAATAACATATGTCCCCGCATTTCACAGAGGTTGCAGGTAAAATGTCGTTGTCCTGCAACTTCTGATGTGGTGAATGTTCGAAGCCTTCGAACAAGAGTAAGTGATCGCCTTTCTTTCATATTGTTACGGACGCGGCTTAGATGTTATTTACCGAGCGGTGGTATTGCCGCGACCTAACAGTTGCCCCGATTCTTCCCCAACTCACCCGATTCCACCCGACGTTGACCAAATCGCGCTATGCTAAATCAATGAAGGAAAAGGACACAACTGCTGGATTAAAATGACACGACACCAGGGATACGGTTCTCAAGACCTCCGGAGGAGATTATATTAGGGCGGAAGGTCAGATTACAGGGATGAGAGGTACAGCATAGAAAGACAGGCACTTAGACACACTTATATTAACCCCAACAGACGACAGATAAACGGGACAAAAGGCTGACTCACACGGGGATTGATGGCAAGGAAAGGCAGGATCGATGGCTAGCACAAGGTGCACCTTGTGCTCAGGGACAGGATAGCGCGGCCCAAAAGATGCAGGAGGTCTCTCAGCGCTCGGAGGTAGTGACTTGCTCTTCTTCAAGCTGGGGGCGCATCTCACGTCACGTCCGGTACGTGGCCGCGTATATCCGGCGGGGAGTGACACGCCCTCGGCTCGTTAGCTCCACCCCAGATGGAATCGGCTCGTTGCTTCTCATTGGGTGCGTG
Source organism: Myxine glutinosa (assembly GCF_964187855.1). NCBI lineage: Eukaryota > Metazoa > Chordata > Myxini > Myxiniformes > Myxinidae > Myxine > Myxine glutinosa. Next base: position 184,718,721 of record NC_136266.1, read on the forward strand.
CGGGGGGGTTACCGGCTCCACCCTTGACGAGGGGCTGACAGGGAGCCCCTTCGTGGTAACCCCGTGGAGCGCATGGTCATGGCGGCTAACCGAGCCGGTGTGAGGACGCACACTTCCCCCGCGCGCCGTTGTTGTAGTTGTTGTTGTAGCTGTAGTTGTTGTTGTTGCTGTAGTTGTTGTTGTTGTTGTTTGGGGAAGAAGATGGGAGGAGGTAAGGGAAGGTCCTAAACTCACTACTGGTGCCATATAATCACATTCTGGTGCAACGAAGAGTCAGAATTAATGGAAACGAGTCCTTAACTGACATAGACTAAGAATAACTAGCAAGATGTCCGAAAGTTGTCTACGTGAGATGCGGTGGACCTGGGCACGACATTTAATGGGGGAAAAAGGGGAAGGTCGGTTCTACAGAGTGTTGTTTACAGACAATGGGACTAGGGAATGGGGGATTGGGGATAGTTGGGGAGTATTGGGGAAATAGGGGAATATTTACAAGCAGATATGGAGGCCAAATTCCATATTCGCAACATTGCACCCTTCTCTACCCTCGGGGCGTCCCGACCCGATAAATTTTTACCTATTTTAGTGTGGCACTCAGATGTAGTTCCCTCTACTATTAACTCTACCCTGAGTGCGACAGTTTTACAGATATTCACAAATGAGTAAATATGTCCCCCTGCGACGTTGCACCCTTCTCCTCTCAGAAACACACCCACAGGATAACCGAATCCGGAAAGAATTCGCAAACTAAACATACAGCCGGTAGGGAGCATTATTTACAAGACTACGCTGCTATTTACACTACGATCCAGGACCTGTTTCTGGAGGAACACATGCAGATGTTATGCATAGAGAGAGCACGCATGCCAGCATCGATACACCAACCCACGAGTGCTCTGTGGCCTTACGGCCTTTAATAACGTGCAGAGCACCCCTTCCAAGCACCAAAAGCACCACCCCATCATGTACAGTCAGCACCATCCGGTGCACCAATAAAGTGTCTATAAATCACCGGTGGTGTCGCAGCCGGCCGATGTTCTGCCGCTGGTCTTGCCTTCATGTGGTGCTCTTGGCCTTCTTACTGCTTTCAAAAATAAAGAAAGGCGCCAACCGCGTCCATTTCTTTATTGTGGCCGTCAGGGGGCCAACTGTTAGTGGTTCACCTTGTATGGCATAGGTGCCACGTTGACCCATAGGTCCATCCATGGGTGGTGCTTGGCCGCATAAGAACTGCGGTCCATGGTGGGTGGCCACAAACATTGCGGTCCATATGGTGTATCGATCCAGGCAGCAAGCAGCGAAAGTGCAGGCCCACAACTGCGAAGCCAGCACCTCTCTCTCCTCTCTCTCTCTGCCCCAAAGCCAGATCCTCGGAGGTGGGAGACAAAAGAAATAGACAAGTGAGTAAGGTGGTAAGGGCGCAAAAGTGCACGCAATACAAGGTGATGCACACTGGGGGCACATGGGAACCAGGTGAGACAGGTACGTTCCTACCGTACGCCCCCCCCCCCACCAGGTAACCTACATGGCCCCTCCCTTACCCCTTACTGCATCCACAAAACACAACACTACCCATAAACATCTACTTTACAAATCAACAAACATCCCTACTGTCTTCCCCGTTCCTCCCATAAACCAAATTCGTCTTCTCTCCCTCCTAACCAATCAAATTTGCCATTTTCAACTCTCATCAAAATTTGCCATCTCCAACTGAACATCATAATTTGCTATCACCAATTCATCATCAGTCCCTCCTAGGGAGGGAGAGATGGAATCACCCCAATGTCTCATCCACGTCGTGATGCGTCTCACAAATCCTCACAGCAATTCTCATTTCCTGCAACAAAACAAAGAAAACACAGGTGTGGAGTCATCATCATCACCACAGGTAAGTGGCTGCGTATGGTGCGACAGGTTCATCAATCCTAACTATTTCCTAAATGACTTTAACAACTTTACACTACCCGGGGTCTTTCTCCGGCCAAACCATTGGCCCTCTTACACTATGGGTTCTAAAAACCAATTCCCATTGGCCAAACTGTGGTGCTTTTCAATTTGGGGTCTCACTCCCCCGATTCATCTCCCGGTGCCCTCGCACAATTTCTGGGCCGCGACGTGTACCTCTCCCAGCGGGTCTACCCACCTGCACACCTCCACCACTGCAGTTGCCTCCGAGCTTACCTGCTCCTTACCCTAACCTAACTACCTGGGGAAGGCCCTCTGGCGCTCTCCCCACTCGGTGCCCTCTCTGGCACTGGGCTACCCGAACCACACCCGGGATCCTCAGGCACCCACTCACAACTACCGGCTCCCAGAGCCCACCTGCGGCCTCACCTGGCCGACATCCTCACAGTGGTGGAGTGCCCAACCAACTACACACACTAACAGGCTACACGCCCAGCCATTTCCACAACACTAATGCACCCATCCACAACACCATTCTGCAACCGCACCACTAATGCCAATATCCAACCACAATTTACCTGTACCCTCTACCTAACACTTACACTACCCGCCCCGGGTACTCGTGAAAGGGGTCCACTCTTCGCCCATCCACACCTTCGCACCATGCACACCACTCCGTACCACTTACTCCAACTCTCTCCACACACCTGTACCTGCACACCTGTGCTCTCACACCTGGTGCCACCTGCACCCTTCTCTCCCCAAGCGCATTCGCGCTGATCCACAACACTCATTACTCACACACTGCTCCACACACCTGTCCAGTTGCACACCTGTGCAATCACACCTGTCCAGTTGCACACCTGTGCAATCACACCTGTCCAGTTGCACACCTGTGCAATCACACCTGTTCCATCCTCACACACACACGGCATCATCTCATCTAACTACTCCCTTCTGAAACTTGCGCTTCCCAGTCGTCCCTTTAAACTATTGCGCTCCCTCGTCATTATCATCCACCCTAATCTACCTGCGTCCCCACTACAGGTATCAGTCACTAACTAAACTTAACGTTACCTAATGTCATCTTCTAGGGCCCTATCAATATAACCTAACCCACCCGGGCTAGTTTTCACTGCCATACACCCCATAATCTATTGCGCATTTGCCCCCTCTATGGGAAGGGTGGCAGGGGTGCCACCCTTACCCACTGGGCACATCGCTCACTACCAATTTTGCACATCAAATTTCAACAAATCAAAAATTTGCCAATCACTGCCCATCATCTGCCAATCACTACTGCCAATCCTTTGCCAATCATCAAATTTTGTTTTTCTCTAATTTTGGGTCCAAAACACTAACCTCATCACCCAGTCTACTCACTACTGCCTCTCGGTGCGCCAATTCCCGTCCAAAGCCCGGCTTCGTAAAGCCAAGCAATGGATGCTGGTTGTTTTGTGCCGGCGGCTGGATGCGTCCGGCATTCGGGGCAGGGACGGGGGCTTACCCGGGCCGAGATCCCACGCACCATCTCGGCGTGGAGCCATCCAATGTCCCGATCTCGACCTGCCGGACTGCCTCAACAAAAAGTGGTCGCCATGACGACCCTTTCTATCGGGCTGCCCGCTCCGCCTAGTGGAGCACGGACGCGGCCGTTCAAAGCGAGGCCCAGCACGCACCGAGGGCCCGCTTCGGCTAAAAGTCGCTCTAACCTCTAACCCGTCTAACGTCGATGCTTCACCTGGACGCTTACACCCCGCAGCCCGTTCCTTGCTCACACATCCAGCCGTTCCCATGCTACCTTTCCTTACACACCCAGGTACACCCATTCCACTCACAGCCTTGGCCACACACCTGACCACCAAACACCTTGGCACACATTCGTTGGTCGCACACCTCACCAACACACCTCTTCGCGCCCCCTCCTCTGTCACCTCCTCTGTGACAATCACAGGTGTGCTCTCATTCGCACACCCAAACACGTGCCTCACTACCAATTCCAGCGTGCATTCCCACTCACGCTCTACCATTCCAGGTGTGCATCCTCCATCCCAGGTGTACATCCTCGCTCACCTGTCACAACCAACTCACTCTCCTTGTCACTCTCACTACTCTCACCTCCATTCTTGACAACGCACTCACCCTTACTCCCGACAGCGCACTCTTTCCCCATGCACCCGTCCGTTACACACCTTTCTCGCACACCCTCTCCCGTCACACCCTCTGTAACACTTACCACAGGCGTGCATTCTTCCTTGCCTTTGACAGCGCACTCTTTCCCCATGCACCTGTCCGTCACACACCTTTCTCGCGCACACTCCTGCGCACACTCTCCCGTCACACCCTCTGTAACACTTACCACACCGCGCTTCCATGTGCTCCCTCGCACACGCGCTACGACCGACTCACTCTCGCCAGCACCCTCACTCCTTGGCACGCACTTTTTCCTCACACACCCCAGAGTCGGACTTTCTCGCACACCTCCTTTTTCGCACACCAGACCTGTCGCACACTTCACCAACGGCCTCTCACGAACACCCGGGTCTATCTCGACCCCCAAGCTTCTTAAATCCCCTGGCGCATCATACGCACGACCATATTGGTCACCACTTACACCGGGTCCTCTTCCTCTTCGCTTCTCCTCCATCACCTGCGAATCCCTCATCCGGTTAATGAGCACATCATCACGATCCAAACACAGACTTTGGACCAATTCTTTTATCTCCTCCTTTATCTCTTTCTTATCCCCTCTCCGTCGCTTCTTAATTTCGCTCACCCCTTCTTCCACTTCTTCTAATTTCTGCTTCACCTCCTTTATTCCCCGGTACGTCTCCTCAAGCTCGTCCTCCAAGGCTACCTTGACCGTTTCCATGTGCGTCCTCACCTGCCGGTCCTTCGTCTCCATTACCTCTATCACCTCGTCCAACCTCGTTGTCAATCCCTCACGTACCATCTGACATTCCCTCTTCGTCGCTACCAAGTCATCTTTTAGTTCTTTCTGTGTCGCTTTTAAACCTCCTAATACCGCAGTGTTCCTTTGAACCTGCTCCACTAACTCCGTCTGTCCCACCGTCAGCTGCTCCACCTCCTGCGTCAGGTCCTCTATGCCCCCTTGTAACTTTACAGTCCCCTTTCTCACCTCCTTCTCCATGCGCTCCTTACAGTGCCTCACCTCCTCGCGCACTCCTCCGACCTCCTCACTCACTCCTCTCCTGATCTCCTCTCCCATCACTTGCATCTCCTGCCCAGATGCCACCCTCATCTGCTCCATTTCCTCCCTGTGAGCATCCAGTTTGGCTTCTACCCCCATTCTGACCCCCTCTATCTGCTGCCCCATTTGGTTAACTTCCCTTTCCGCTTGGTCCCTCATGTCCCTCAATTTGCCTTCCATACTGTTTTCTAACCCTATTAACCCATTTCTCTCCTCTTTTATCCCGTTGTCTAACCCCTCAAAATTATTGTCTAACTTCCCAAATTTCTTGTCTAACTCCTTAAAATTATTGTCTAACCCCTCAAAATTATTGTCTAACTTCCCAAATTTCTTGTCTAACTCCTTAAAATTATTGTCTAACCCCTCACCGGTACCCCTCGCTTCGTCCCTCATTACCCCCATTTGGTTTCCCATTACCCCCAATTGCTCACTCCGAGCCCTCGCTTCGTCCCTCATTACCCCCATTTGGCCCTCCAATCGCTCACTATTAGCCCTCATTTGCTCACTATTCTGGGCCATAAGGGCCTTCATTTGTAGAAAAAAAAGGTTCAAATCCACCAGGGGCGCTGCCACGGTCGCGGGCGTGGACGCCGTGGCCATCTGCGAGGCGCCATTTTGCGCGCCCGCTACTTCGTGCGTGACGGCGCTATTTTTCGAACCTGCTACCCTCACTGCTTCGCTCTCCTCGCGTCCCTCAATTTGGTCCTGGACCGACCCTGCCTCACTCTCCTCTACCGGACCCCAGCTGTCTTGGTCTGCCATAGCGCGACTTTCAAAATTCGGGTTTTTATTTTCGTATAACAAATTCAAATTTCGCCGTTATAATTTCGCGCGGGAAACGCGCTCCGAATCGATTCTACTACAAATTTGGGCCTAATAAATTTAGTCCCGGGTCCGAATTCCACTCCTCGACACCAATTGTTACGGACGCGGCTTAGATGTTATTTACCGAGTGGTGGTATTGCCGCGACCTAACAGTTGCCCCGATTCTTCCCCAACTCACCCGATTCCACCCGACGTTGACCAAATCGCGCTATGCTAAATCAATGAAGGAAAAGGACACAACTGCTGGATTAAAATGACACGACACCAGGGATACGGTTCTCAAGACCTCCGGAGGAGATTATATTAGGGCGGAAGGTCAGATTACAGGGATGAGAGGTACAGCATAGAAAGACAGGCACTTAGACACACTTATATTAACCCCAACAGACGACAGATAAACGGGACAAAAGGCTGACTCACACGGGGATTGATGGCAAGGAAAGGCAGGATCGATGGCTAGCACAAGGTGCACCTTGTGCTCAGGGACAGGATAGCGCGGCCCAAAAGATGCAGGAGGTCTCTCAGCGCTCGGAGGTAGTGACTTGCTCTTCTTCAAGCTGGGGGCGCATCTCACGTCACGTCCGGTACGTGGCCGCGTATATCCGGCGGGGAGTGACACGCCCTCGGCTCGTTAGCTCCACCCCAGATGGAATCGGCTCGTTGCTTCTCATTGGGTGCGTGCGGGGGGGTTACCGGCTCCACCCTTGACGAGGGGCTGACAGGGAGCCCCTTCGTGGTAACCCCGTGGAGCGCATGGTCATGGCGGCTAACCGAGCCGGTGTGAGGACGCACACTTCCCCCGCGCGCCGTTGTTGTAGTTGTTGTTGTAGCTGTAGTTGTTGTTGTTGCTGTAGTTGTTGTTGTTGTTGTTTGGGGAAGAAGATGGGAGGAGGTAAGGGAAGGTCCTAAACTCACTACTGGTGCCATATAATCACATTCTGGTGCAACGAAGAGTCAGAATTAATGGAAACGAGTCCTTAACTGACATAGACTAAGAATAACTAGCAAGATGTCCGAAAGTTGTCTACGTGAGATGCGGTGGACCTGGGCACGACATTTAATGGGGGAAAAAGGGGAAGGTCGGTTCTACAGAGTGTTGTTTACAGACAATGGGACTAGGGAATGGGGGATTGGGGATAGTTGGGGAGTATTGGGGAAATAGGGGAATATTTACAAGCGGATATGGAGGCCAAATTCCATATTCGCAACAATATGTTGCAGTGTGATCCAGGCAAATGGTCACATAAATTTCCTTGGTGAAGGTAAGCATTCATCTCCAAGTTACACGGGAGAATGTCTTCATCATTCTTTGAGAAAGAGGGTGTATGCCACGATTAACTTCATTTTTTTAGCCACAAATTTTCTTTCTCGAACTTCTTCCCAATTCCGTTAGCACTCCCTTCAAAATGTGATCTCGTCTTATCCTTATGCTCAGTCACATCTGAATCTGCTTTCCACACACACTGAATCAGATAGGGTACATCTTACCATTAAATCAGCATAATCATGTATATCTTCCGCCAGTTTCACATTCAACAATTTGTTGTTTTCCCTTACAACATTCAAAAAGTTATATTCATTTATATGCGTCACACAAATAATATTCAATCAGGTATGTATTTCACTACTAAACTAAGAATAGCATCCACAATTGCTTTCAGGTTAATATAGTTCAAAAATTAACTTGTGCAGGTATTTTAGCACTACTCTAAGAAAATAAATTGTATATGATTACAATCACAAACAGGAATATCTAATTCCCAACAACAATTTTCCCAAACCAACAAATTAAGCATAATGTATTATTACCATAATTCCTCTCCACTTTTTCTTTTTCCCTTTTCCCTTTTTTTTTTTTTTTTTTTTTTTTTCCCCTAACAGTGTGTCACTCGTGGTGATATGAGTTCACTGATATTGTAATTGACACAACTCATAACATTGTTGTTATGCCATTATCTTAATTCTACTGTATTCATTTGCAACATCACTTGATTTAATCTTTTAATCTCAGTATTTATGTCGCCATAAAAGTCTTCCTTTTCTGGTTCCACATTTCTTTCCTCATTTGTCACTTCATGCGTTATCATCGTGTTGTTGGTTGCCTTATTCAGACACACCGTCACTAAGGCTTTCAAGCAAGCCACCACTAAAACAATTGCCAATATAACTACTAAACCAACAAACAAATATTGGAGTATCTTAGCTACCACCCCTCCAAATGTGTTTCCCAACCATGCAAAGGCACCCCCTTTTATATAATCGTGGTATCTTGCTCCCTCTTGTCTGATTGTATCGGCTATGTTATAAATTTCTTTTGAATCATCAGGTATGTACGTACAGCAATCTGTACCAATGACTGCACATGTACCTCCTTTTTCTGCTAACAGCATATCTAATGCCATACGATTTTGTAATGCCATCGTTCTTGTTGCTGCCAGCTCTCTTGTAAGTTTTTCCAATCCACTAGCTGTTTTATTTGCCAACTTCTCCATAGCCAATGCCATGTGCCTGAGTTCTCGCCCTGCCTTCCAGGTTCCATAAAATGGAAATATTACCATTCCAATCCATTCCCCCATGCTAATAGTTCTTTTCTGCCTAGAATGCAGGATATGCGTTGGTGACTTTGTTAACAGGCGCATGTGTGGAAGCACAAACCCCAGAAAACATGTTCCGAACCATCCCGAGGGAAGATACGGATATGCCTTGTGTCCACATATAAAATACGTATTATTATATGTCCATGTGTTGTCCATTCCCCACATGCCTTCCCAATATAAAGCTAAACCCTTCGTGCCATTTGGTCCTAGTGGGACAGGTGTTCTCATCCAGCCTTCTTCGCGACCATAATTGTGGCATTTAGAGGTTCCCATAGACCTGTTATGCGTAGGCGTTTTGGGTCTGGTGATACACATTAATCCTGTCATTTGCTGCTGGACGGTCATGTAAGAGGGCATTTTGTTCTTATCATATGTAGGTCTATAACTGTCCTTAAATTGGTTACAATTATATCCCCCTTTTTGCCATCCCACTTCCCCGGACAGTTGGCCGTTAAAATCTGATGCTATCAGGGTGTGAGGGAAGCGGCTACATAACTCTGCCCAACCAAAAGGAACTGCCTCCAATGGTACTCCGATCTCACTAGAATGCGGCATTTGTGTACATATCCAACAATTACTTTCATTTGCTATATCAGCCCTTGTGTGGGCTAAATGTAAAAAAGTATTAATCCCGTGTAATCCATCGGGTTCTAAAGGTGTGTCCTTATCTTCCATCAAACTTCTCTTCTGCTTTTGTTGTTCTGCATGATCATATATCTGTATGTCGTTTACTAGAGTTGCGTTTTGTTCTCTCATTACCCCAAAATAATCCATGCAACACAGAGTCCCCACTACTAGAGAACCCAATCCTAGGATAAATATCATCATTTTCAAGGAGTATCCGAAGTAGAAGTATCTGGTTTCCCTTGATTGGTCGGCTTGTCTTGATAAGGTGTTTCCCTTTGTCCCACCTGTATCCATCTGTAAAACACGTGAGCTACCCCTTGTATATGTCCGTACCTATAACATAATTATATGTCGATGACATTCAACATTATATACCAAACTAACAAGCTTCCTAAAAGGTAAATAAAGAAAATCCCTTAATATGTAACATAAATCAGATTATTTGTCTTACCCTGATCCCCCTATCTCCCGGGGTTGAACTCAATCCCCTGATCATGAGTGTAGTTGTGATACATTTTTCACTCATGTTGTATTAATATCAGCAGGTAATTGTATATCATGTAGGCAAATAAATGTCACTATCCCAAGTAGGAATATCACATGTTGAAAATGTAATGTTTATCAATGCAAGGGGTGTTAAAATGTAATTCAAATGACTGTAAATCACGACTATCATTTATCTGCCACTGAATGTTCTGCTGGGCTGCTAGGTGCAGCCTCATTTTCTGTGGGATCGTCCACCTTAGCCCCATGTGCTTGTTTGCAATGAGGGGCATGAATCCAACTTTCTATTTTGGGTCCAAATTTTTTCCCTATTCTTATCAATCTCCTATGGTTTATCATTTCGTTCCAAGATACCGCAACCAAAGGTTTTAACCAAAGCTCTACCAAACTATTTCCAATGTGAACAAAAAATGCCAGTGAAACAATGATTCGAAGAATTAACTTCAAGGGGTCAATAAATTTATTCTATAGCCAGATCTAATTTTCCCATCCAATAGTTTGCCTTGCCACATGTCATATTATAACACTTTAATAAACCTTCAAAAAATGTTTCCCATCTCAACAAATTTCCTTTTTACAAATAGCCATGTGTAACTTACGTATTTAACTACAATTTCCTCTCAATTTGTTTGGCCTAACTGGCCGCAAAAGTGGCTGCCAGCATGCAGTACCGTTTTTTATCTACCAAGGAAATGCTCGTCCACACAAGACCTCTACCAAAATGTTGTTTGTAAAAACAAATCTGGGATTTCCGATTACATGGATGCACTCTCAGGACATTTTCAGGCTGCTGTTAACAATCCACTATGATAAATTAATTCCTTTACCCACAATCAAATAATTAGTACAAATTGAGGATATTATCCATCTGACATTCATTTATAGATTCATTATGTTGGATCTAATATATATATATATATATATTTTTTCCCAATAATTTCGCACTGGTGTAAGGAAGAACAATAGCTCTCATAAGTCTTAGTAATATCGTACTTAATTTACCCAGCATTGAAGAATTTATTTACTATCCATTCTCATCTGTTAACCAGTGACTTTGTTTGAACTCCAGAACTCAAAACTCACAATAGTTCAAACCAGCAAAATTTCCTTTACTATTTTCCCATATCATCTATGCCTTATACACATCCATACATACAGCCCAATTTATATTCTGATAAAATTCAAGTTTATATATATATAAAATCCGTGAGCAGAGTACTCTGGGAAGTCAGTGTAAGACCTCTCCAAAATTTGGCTAATTTTGTACTCCCACATTTTTTATGAAGCTCATATCCATAAATAGCTTTGATTCTCATATAAATTCTATCACAATGGAATCCCAAGATTACTTCCAATTTTTTACTATTAATGAATAGCTGCTCATAACTCAGCAAATCAAATCTTTATTCTCCATCTCCCTTGACAAAAGTGATAATTTTCATAATCAAATTATATTTCTATTTTTTATTTTACGAATTCTCTCGATATGCGATCCCATCCCCATGGAACTATCTATTTTTCAGACAAGGCACACTGTCGGTGTCAACAATCTTGTAAGATTGATACACAAAAACAAAAACACTGACACACAAAATACCCACACACACATGCATTATGCGTATTTGTTTGCGTTGGAACCCTTATTTACAGATCCGGATGGGTGTCAACTTTATTTCAATTTCTCAAAATTTGTCCTTCAATTTTATAAGCGCTAATACACAAATGGACCAAAAAGTTTATTCTTAGAAAACCCCTATGACGTCACATTGACATTACCCTTTCAGTTCCCACAATAATTTATCCAAATTTGACTACCCACCCATTTGTATGTCAGTCGACCACTGACCTATCAATCGTGTGGAACAATAGTCCGAAATTCCCACCTGATCATGATGTGACTCTTGTCACTTGGTTTGCCAAAAAAATTGCAAAGCAATTGTTCCAAACTTTGTAAATTTAAAATTTTGTGCCCAACATAAAAGATCCAATTTCGGCATTTGATCAATTAATTATCAATTTGCCTACAAGCAAAAGAAAAATGAATAATTCTTGCTCCGAAAACTTTTCAGACCCAAGAATCATCGACAGTTATTCATGTTTGTCCAGTAATCTAATTTGTTGAGGCCAATCGTCATTTGGGATTTGTCGCAATGAAGGCCTAATCATTGTCTGAGGTATCGGTCAGCACTGGTACCCTTGATCTTGGTTTACCCTATGAACTTGTCTTCCTTTTGGTATACGGACATCCTCTTTTCCAATGTCCCATCCGTCCACACTTGAAACACCGGTTTCTGTCGTTGCCTGGTCTGTGCACCTGTGCACTTGTATTGCTGGGCTGCATCTCTACATCCCTGAGTTGCCACTGCAATCTCTCGTTATCTCCTGAAACACGAAAAAATTCTCTGTACCGTCCTTTTTGGGGAGACAACTGGAAATCAGATGGGACAACTGTCACTTTCATTCCTAATTTCGAGGGCAGTTGTGCATTTGTCTCCTCCATTGTATCCTGTATCCTTTTTATTTTAAGTTCTAGATCCGTTATCCGTTCTTGCTGTTCCCGTTGTCTGGATTCACCATCCCAAAGATGGAATGCAAGCCAGTCTACCGTTAGATTCTGTCTCCTCCTGGCTTTCAATCTTTGTTCCAATCTTTCCAATCGACTTCGCTCAAATGTACCATGTCTTGGAAACTCCTCATCATGTCCCTTTGTCCACAAATACCAATTCTCGACCTGCCTTATAGCTTCGGCACCATAACGGTCGTACATATGATGTGTACAAGTACCTTTTTGTGGAATCTCTGGTTGTCCTTGTGTATTCTTGCAGGCTCCATTTCCCATTCTGCTTTTTATCAAAGTAGCGTTGGATGTGTTGTAGTTTGTTCCTCTAAAGCTTCACTCGTACCTCCAGGAAGGATCTCTCCACCTGTTCAAACGGTGATTTCCAGAGAATCTCTCTCACCTGTGGCTTTTGCACAATCCAATCTCACAGATCAGTATTTGCAGATGAGCCAGAGGGTCAGTATGAAATGGGTGAATCCTCAGGTGTCCGCTCTGTTGAAGGGGAAATCACACAATGGTAACCGCACATATATATCTATATATAAACTCACCACCTTGCTCAATTTTCCAAGGTTGTCTTCACATTGATAATATCTCACAAAGATATCAAAGCTTCTTTCTTGAGACCGCATTTTCATCAATCAAACAATCAATATATTCAATTCAATTTATTCAGTTCAATTTATTCAGTTAAATTTATTCAATTAAATTTATTCAGTTCAATTCATTCAGTTAAATTTATTCAATTAAATTAATTCAGTTCAATTCAATTATTCAATTTCAATTAATTTATCAATATTCATCAATAAATCAAATTAATCATTTTGGATGACTCCTTGCATAAGCCCTTTCCCCAATGATGTCAGGACAGGTCCATCTATTGACTGAGATCGAAGCTCATCGGTCGTCACCTCTGGTTCATACCTCATGTCCATTGACGAATCACTGTTCTGTCCTAGGGTCATATCTGACCTATTTTTCCATTTTGCCTGGTCTTCACAAATTTTCTTTGCAACCACTAAAGGCAACTCATCCTTCATTCGTGAGACCGCCAAAATGGATGGCAGATATTAAAGTTCTTTGGGAAAAATATCTCATCATTTTTCTTTTAATAGTACCCAAAATCTCTTGGCAATATAAATTTCGTAAAACTCCTGAAATAAGACTGTAAAATTCCTTCAATCATGCTAAATTTTGAAACTCCATCGCTTGTAACACCCAATTTATCCCATAGGGCTTGAAAGTTCTTTCCCAAGTTCATGCAATCATTCTGCATCTGAACCCTATGATATCATTCATAATAATCATCATGATTTTATAGTCATGGTCCTATCATAATCATCTATTTAAAACGAACATTTCCTTTATCACCACAGCTATGTGGTATAATCAACAATAGAATAAAACTGTACATAGCAACAGGCTACCTCATGGCCACTTAGTATACCTATTGACAATAAGTCATAACAATATCGAATAATCATTGAACAATTAAAAAATCGCTTCCACTGCTCCAGCCGCAGCATTCGTCATTTTGTCTGCTCATCCGCGTGACCAAAACGAAATAAAGGGAGCTCAACCATTACACAGCGCTTTTAATGGCGCATGCCATAGGAACTCAACGCAATTTCGACTCGGCCAGAAAAACGAGCAAATTTTGCAGGATGTTAACTGGAATTAGCCGTGAAAATATATACAAAATACACAAAAAATACACACCCACAAAAATAAACAACAAAACCCAAACAAACCCAAGGTCGACCATCTTACACAGTAAATTACATCATTTCAGCATCGTATTGATTGCTGAAATATTCCAGGGTTTATACACACCTTAAAAGAGGTATGCTTTGTGGTGTTGCCCCCTCCCACGTTTATTCCAGGGTTTATACACACCTTAAAAGAGGTATGCGTGGTGTTGCCCCCTCCCACTTTTAATTACTCATTAAATTACTCATTAAATTACTCATTAAATTACTCATTAAATTACTCATTAAATTACTCATTAAATTACTCATTAAATTACTCATTAAATTACTCATTAAATTAACTTACATAGTTTCAGCATTGTATTGATTGCTGAAATATTCCAGGGTTTATACACACCTTAAAAGAGGTATGCGTGGTGTTGCCCCCTCCCACTTTTAATTAAATTACATCGTTTTAATTAAAAACATCGCTTCTACTGCTCCAGCCGCAGCATTCGTCACTTTGTCTGCTCATCCGCATGACCAAAACGAAATAAAGGGAGCTCAACCATTACACAGCGCTTTTAATGGCGCATGCCATAGGAACTCAACGCAATTTCGACTCGGCCAGAAAAACGAGCAAATTTTGCAGGATGTTAACTGGAATTAGCCGTGAAAATATATACAAAATACACAAAAATACACACCCACACAAATAAACAACATTTATTCCGTTCAACAGAACAAACATTTCCTATATCATGACATGCATGTCTTCAAAATTATATGACCAAGAGAAAAAGTAAAACTAATTAAAACTGCGGGCAGTGATGATCCGGGGACCATACCGCTCCATCCTGATTGGACGGGTGCATGCTAGAGTCGTTAACAACGACAGTCCAGATCCGATTGTTCAAAATTTCAACTCAATCGATCGAAAAATGAACGCAGGGATGCATTTTAAAGGTTTTCAAGAAATCCAACATGGCCGCCATGTCATAATTAGTATATGCATCCAATCAAGTGACCTACTATAATTGGTCAAGGTATCGAGCTCATCTGACCAACGGTTCGGCCTGCAGGTCGATACCAAGTTCATGGCATCACAATATTAATTAAATAAAAGAAATGCAGAGTCAGCACTTTTTATTTATTTATTTTATTGGTGCGCCGTAGACTAATTAATCAAAAAATGAAAATTCAGAGAAAAAGAACGTTCTTCACCTTAGGGTAGAGTATGTGTGCCAAGTTTCAACTCAATAGATCAAAAATGAAAGAGGAGATAGATTTTTTTTTTTTTTTAAAGATTTTCCCTAACTCCAACATGGCTGTCACAAAATATTTTTTTCTTAATCAATTGGCTCATAGCATAACCAATCTGCAAGTGCTTCATCCGAAGATGTATCTCTTAGGAATTTAATTAAATAAGTCATTTATAAAGTCAACGAATTGATTGATTAAATGATTAATCAATAAATCAAAATATCCTTGATAGCCACATCACTTCGTCATTGTAATGTCCCAATATCAGCTTCCTAACTCAAAAGGTGCCTGAGTTAATGGTCAGAAGAGAAAGAAAATGTAATTAATTAAATAAGTACTTCATTAATCGCTAATAATGAAATAACTCCTGAATTTTCATTCGATTCACTTGACATTCGAATGGGATTTACATATCAGCCACCTAATTCAACCAACAACTATTTTTATTCAACATAGGCCAAAAGTCAACAACAATTTCAAAAATCCTTAATTTTCATTCGATTCACTTGACATTCGAATGGGATTTACATATCAGCCACCTAATTCAACCAACAACTATTTTTATTCAACATAGGCCAAAAGTCAACAACAATTTCAAAAATCCTTAATTTTCATTCGATTCACTTGACATTCGAATGGGATTTATATATCAGCCACCTAATTCAACCAACAACTATTTTTATTCAACATAGGCCAAATGTCAACAACAATTTCAAAAATCCTTAATTTTCATTCGATTCACTTGACATTCGAATGGGATTTACATATCAGCCACCTAATTCAACCAACAACTATTTTTATTCAACATAGGCCAAAAGTCAACAACAATTTCAAAAATCCTTAATTTTCATTCGATTCACTTGACATTCGAATGGGATTTACATATCAGCCACCTAATTCAACCAACAACTATTTTTATTCAACATAGGCCAAAAGTCAACAACAATTTCAAAAATCCTTAATTTTCATTCGATTCACTTGACATTTGAATGGGATTTACATATCAGCCACCTAATTCAACCAACAACTATTTTTATTCAACATAGGCCAAAAGTCAACAACAATTTCAAAAATCCTTAATTTTCATTCGATTCACTTGACATTCGAATGGGATTTACATATCAGCCACCTAATTCAACCAACAACTATTTTTATTCAACATAGGCCAAAAGTCAACAACAATTTCAAAAATCCTTAATTTTCATTCGATTCACTTGACATTCGAATGGGATTTACATATCAGCCACCTAATTCAACCAACAACTATTTTTATTCAACATAGGCCAAAAGTCAACAACAATTTCAAAAATCCTTAATTTTCATTCGATTCACTTGACATTCGAATGGGATTTACATATCAGCCACCTAATTCAACCAACAACTATTTTTATTCAACATAGGCCAAAAGTCAACAACAATTTCAAAAATCCTTAATTTTCATTCGATTCACTTGACATTCGAATGGGATTTAGATATCAGCCACCTAATTCAACCAACAACTATTTTTATTCAACATAGGCCAAAAGTCAACAACAATTTCAAAAATCCTTAATTTTCATTCGATTCACTTGACATTCGAATGGGATTTACATATCAGCCACCTAATTCAACCAACAACTATTTTTATTCAACATAGGCCAAAAGTCAACAACAATTTCAAAAATCCTTAATTTTCATTCGATTCACTTGACATTCGAATGGGATTTACATATCAGCCACCTAATTCAACCAACAACTATTTTTATTCAACATAGGCTAAAAGTCAACAACAATTTCAAAAATCCTTAATTTTCATTCGATTCACTTGACATTCGAATGGGATTTACATATCAGCCACCTAATTCAACCAACAACTATTTTTATTCAACATAGGCCAAAAGTCAACAACAATTTCAAAAATCCTTAATTTTCATTCGATTCACTTGACATTCGAATGGGGTTTACATATCAGCCACCTAATTCAACCAACAACTATTTTTATTCAACATAGGCCAAAAGTCAACAACAATTTCAAAAATCCTTAATTTTCATTCGATTCACTTGACATTCGAATGGCATTTAGATATCAGCCACCTAATTCAACCAACAACTCTTTTTATTCAACATAGGCCAAAAGTCAACAACAATTTCAAAAATCCTTAATTTTCATTCGATTCACTTGACATTCGAATGGGATTTAGATATCAGCCACCTAATTCAACCAACAACTATTTTTATTCAACATAGGCCAAAAGTCAACAACAATTTCAAAAATCCTTAATTTTCATTCGATTCACTTGACATTCGAATGGGATTTAGATATCAGCCACCTAATTCAACCAACAACTATTTTTATTCAACATAGGCCAAAAGTCAACAACAATTTCAAAAATCCTTAATTTTCATTCGATTCACTTGACATTCGAATGGGATTTACATATCAGCCACCTAATTCAACCAACAACTATTTTTATTCAACATAGGCCAAAAGTCAACAACAATTTCAAAAATCCTTAATTTTCATTCGATTCACTTGACATTCGAATGGGATTTACATATCAGCCACCTAATTCAACCAACAACTATTTTTATTCAACATAGGCCAAAAGTCAACAACAATTTCAAAAATCCTTAATTTTCATTCGATTCACTTGACATTCGAATGGGATTTACATATCAGCCACCTAATTCAACCAACAACTATTTTTATTCAACATAGGCCAAAAGTCAACAACAATTTCAAAAATCCTTAATTTTCATTCGATTCACTTGACATTCGAATGGGATTTACATATCAGCCACCTAATTCAACCAACAACTATTTTTATTCAACATAGGCCAAAAGTCAACAACAATTTCAAAAATCCTTAATTTTCATTCGATTCACTTGACATTCGAATGGGATTTACATATCAGCCACCTAATTCAACCAACAACTATTTTTATTCAACATAGGCCAAAAGTCAACAACAATTTCAAAAATCCTTAATTTTCATTCGATTCACTTGACATTCGAATGGGATTTACATATCAGCCACCTAATTCAACCAACAACTATTTTTATTCAACATAGGCCAAAAGTCAACAACAATTTCAAAAATCCTTAATTTTCATTCGATTCACTTGACATTCGAATGGGATTTACATATCAGCCACCTAATTCAACCAACAACTATTTTTATTCAACATAGGCCAAAAGTCAACAACAATTTCAAAAATCCTTAATTTTCATTCGATTCACTTGACATTCGAATGGGATTTACATATCAGCCACCTAATTCAACCAACAACTATTTTTATTCAACATAGGCCAAAAGTCAACAACAATTTCAAAAATCCTTAATTTTCATTCGATTCACTTGACATTCGAATGGGATTTATATATCAGCCACCTAATTCAACCAACAACTATTTTTATTCAACATAGGCCAATAGTCAACAACAATTTCAAAAATCCTTAATTTTCATTCGATTCACTTGACATTCGAATGGGATTTACATATCAGCCACCTAATTCAACCAACAACTATTTTTATTCAACATAGGCCAATAGTCAACAACAATTTCAAAAATCCTTAATTTTCATTCGATTCACTTGACATTCGAATGGGATTTACATATCAGCCACCTAATTCAACCATCAACTATTTTTATTCAACATAGGCCAAAAGTCAACAACAATTTCAAAAATCCTTAATTTTCATTCGATTCACTTGACATTCGAATGGGATTTAGATATCAGCCACCTAATTCAACCAACAACTATTTTTATTCAACATAGGCCAAAAGTCAACAACAATTTCAAAAATCCTTAATTTTCATTCGATTCACTTGACATTCGAATGGGATTTACATATCAGCCACCTAATTCAACCAACAACTATTTTTATTCAACATAGGCCAAAAGTCAACAACAATTTCAAAAATCCTTAATTTTCATTCGATTCACTTGACATTCGAATGGGATTTAGATATCAGCGACCTAATTCAACCAACAACTATTTTTATTCAACATAGGCCAAAAGTCAACAACAATTTCAAAAATCCTTAATTTTCATTCGATTCACTTGACATTCGAATGGGATTTACATATCAGCCACCTAATTCAACCAACAACTATTTTTATTCAACATAGGCCAAAAGTCAACAACAATTTCAAAAATCCTTAATTTTCATTCGATTCACTTGACATTCGAATGGGATTTACATATCAGCCACCTAATTCAACCAACAACTATTTTTATTCAACATAGGCCAAAAGTCAACAACAATTTCAAAAATCCTTAATTTTCATTCGATTCACTTGACATTCGAATGGGATTTACATATCAGCCACCTAATTCAACCAACAACTATTTTTATTCAACATAGGCCAAAAGTCAACAACAATTTCAAAAATCCTTAATTTTCATTCGATTCACTTGACATTCGAATGGGATTTACATATCAGCCACCTAATTCAACCAACAACTATTTTTATTCAACATAGGCCAAAAGTCAACAACAATTTCAAAAATCCTTAATTTTCATTCGATTCACTTGACATTCGAATGGGATTTACATATCAGCCACCTAATTCAACCAACAACTATTTTTATTCAACATAGGCCAATAGTCAACAACAATTTCAAAAATCCTTAATTTTCATTCGATTCACTTGACATTCGAATGGGATTTACATATCAGCCACCTAATTCAACCATCAACTATTTTTATTCAACATAGGCCAAAAGTCAACAACAATTTCAAAAATCCTTAATTTTCATTCGATTCACTTGACATTCGAATGGGATTTAGATATCAGCCACCTAATTCAACCAACAACTATTTTTATTCAACATAGGCCAAAAGTCAACAACAATTTCAAAAATCCTTAATTTTCATTCGATTCACTTGACATTCGAATGGGATTTACATATCAGCCACCTAATTCAACCAACAACTATTTTTATTCAACATAGGCCAAAAGTCAACAACAATTTCAAAAATCCTTAATTTTCATTCGATTCACTTGACATTCGAATGGGATTTAGATATCAGCGACCTAATTCAACCAACAACTATTTTTATTCAACATAGCCAAAAGTCAACAACAATTTCAAAAATCCTTAATTTTCATTCGATTCACTTGACATTCGAATGGGATTTACATATCAGCCACCTAATTCAACCAACAACTATTTTTATTCAACATAGGCCAAAAGTCAACAACAATTTCAAAAATCCTTAATTTTCATTCGATTCACTTGACATTCGAATGGGATTTACATATCAGCCACCTAATTCAACCAACAACTATTTTTATTCAACATAGGCCAAAAGTCAACAACAATTTCAAAAATCCTTAATTTTCATTCGATTCACTTGACATTCGAATGGGATTTACATATCAGCCACCTAATTCAACCAACAACTATTTTTATTCAACATAGGCCAAAAGTCAACAACAATTTCAAAAATCCTTAATTTTCATTCGATTCACTTGACATTCGAATGGGATTTACATATCAGCCACCTAATTCAACCAACAACTATTTTTATTCAACATAGGCCAAAAGTCAACAACAATTTCAAAAATCCTTAATTTTCATTCGATTCACTTGACATTCGAATGGGATTTACATATCAGCCACCTAATTCAACCAACAACTATTTTTATTCAACATAGGCCAATAGTCAACAACAATTTCAAAAATCCTTAATTTTCATTCGATTCACTTGACATTCGAATGGGATTTACATATCAGCCACCTAATTCAACCAACAACTATTTTTATTCAACATAGGCCAATAGTCAACAACAATTTCAAAAATCCTTAATTTTCATTCGATTCACTTGACATTCGAATGGGATTTACATATCAGCCACCTAATGCAACCAACAACTATTTTTATTCAACATAGGCCAAAAGTCAACAACAATTTCAAAAATCCTTAATTTTCATTCGATTCACTTGACATTCGAATGGGATTTAGATATCAGCCACCTAATTCAACCAACAACTATTTTTATTCAACATAGGCCAAAAGTCAACAACAATTTCAAAAATCCTTAATTTTCATTCGATTCACTTGACATTCGAATGGGATTTACATATCAGCCACCTAATTCAACCAACAACTATTTTTATTCAACATAGGCCAAAAGTCAACAACAATTTCAAAAATCCTTAATTTTCATTCGATTCACTTGACATTCGAATGGGATTTACATATCAGCCACCTAATTCAACCAACAACTATTTTTATTCAACATAGGCCAAAAGTCAACAACAATTTCAAAAATCCTTAATTTTCATTCGATTCACTTGACATTCGAATGGGATTTACATATCAGCCACCTAATTCAACCAACAACTATTTTTATTCAACAGAGGCCAATAGTCAACAACAATTTCAAAAATCCTTAATTTTCATTCGATTCACTTGACATTCGAATGGGATTTACATATCAGCCACCTAATTCAACCAACAACTATTTTTATTCAACATAGGCCAATAGTCAACAACAATTTCAAAAATCCTTAATTTTCATTCGATTCACTTGACATTCGAATGGGATTTACATATCAGCCACCTAATTCAACCAACAACTATTTTTATTCAACATAGGCCAAAAGTCAACAACAATTTCAAAAATCCTTAATTTTCATTCGATTCACTTGACATTCGAATGGGATTTAGATATCAGCCACCTAATTCAACCAACAACTGTTTTTATTCAACATAGGCCAAAAGTCAACAACAATTTCAAAAATCCTTAATTTTCATTCGATTCACTTGACATTCGAATGGGATTTACATATCAGCCACCTAATTCAACCAACAACTATTTTTATTCAACATAGGCCAAAAGTCAACAACAATTTCAAAAATCCTTAATTTTCATTCGATTCACTTGACATTCGAATGGGATTTACATATCAGCCACCTAATTCAACCAACAACTATTTTTATTCAACATAGGCCAAAAGTCAACAACAATTTCAAAAATCCTTAATTTTCATTCGATTCACTTGACATTCGAATGGGATTTACATATCAGCCACCTAATTCAACCAACAACTATTTTTATTCAACATAGGCCAAAAGTCAACAACAATTTCAAAAATCCTTAATTTTCATTCGATTCACTTGACATTCGAATGGGATTTACATATCAGCCACCTAATTCAACCAACAACTATTTTTATTCAACATAGGCCAAAAGTCAACAACAATTTCAAAAATCCTTAATTTTCATTCGATTCACTTGACATTCGAATGGGATTTACATATCAGCCACCTAATTCAACCAACAACTATTTTTATTCAACATAGGCCAAAAGTCAACAACAATTTCAAAAATCCTTAATTTTCATTCGATTCACTTGACATTCGAATGGGATTTACATATCAGGCACAGGGAGCAGAGGAAAAACACGAAAAAGCAACAGCCCTGGCTTTGCTTCCTGGAAGCTTCCTGCAAAACGCTTTGCTTCTCGCAAAACGTCCGCCAATGGGAACTAGAGGGAGGGGAGGGAGAAGGAGCGGGAGCAAGAGACAGGTAGCCGAAATGGAAATGAGGGACAATGAGGGACAGTGAGGGAGTGTCGGTATGCAATTTTCATCCAATCGCCATCTTTCACAATAATTCTGGACCGGCATGAGATGGCGTTGTCTGTCATTAATTTATATTGTAATCAAACGAGTTTTAGACATGGCGGGAAAACGGAAAAAAATTTATTTATTTATTTATTTAAAACGGGTGTACACGATTGTACACGTGTACGGACCTTACCGAACCTTACCGAACCGGCAAACAAATCGCCTCATGGTGCACTTCATGAGCCGATTTGCCTGCAGACCAGAGTAAGGCTCTTAACACCCAGCGTATACCGTACGCATCCTCGCAAGCACACGAATAATAGAATCATTTAAAACGTTCCATCCGTGACTTTTACCTCGGACGGTCGTGACAAAAATACGTTTACACTCCTTGGATTACCTATATCGCGGCCAGCCCCACACACACATCCTCCACCATGTTCAGAATTAAACACAAGTTCGTATTTCATAATGGACCATCCCCAAGAAGACGCCATGCTTACCTTGGCGACGTCCACTCGAAATCCCAGCGGTGCCTCCAGATTGTCGTGGAAGTGTAGTGAGACTCAAGACTCCAATGATGTCACAGGTTTACAAAAGATCACAACTTTATTAACTGGTTGTTCACTTCATTCCAATACCAAATAATACCGTTTAACTCAATGGACCAGGTAACTCTATCCGCATAGTCCCTCTTTCGTGGCTGCAGCGCTGAACCCGTGGTACGCGTTCATTCCGTCGGGCAGGGCTTCTGAGGATGAGTGCTGCCTTGACTCAAAGTCTCTTCTGTTTATATCGGCAAACTTCAGTTAATCCTCTGTGCGCTGAAATCGTAATCCCTTCTCCGCTGCTTCTAATCCGTTCTCCGCAAACGTTACTCGGTCGCCTCACTGGCACCAGCTCGCTCCCCTCCCTGCTGGGAATTTGCTTCATCCTCTTTGCATCCCGATGAAAGACAATAGTACGGGCTTGGGAATGTGTGCTAGCCCAGGGTCGTGCTAAAGCTACACAACAGGACTCCCAGCTTCGACAGGGCGAGATGCATTCCTGACATTCTTACGACCACCTGCTCGTACCTTGGTTCGTTACCAGTTCCAACCAATGAGTTACACTGAGTTACACTTCCACACTACCTAACCTTAACGTTACCTCATATCAATCTCTAGGGCCCTACAAATTATCCAAACCCTCCCTCGGCGAGCTTACACTGCCATAAACCCCATAAACCTAGTGCTCCTTTGCTCCCCCTTGTGAGAGATGGCAAGGTTGCCATCCCACCACATCGGGGCATTTCCCCCTACCATCCCCCCAGTCCTCTAACGCTACGAGCCCCCGTCGCAAGAGGTACTGGGTCCTGCCTCGGCATCTAGAGCCGAGGCGATCCATGAGGGCGCCTGCTCGCCGGCATAAGGTCTTATCCGGTCGGCATGGACGATCCGAGGGGGGGCCCATGGCCCCATTTTGATCTTAATGACCACGTCACAGATTTGCGACAGGACGACTCCCGGGCCTTGCCAGGGGGAGGTGAGTTTTGGGCACCTGCCCTTCCGCCTCCGGGGATTAAAGAACCAAATCTTCATCCCCGGAGCGTATTGACTCCCCTGGCTCCGGTCGTCGTACCTGCGCTTCATCTTGGCCCCCGCCAGATGGAGCTGGTGGCGGGCGAAGGCATGGACCCGCTCCATGCCTTCCTCCAAGTGACGTGCGTAACCCTCCCTCGGCGGTGTATCCGTGGTGTCTGGCACGGGACCGCATAGCAAGTCGGCGGGAGCCCGTAACTCCCGCCCATACATAAGCAACGCTGGACTGCATGCGGTGGCCCCGTGCTGGCTAGTTCGGTAGGCCATCAACAGGTACGGGAGATGTTCGTCCCAGTCATCCTGACGGGTGGTGGTGAACAATGCCAGTTGTTGGATCAATGTTCGATTGAACCTTTCCACCATCCCGTCGGATTGTGGCCGCAAGGGCGTGGTTCTGGTTTTCCGAATTGACAGGAGTCTGCACACATCTTTTAGCAATTGACTTTCAAAATTTCGTCCCTGATCGGTGTGCAACTCCTGCGGAATCCCGTGCCGACATACAAATCCTGCTACGAAGGCCTGCGCCACAACCCCGGCTTCTTGGTTGGGGAGGGCGTAGGCCTCCGGCCGCTTGGTGAAATAGTCCATTACAACGAGGATATACTTATTACCTTGGCGGGTGCAGGGCAGCGGTCCTAGAATATCCATAGCCACCCGCTCAAGGGGGGCCCCCACCTGATGTAATTGAAGGGGGGCCCTCATCGTCCGTGCTGGTCCCTTTTTGGCAGAACAGGCGTCGCATCTCCGACACCAGTCCTGTATGTCGCGCCCCATATTCACCCAATAGAACCTCCGGCGGACCCGAGATATTGTCTTTGTCCTGCCCAAATGGCCGCCGGAGCGGGTACCATGCACCTGTTGTAAGATGACGTTCTTGAATTTGTCTGGGACTATCACCAGCCAGGAAGTTCTATCAGAGGGAACCTCCACCCACTTGTGATATAAGATGTTGCCTTTCAACTCCAGGGTCTGCCACTGAGCCCAATACGCCTTTGTTTGCGCCCCGAGGAGGGTGACCTCTTCCCCCTTTGGTCTTTGCCCCAATTTGACCCAATTGAACACCGGCCCCAGGACAGGATCCTCGTGCTGGGCCGTGCTCCAAGCCAAATTTCCAAATTCCTCGTCCGCGGTTAGTGGCAAAATTGGCCCTCTCACCCGGGTTGCCCAGACGACGAGAATCGGGGCAGAATCGCCCAATTGTTCCCTCTCCTCGTGTCTCGCACAAAATTTGCAGTTTTCCCCCAGACAAGGACGCCGAGAGAGTGCGTCCGCATTACCATGGGCCTTCCCGGCCCTATGGGTCACATTGAAATCGTACTGCTGCAACTTTTCCAACCACCTTGCAATTTGGCCCTCCGGTTCCTTGAACCGAAGGAGCCATTGCAGGGAGGAATGGTCAGTTCGAACCGAAAATTTCCGCCCGTACAGGTACGGGTGGAAATGGTTCATGGCAGCCAGCATAGCCAATAACTCTTTGCGAGTGACACAATAATTTCGCTCGGGCCTACTTAAGGCCCGACTATAATAACCAATCACTCTCTCCACGCCCTCCTGTGTCTGAGACAAAACTGCGCCCAATCCTTCCTGGCTCGCATCCGTGTCCAGGGTAAATGTCCCGTTACTAGTGGGGTAAGCTAGAAGGGGTGCGGATGTTAGACACCCCTTCAATTTTTGGAAGGCCTCGTGGCACTCCCGCGTCCAATTAAATCGCGTCCCCTTCTCCGTAAGCCGGTGGAGGGGACGGGCCAACTCCGCAAATTTCGCCACAAAGCGCCGGTAGTAGGAGCAGAGTCCCAAAAATCCCCGCACCTCCTTGATTGTACGTGGTGCGGGCCACTCCTCTACCGCCTTAATTTTGTCTGGGTCCGTTTTTACCCCCTCGCGGCCGATCACGTGACCTAGATAGGCCACCTCTCTTGCAAACAAAGTGCACTTACTCAGGTTCAGCTTTAACCCTGCCTGTCTGAGGCACCCGAACACCTGGTCCAAATTAGCTAACGCCTGGGGGAAGGTCCTGGCATGTACTAGGACGTCATCCAGGTATACCAGGCATGATTGCCATGGCATGCCGCCTAGTACATGTTCCATCAATCTTTCAAAGGTGGCGGGGGCATTACACAAACCAAACGGCATCACAGTGAACTGATACAGCCCCTTACCTGTGGAAAATGCCATTTTCTCCTTCCCTGCCCGATCCATCTCCACCTGCCAATACCCACTCTTGAGGTCTAAAGTTGAAAACCAATTTGAGCCCGCAACGGCATCGAGGGTGTCATCAATCCTTGGCAGGGGATATGAGTCCTTGAGTGTCACGTTGTTTAGCTGGCGATAGTCCATGCAGAACCGCGTGGTCCCATCCTTCTTTTTGACCAGCACAACAGGTGACATCCAAGGACTTCCCGAGGGCTCGATCACGCCTGCGTCGAGCATTTTTTCAACCTGCTCGTCAGCTTCCGCCCTCTTGCTCGAAGGGAGCCGTCGGGCGGCCTGACGAATAGGCCGGGCCTCACCGGTGTGGATCTGATGTTTCACCAGGCCCGTACGTCCAATATCCTCGGTGGACAAGGAGAAGAGGTCCAAATGGGACCCAACCAGTTTGTGTAAGGCCTCCCTCTGGGTACCTCCCAACTCTACACTACTACGATTTACCATCTCGCAAATGGGATCGGGCCAATTCCTATTACTTATTGAAGGCTCCCCCTGGGGCCGGCTCGGCTGGATGTTCTCGCCCCTCACTGACGCGACTTCTCTAACTGGGGTGCAGCCAGCTATCTTCGTGCCCCTTACCATAGTGCGTGGTTCTGTGCTAATATTAATTACTCGGACGGCCACCACCAGCCCGTCCGTTTTTACGAGGGTGCGGCCCACGATTAAACCAGGTATGGATCGCGCTGCCACCGGTTCGACCAGGCTGCAGGATTCCTGCCATGTCGAGCGGGCTGACCATCGGGCCGGCACTATGGCCTCGGCCCCCGGAGGGATGGTCACGGCCTCAGGAGCCTCCAGCTCCACCCTCTCGGCCGTGCTCACCCCCTCCAATGGTAGCTCCTCCACCCCCCATTGCAGGATCCCCCGGCCCAAGTCGATTTTACAACCGCCGGCAGTCAACAAATCCAACCCTATTAAGCATGGGTCGCACACCTCCGCCACCCAAACCTCTATCTCTTGCTTTACCGATCCCAACTTGAGGGTCACAAAACCACGCCCTATGATCGGAGCCGTTGCCCCGGTAGCCAGCTGCAAGCTAGGATTTTCCAGACGCTGGATTTTACCCCAGCCGTCTGCACTCGAATTAAGGACCACGGGACTGATGATCGTGGCGCTGGCTCCCGTGTCCACCACGGCGTCTACCCCCACGCCGGCAATTTTGCACCGAATTGTCAAAGTACCCGTTCCAATGTGGCCACAATGAATGACCTGTCGCGTCAGCGAGGGCTTCTTCCCATCCCCTACTGCCGAACACCGCCCTGCATGCCCGGCACGTTCTAGTTTCCCGGGCCCTGGCGGGGGGGGGGGGGGGGTGTCTGTGGTCGGCTAGGCCGATCGATACGGGGCGGAGTTGAGGGCATCGGTTGGCGGGGAACGTCCCGGCGCGGAGCTCGACACTCCCACGCACGGTGACCCATCCGAGCACAATTATAGCACCTCACCTGGTAAGGTGCTTGCCTCCGGTATTCCAAATTCCCCCCCCTGTATGTCCGAATTGGGGTACTCTGTCGAGGACTAACGGGGGCCACCACTGGAGCCGCCTGCCATGGTCCAGGTCCCGCTAGACGCCGATCCACCAGCCTCCGAACCATGCTCTCCAGGTCAGGCCCCCTTAGGGGGCCGCCCCCCATCTCGGGCCCCACCTGACGCACCGCCACTGCATGGCGCTCGCCTCCCCGGGCCAGGGGCCTCGCTGCTTCCCAACGGGCTGCAGCGTCGGCCGCCTGACTCATGGTCTGCGGGCGCCACATGGCGAGCTGTTGTCGAAGCTCCAGATCCGGAAGGGCCTGAATAAAGTGATCCAGCGCCAGGCTTTCCTGGGAACTCGCTGCCATGTCCGCGTGTGCGATCCCTACCGCGCGGCGAATATCGTGAGCAAGTTCCCCGATGGTCTCCTGGGGCTTGCGTTTACGCTGCGCAAGTTGAGCTTTAACAAGCTCGCTTTGCTGCTCGATACCGAAACGGTTAATTAAAGCCGCACGGAGAGCTGGCAGGGTGAGAGCACCCGGTGGTAAAGCTGTCAGCACCTCCGCCGCCGCACCGCGCAGTGCCCCTACCAGGTGTACTCCACCTTCGTCCGGACTCCAACCATTGCCTCGGCACACGTACTCAAACTGCGCCAGGTACGCCCTCAAATCACTCTTGCCGTCATACGGCGCGAGTGGGACTTTGTGGGCACCCGAAGGTCGGACCCCGCGCGTCACTCCCTGCGGGATCAACGCGGGACCAAACCGCTCGGGCTCCCACAGTACGCTATTCCCGGGGGGCTCCCGCGCGTGCCCCGTCCCTCCAAACACTACCCCCCGTGGTGTCGATGCCTGGGTCGCCCTGCCGCAACCCGCTACCCACTCCATACCCGCACATTCTTGCTCACCAGCACCCCCCTCACTCCCCATAGCCAGACCTCCTTGCACACCTCCTCTTTCCACACACTCCGGACCAGTCACGCACCTCACCATTGGTCCCTCACGACCACCCGGGTCTAAATCAACCCCCAAGCCGACTGAAGCTCCCCTCACATCATATACATTTCCTCGTATATCGCCACTCACCTCCGTACCTCGTCGTCGCACCTCTTCTGCCACCTGCAAACTCTTTATTTGGTTAGTGAGCACATCATCATGATTTGAACACAGACCTTGCACATACTCCATCACTTCCTCCCTTATCTCCTTTTTAGTTTCCCTCCGTCTTTTCTTAATTTCACTCACCCCTTCTTCCACCTCCTCTAATTTTTCCTTTACCTCCTTCATCTCCCGGTGCACCCCCTCTATCTCTTCCTCTAACGCCACTTTAACCGTTTCTATGTGCGTCCTCACCTCTCGGTCCTTCGTTTCCATTACTTCTGTCACCTCGTCCAACTTCTTCGTCAACCCCTCATGCACCATCTGACATTCCTTCTGTGTCGCTATTAATTCGTTCTTAATGTCTTTTTGTGTCGCTTTTAACCCCCCGATTATTGCAGTGTTCTTTTCCACTTGGTCCACGAGTTCCTTTTGTCCCACTGTCAGCTGTTCTACTCCCCTCGTCAGACCCTCTATTCCCCCCTGTAACCTAGCCGTATTATTCCTCACCTCTTTCTCTATACGCTTTTCACCTCGCTTTACCTCCTCGCGTACCCCCGAGACCTCCTCACTTACACCTCGTCGTATCTCCTCTTTCATCTCCTCCATCTCTTTTGTAGATGCCACCCTCATCTGTCCCAATTCATCCCTCTGAGCATCCAATTTACTTTCTAACCCGATTTTCACCTCCTCTATCTGGTTCTCCATCTGTTCGATTTCCCGGGCGGATTGCTCCACTATTGCCCGCAATTTGTCTTCCATCCTATTTTCTAACCCCATTAACCCATTTTTCACCCCCTTTATCTGATTCTCCTGGGCAGCCATTCTATTTTCCACCCCCGTTAACCCATTCTTTACCTCTTTTATCCCGTTGTCTAACCCCTCACCGGTACCCCTCGCTTCGTCCCTCATTACCTCCAATTGCTCACCCTGAGCATCCATCCGGTTCCCCATTTTGCCCCCCAATCGCTCACTATCAGCCCTCGCTTCGTCCCTCATTCGCTCACTATCAGCCCTCGCTTCGTCCCTCATTCGCTCACTATCAGCCCTCAATCCCACAATTTGGTTTCCCAACCGCTCACTCTGAGCCCTCGCTTTGTCCCTCATTACCCCCAACATTCTGTTTTCCATTTGTTCCATACTGTCGTTTTTTTCTGCATTTCCACCATGAATTGGGCCATGAAGGCTTGCATTTGGACCGTGCTCATTGGTTCCGCGGCCGTGGCCCCCTCAACCACGTGCGCGACAGCGCCATTTTGTGCGCCTGATACCCCCTCAACCACCTCCTCCATATACATTTCCCCGAGGTCCTGGGTCGATTCTACCCCGTCTATCTGTATCTCTCCCACCTGCATCCCGTCGCCTTGACCAGCCATGGCGCGATTTCAAAATTCGGGTTTTTGTAAAACAAAAGCAAATTACGGCTACTCCAAATTTTGACCAAATTTTTTCTAGATGTTTTTTAAAATTTGGTTCGGGCCTCGAATCTCACTCCCCGACACAAATTTGTTACGGTCCGCGGATTAGATGTTACTTTTACCGAGCGGAGGTAACCGCGGCCGAACAGTTGTTCCCCGACTCACCCGATTCACCCAGACGTTGGCCGTATCGCGCCACCGCTATTCAATCGGGAAAAGACTAAGATGACGAATGCAAAGAGGAAGAAGAAGACGTACAGAAGAGTAACGGGGTTTATTATTATTTACACACATAAGCAAAAAGAGCAGTCACGATTATTTACAGGGGACATGAGATGCAGGTGACACAGTGCAAATGACTAGCTTACCTAACAGGCTTAATTAATACCCAGGACAGAACAAACGAAGACACAGACTCACGTGGGGAATTGCAGAGTGGATTGGCTGGAAGGAGGAATGTTCAGCTCGGACCACAAGCTGGAAGGCTTGGCAGGGCGCACAGCAAGCCAGGCCTCGTCAGGCTGGGAGCGAGCAGGGCGACGGCGGCACGCGTATCTCGCTGCACGCGGCCGGGGCTGGTTGTCGCTCCACGTCTCGGGCTCTTTTGGGTCCTCCCCTTCTTTCTCCCAAATTGTCTGACGCGTCTTTCTCTCCTTGCGCACTTGTCTCTCTGAAGGTCGTCTCTTTTCAGACTCAGAACTCATCTGCTTGGGGAACGTCCCGCGGCGGGTTATATATGCCCCGCCCCTCAACCTTTGCGAACCTCCTTGATCTTTCTTGCCACACCCTCTCGAAGTCCAACCCCTTGTTTGTGGTTGGTTGAGTGGGGCTGACTCACTCCTCCCCTCTCTGACGAGGTGGGGACCCGCCTTTCTTCCCCAACCCTGCCTCGTGGCCAATGGCGGCTTTGGAGGGGATGTAATTGCCAATCGAGGCTTGGCAATGACGAAAGGGGGAAATGGAGGTTTTTGGGAATGGGAATGAAGGGAATCTATCTCTTTCACTTGGTGCAATGGAGTGTCATTCTAATGGAAGACAAGGCCTTACTCTAAAACACATAATAAGATATAAGCTACTGAACAAGGGTTTTATCGTGTCCTGCAATGTGGTGTTTATGGAATTAACTACCGAGACGCCCTTTTTATCTTTACACAACTCCGGAGGCAGGGGGGGCCATATCCAACAATGTTACACAACAATTTCCAATACAATACAACACAATCAAAAAAAAATGCAATCCTCATATCCGCAACAATATATATAATATACACAGTGTTACGTGGTCCCCTCGGTGAATACCTGGTCTCAGTGACCCCCGGACCGTGAGAGGAACTTCGCCAGAAAGCTGTATTATATATGCGCTTTCGCCACGCAATCCATATGAATTTCACCCAAGAGACAACTGACGTTCAAGGATATATTTCAATGGTAATGATACCATACAATTTCAATGACACAACCACGGAGATTTTCCCCGAGCAATCAACAATACACAACCATCAACAATATTTCAATGACACAACCACGGAGATTTTCCCCGAGCAATCAACAATACACTACCATCAACAATTCCCCAGCCACAATCAATTCCCTATGAGTAAGATGGCCATCTTATATACGTGTGTCCCGGTGAGTACTCACGACACCCTTTTGGTCTCGGTCCCGCACAATGTCTCTGGGCCCCTCCTGACCAAGATGATAGTCGGCGTCGCCGCACTCGGGCGGTTGAACGAACCCCGGGTGGACGTGTTTCCACCGGGTAGGTATCGTACCCGGCACCCCGGCTACAGCCCCTCGCGGCCACGCGACGCGGGGACGGGAAAGCAAGCCAAAAGCCCCACGCCGCTTGCCAGGCGTGTTAGGCCCCAATGGGCGACCCGTACGCGTCTTTTTAGACGGTGTTGGGAACGGTACCAGACGCGGGGTCGATGCACGGCCCCACGTCAACTTGACGTCTCCACCGGGCAGGCACACGTCCCGGTGATTCCTCTCGCCAGGCGGGCTTCGGAACGCCGCTTTTCCACACGGCTCAATCAATCCCACCTTTCGTCGGTGCGGGGCGAGGAAGAAGAATACTCGTCCTTTTTTCCTCGTGTCTTTTTCTCTTCCGTTTCCGGTCACTTCCGTTTCCGGCCACTTGTTCAGAAGGGCTCCTGACCCTCCAATCACAACAACCCTTAATATACTACACACGGATAAGCAAAGACCTGAATGGTAATCCACATACATTCACATAAATATGTAACACTCCCCCCCTTCAAGAAAGAAAGTTTGAACCCAGCGAAAACTTTCTTTGCCGGCCAATTTGGAGAAACAAACCAGATAACTCAACCCCCCCACATTATCAGTTGCCCCCGGGCACAGTTATCACTTAAAAATAAAGCAACCAAAATTTCACCACAACCCCTCCAGATTACTCACTCTGGACTAAGCACCAGCAACGACATTGTCCCTGCCAAATCAAACTCCATCTCATGACCCTCTGACTTTGACCGCCAGTTTCTTGTGAATGAAGGTTAAGGGGTTGATCACAGATCCAAAGTTAAGCCACTCGATAGCACTTTTTCTGGGAGGCCAAGCCGAGTATTCACTACATGGATGCCTTTAGGAACGTGGAGTTCACGGTTAGTCCGTGCAGGAAAGTTCTCTACATGGGCGCCTTGAGGAACGTGGAGTTCACGGTTAGTCCGTGCATGAAAGTTCACTACATGGACGCCTTTAGGAACGGCGTTCACGGTTAATCCGTGTAGGAATCTTGGCTCGGCGGCTCCGCCGCATTCAGTGCTTCAACTTCTCAGAACTTCCCTAATAATTAGGGTGGGACCACTTGTCCCTGTAGTCCCATGAATAGCGGTCTCCTTCTCGGCCACTACTTTGCCAATCCTTCCTTCGGGAGCGGCCGTAACTCAGGGAGCCTCCATAATAATATTGATTGCGGCCACCACCAACACTACCGCCCAGTTGTCCTCTCCTGTAGACCTCTCGACGTCTACGAAATGCCTTCCCTACTGTTATGGTCCGACCCTCCAAATCCCTACCATTCCAATTCTTCTCTGCCTCTCTGGCGTCTTTTGTGCTGGCAAACGTGACAAAGCCGAACCCTCTTGACTGTTGCGTTTCCCAGTCTCTTACCAACCGCACTTCCACCAGCGGCCCATATCTGTTGAAGACAGAGGTCAGAACTTCTTCCTCTGTTTTGAAGTTCAGTCCCCCTACAAATAACTTGGCACTTTTGTCGCCATCCCGAGCTGGTGTGGCGTTATTTTCCCTGCTGGGCTCTTTACCAACCCTCAGGTTACCATAAACTTGACCCCCGGCCAAATCATTCCCGATAACCACAGATACACCCTCTACAGGAAGCGTGGCTTGTAAACCGACGGTGACCGGTCCTGACACCAAATCGGACTCCAAATGGATGACATGAAGAGGAGCACTAACACCACCCCCGATCCCCTGTAAACGAACACTATCCCCCGTTGCCGTCTCCTCGGACCATGGCAAAATGCCTTCCAGCATTAAAGATTGATGTGCCCCTGTGTCCCTCAATATCCTAACCAGTTTCCGGTTAGTCGAGGCTCCATCCCATGACACAAACCCCTCTGAAATAAATGGTTGGTAACCCTTTTGATGGCGATTTCTCACAATGGCCATTGCGTTTGGAGTCGTAGTAGTCGGACTCCGCTCTGGGTCTTCGCTTTTCATGCGGTAACAACTGGACATCAAGTGTCCAGGTTTCTTGCAAAAAGCGCAAGTAGGCCCGGAGGAAAAACTCGTGGTCTGCCTCGGGCCCCCCGAACTATAAGTTTGTCTTGGGCCCGCATCCCTCTGATTTCGAACCGGTGGGGTATCATAGTTGTCCCCATAATCATCTCGAGGCCGCCGCCATGTATGGTCGTTCTCCGCACCTGCTGTTCCCCACCTCCCCTGCGGAGATCTAGGCGAGGAGTTAGGTTCGTGGATCCCTATTCGGTGGGTTAAGGCATAATCATCTGCCATGGTGGCTGCGTCCCACAACTTTGGTACCTTCTTTTCCTGCAGGTACACTTTGATGTCCTCGTGGACACACTGCTGGAATTCCTCCACCAGGATCAAGTCCCGCAATGTCTCGAAGTCTTTCCCGACTCCTTTTGACTCACACCACCGATCAAACATGTTTTCTTTCACTCTGGCAAACTCGACATGGGTCTCACTCTCCCTCTTCCTGGCATTCCTGAATTTTTGCCTGTAAGCTTCTGGAACCAACTCATACGCTTTGAGGATGTGCGTCTTCAGTACCTCATAATCTGCACATTGGTCCATTGGTAGCGCCGAATAAATTTCCTGAGCTTTCCCCACCAGCACACTTTGCACGAGTATGGTCCAGGCCTCCTCCGGCCAGTTTAATTGTCGAGCCACTTTCTCAAAGTGTGGGAAAAATTTCGCGACTTCCTTTTCACTGAACGGTGGAACCAGCCTCACATGTCTGCCCACATCCCAGGTTTTCTGGTTAGGTGTCGACCCCGTCAGCAAGGGTGGTGCCTCTCCCCGTTCTCTCATTAACTCCAGCTCCTTGAATTTGATTTCTTGCTGAAGCTCCATGTCACGTTCCTTTAATTCCCTTTCCGCTTTTCTCTCCTCTGCTTCGAGGTCCCTTGCAGCTCTCCTCTCCTCTGCTTTTCTCCCTTCTAACCTTTCCTGGAGTTCTCGTTCCACTCTCCTTTCCTCTGCTTGTTTCTCTTCTCTCCTCGCTTCTGCTTTCCTTTCTTCTTCTTTTAACCTTTCCTGGAGTTCTCGTTCCACTCTCCTTTCCTCCGCTTGTTTCTCTTCCCTCCTCTCTTCTGCTTTCCTTTCTTCTTCTGCTCTTTCCTTTTCTGCTTTCCTTTCTTCTTCTGCTCTTTCCTTTTCTGCTTTCCTTTCTTCTTCTGCTCTTTCCTTTTCTGCTTTCCTTTCTTCTTCTGCTCTTTCCTTTTCTGCTTTCCTTTCTTCTTCTGCTCTTTCCTTTTCTGCTTTCCTTTCTTCTTCTGCTCTTTCCTTTTCTGCTTTCCTTTCTTCTTCTTTAATCCGTTCCTGGCTCCGTAATTGCAACTCCAGTTTCCGGAGCTCAACGTCTTCTGGTTCTTCGGGTAGCCACTCCCAGGCTAACTCGTCCCATGTTCCTAATCCCACCATAGATTGTATCACCGTGGCCTGCAACTCTGCCTTCCTCAAATTAGTTCGGACCTCCAAGTTAAAATGTTTGGCCAATTTCAAGAGGTCCGACTTTAGCAACGCTCGGAACTGTGCCTCACTCGGGGTTACCCCAAAGTTCTGTGCCACAAACGCCATGGTGCCTATCGTTAACACCTGTTAACCTTCACCCAAGACTTTACCCCAATTTCTCAAATTTTTTTTTACCAATTAATAATTAATTAATAAATTTTAATTAATAAAAAAATATTATTTTATTATTTTATACAATTTTAAATCCCGGACGTAGACCCAATTGCGAAACCGCAAATCGTAATTTGGACGAGCCCCCAATTCTGTTACGTGGTCCCCTCGGTGAATACCTGGTCTCAGTGACCCCCGGACCGTGAGAGGAACTTCGCCAGAAAGCTGTATTATATATGCGCTTTCGCCACGCAATCCATATGAATTTCACCCAAGAGACAACTGACGTTCAAGGATATATTTCAATGGTAATGATACCATACAATTTCAATGACACAACCACGGAGATTTTCCCCGAGCAATCAACAATACACAACCATCAACAATATTTCAATGACACAACCACGGAGATTTTCCCCGAGCAATCAACAATACACTACCATCAACAATTCCCCAGCCACAATCAATTCCCTATGAGTAAGATGGCCATCTTATATACGTGTGTCCCGGTGAGTACTCACGACACCCTTTTGGTCTCGGTCCCGCACAATGTCTCTGGGCCCCTCCTGACCAAGATGATAGTCGGCGTCGCCGCACTCGGGCGGTTGAACGAACCCCGGGTGGACGTGTTTCCACCGGGTAGGTATCGTACCCGGCACCCCGGCTACAGCCCCTCGCGGCCACGCGACGCGGGGACGGGAAAGCAAGCCAAAAGCCCCACGCCGCTTGCCAGGCGTGTTAGGCCCCAATGGGCGACCCGTACGCGTCTTTTTAGACGGTGTTGGGAACGGTACCAGACGCGGGGTCGATGCACGGCCCCACGTCAACTTGACGTCTCCACCGGGCAGGCACACGTCCCGGTGATTCCTCTCGCCAGGCGGGCTTCGGAACGCCGCTTTTCCACACGGCTCAATCAATCCCACCTTTCGTCGGTGCGGGGCGAGGAAGAAGAATACTCGTCCTTTTTTCCTCGTGTCTTTTTCTCTTCCGTTTCCGGTCACTTCCGTTTCCGGCCACTTGTTCAGAAGGGCTCCTGACCCTCCAATCACAACAACCCTTAATATACTACACACGGATAAGCAAAGACCTGAATGGTAATCCACATACATTCACATAAATATGTAACAACAGGTATAAATAAATGAACCGGGAATATTTTGTTTCACCTTTCAGGTCATCTTAATTTGTACATAATCTGATGTTGCTTACACACTTATTGCACATCTCTACAGGTGTGATCAGCACAGATCTCCTCTTTACCAAATATTAGCTGGTTACCATATGATAATCAGCTACCTGGGAGCAGAGAGTTGTTTCCCAACATCCATGATGTCTTAAAGCTTGCCATAGTTCAGCCATCGATAAATGCCGGTGCTGTACTGTTACCTTCACTCTCAAATTTTCATGTCAACCCTTGTCATGTTCCAAATGGGGATGGGGAGGGGGGTATTTGAGGTATATAGTATATTAGCGAGGTACCCGTGCTACGCACAGGTGGGAGCCTAAAATCCCCAAGGAATGTTTTGAGAAATTTTACGAGAACCCCTACCCCCACTTTAGGTCATGTGCAGAGACCCCAAAAGCTGCACAGAAAATTTGTGGGGCTGCCCCAAAACTGTGGGCGTAGTACTGTGTACAATCAATGTACCCATGATGGTGATGGTGTTGGCTGGGGAAGGGGATTGGCTCTTACATGCCATGATGAAGGAAATGGGTTATACAGAAAAATAGCAAAAGTCTCAAGCGAACATGGTGGGATGTCAAGACGGAGAAGTCTATACACGGATAATGCGGTAGACTGTTTGGTCGCATGCTTTGTGGACCTGCTTGAGTACGTATGTATTTTATGGTATTGATGCTCATGTAGTTTTCGACATTGATGTGACAGTTTAATTGTCGGAGCAGGTAGGGGTTATCGGGTGCTATCCATCGATTGTCGTTTTTCTGGTCCACAAACGTTCCAGTCCTCCTCATTTTGATGTTGGCAGTGTCAGTGGAAATTCAAAATTACAATTGTATTGAGAAATTACCAAACCAGCGAATGTTTCCACATGCAATAAATGGTGAAACTGCGAATGCCGAACCCGTGAATGAGTTTACATGCGGAGAGGGAGCAGCTTAATATGGGTGGAAACTCAAAATCATAATTGTATTGAGGAATTTATGAAACCTCCCACCCACCTTAGGACACCTGCTGGGACCCAAAAAGGTTCAACATAATGTTTGGCGGGGCTAGCCCCAAAACTGAGGAGTCGTTTGGGGGCGGACGGACGGACGGACAGACAGACAGACGTTCCTGCTTTATTATATGGATTAGATTTTGTAGATGGCCAAAACGAACTTTACAAAGACTGCTAGAAAGGGAAAAGCGAGGGTGCTGGCGCCATCTCATGGTGGCTCTTCACACTCATGCCATTTATTTGTGCTCGCTGTTGTATCCATCACTCGACATGAAGCTTGTGATATCCTGATCCATGAGACTCAATGGTGTGCCAAGGGCCTACGTCTGACACAAATCAAAGATTGCAAACATGTTTTACACCAAGGGGTGCAATTTAAATGCCAATCTACATATTACATACACAGTATAGCAGAATGGTGGCGCAATGTCCCACCATGCATCCTTCTATCCCCACGTTGACTTTTTCCCATCCACACCGTATTTTCCTTTTCTCCTTCTTTCCTCGCTCCACCGTTTCCCTTTGCTCCCATATCCTGCTTACTCATCTGTTTTCTCCAAATTATTTTTGTAATTAAAGCTGATGTCAAAATAATTTCCCATTTCGTACAGAACACATCATATTAGGTTGGGTACTACCTAGCATACCAGTTTGGTTGGAAATTATATTTTTTATAAAGTTTTATGAATTTTTTTTGAATCAATGGAACAAAACTGTTCATGTATAATGAACAACTACACATGAAATGTTCCATGGACTATCAAAACAAACGCGTGATGATAAGATTACCACGATGATTTGTCACAAATAGGGGTATCATGGGACCCAAATCCCGAATGGCCTACTGATCGGGAATTCCCAGTTGCACTGATCCATCATATCTTTAGGTCTTGTATTTTAGGGAGGGGGTAAGGGAGGGGAGGGGAGGGGGGGGAGGGGGAAAAGGGGAGGGGAGGGGAGGGGGGAGGGGGAGGGGGAGGGGGGGAATGGGAGGAGAAGGGAGGGGGGAAGGGGAGAGGGAGGGAGAGGGGGGGAAGGGGGGAAAGGGGAGGGGTGAATGGGGGGAGGAGGGGAAGGTGGCGGAGGAGGGAAGGGGAGGGGAGGGGGGGGAGGCAGGAGAGGAAGGGGAGTGGCTCACGTTTCTGAATGAATGTGGCTCACGTTTCTGAATGAATGTGGCTCACGTTTCTGAGTTAAGTGTGATGCCGAGCAGGAAGAAGAAGAAGCCGTACTACCAAATTCGTACACTTCCGGAATAGTTTGATTTATTTGTATTCAAATGTCTGGTAATTGTTTTGTATTTATTTATGCGAATGTGTACTTGTATATAACTATCATTCATTTAAAAAGGCTTTGGCACTATCGAGCGATTATTATTATTATTTTTTAACTCCAAAAAAAAAGAAAAAAAAATTCAATTTTTTTTGTTGTTTGCCTAGAACACTCCCAGGCACTCACTGATGAACCTCTGAAAGTTTGATGAAGATCCGTTCAGCCATCTCTGAATAAAACGCGGACACTCAAAAACTGGACACACGTCACACACGTCACACACACACACACACACACACACATACACACACACACACACACACACACACACACACACACACACACACACACACACACACACACACACACACACACACACACACACACACACACCTCACGTTTATATATATATATATTCAAAAATTGATCCAGACGTCTATTCTCTTTCAAACATTCAAACCGACAGAGGTAGTTATGTATCACAGCATGTGTAGAATTTTCACCCTTTTACTCAACTCCGTTTCGCTGTTATTTGGTGGAGCAAAAAGTCAACTGAGCTTTATAGATACTAGGACGTGCCCGTACGTGGCGTACCCGTAACCGCACCGTACCCGGTACCGTACCCGTACCCGTGACGTGCCCGTAATGAATATGTACAAAATATAAATATGTATGTACTACAATCGATCGTACCTTACAACAATCAACACAGATTGCAACGTCAAATAAATGAATACGCTCTCAAATGTGCCGTCCAAGGCAGTGTCTGCTCGCCACGTTCAGCATCAGTTCAGCGTCACTATGACTATCCGTAAGTCCGGAAGTGACGTCCTCATTTGACTGTCCGGAAGGTCGCATATCGCAGGAAAGCGAAAGAATCGCAAATTAGTTTTAATTAGTTTTAAAACATCGTTTAACGCCAACATAGCGCCAACATAGTTTGCCGACGGGAAATAAATGAATACGCTCTCAAATGTGCCATCCGAGGCAGAGTCTGTTCGCCACATTCGGCACACGTGATAGCTCGCTGCTCTCTGATTGGTTGAATCGTTTTTTGGACATAGCTCGGTAACTACTTCTGCGATTAATTTAAAACCTTGAAAAGGCACATCCTCGGGTCCCCTGCAATATACCTGGCAAGTTTCAAGTATATCGGACCCGTGGTTGTCGAGAAACAGCGGTCACAGACAAACAAACACACACACAGACACACACACACACACACAGACACACACACACACACACAGAGATTGCTGGAATTATAGATAGATATAGATATTTAGATAATATAATTGTGAAGATCATGCCCAATAAATTTCAAACTGATCAGACTGAGTGTTGGCCATATGGAATTATGACGTCATAATGAAGGCACCAATGACGTCATCGTAAACAACACTTATTCCCCATGCAGAGTTCTTTACAATGAGCCACCTTTAATGAGCCAGTTTTCTATTGAGCAGTTTCGGAGATCGAGAGGTGCAACGTTTTTCGATTTTTCGAAGATGACGCCTGTACCACGTGAACTATGACGTCATAATTATCATTAAAAAATATACAAGAGGAGGCTCCTATGGTCAAAATTTCATGTCCATCAAACTAACAGTTGCAGAATTTTTTTTTTAATACTAATCGGATCAAGCGTTGTACTTGTCGAATTATGACGTCTTAATGAAGGTACCGATGACATCATCATTAACATGTCTTATTCCCCATGGGGAGTACTTGCCAATGACCATATTTCAATTTTTTTCATTGAGTGGTTTCGGAGATATGGAGGTGTAACTTTTTCAAAGATGGCGTCTGTACCACGTGACCTACGATGTCATAATTATGAGTAAGAAAATTTTACAGGCGGAGGTGCTGCTTTGGTAAAATTGCATGTTAATTGGACTAACGATTGCCGAGAAAATGAATTTGAAAATGCAGCACATACGTACATACGCCACACGTACGCAACCGATTGCCTAACGCTGCTTTTCACTTCACGAGTGCAGGGTAAAAAACAGGAAGAGAGAGAGAGACAGAGAGAGAGAGACAGAGAGAGAGAGAGACAGAGAGAGAGAGACAGAGACAGAGACAGAGGGAGAGACAGAGACAGAGGGAGAGACAGAGACAGAGGGAGAGACAGAGACAGAGGGAGAGACAGAGACAGAGGGAGAGACAAAGACAGAGGGAGAGACAGAGACAGAGGGAGAGACAGAGACAGAGGGAGAGACAGAGGGAGAGACACAGACAGAGGGAGAGACACAGAGAGAGAGACAGAGAGAGAGAGAGAGAGACAGAGACAGAGGAGACACAGAAGAGAGAGAGAGAGAGGGAGACACAGAAGAGAGAGAAGAGAGAAGAGAGGGAAAAAGGAGAGAAGAGAGAGAAGAGAGAAAAGAGAGAGAGAAAAGAGAGCGAAGAGAGAGAGAAAAGAGAGCAAAGAGAGAGAAAAAAGAGAGAGACAAAAGAGAGAGAAGAGAGAGAAAAAAGAGAGAAGAGAGAAAAAAAGAGAGAGAGGAAACAGTATAACCTGCACGTCAGAGGGTTTGGTTTGGCAGTTTTAATGGGGGTAGAAAAGATTGTGGGTCGTGATGGGGTGGGCTGTTATTGAGAGGTAGTTCATGAGGTAGTGCACCAACTGCTTTAATCCCTTGAGCAAAGAAGAGTTTAACAAAGAGGTAGTTATTGGAAGAACATGGTCATCCTGGAGTTACTGGGGAGGTCAGAGGGCTGAAAGAGCAGAGGGAGTTAGATCAGGGCAGAGGCAGTAAAAAGCCGAGAGGTCACGGGTGGAGATCACCTGAGGCGATGGTGAACAACCATCTTCAACCATAAAGGGAAGAATGGAATTGAACAGGCTGAGGAAGTTGGTTTCACAAGTGAGATAACAGATCATCAAATAACTGGAGATGAACCATTGAGCTTGGATTTTTGGAGTTTCACTGTCTGAAGCTCTTAACATTATTGGAATCTCCCAGGACAAGTCTGAAGCTCAAAGTCTGTTGCTTCACATTGCAGGCAGGTCAGTGGTCTACCCCTCTTCTCCGATATTTATCCACCTGCTCTCTGTCCTCTGACCTTCCGCAGCAAGATTAAAGACATTCCAAGTGTTGTACCAGCTACTGATTCCATCAAGCTTTCTTGATATAATCAGGAACTGTTACAACACTTGGAATGTCTTTCAACCTTGACAAATTCCACACTGTCACTCAAACGTCCAGAGGAGAACTCCATCCAGGTGGAAGAAGAAGAAAAACTCAAGAGAGACCTGGAGACGAGGAAGAAGAAGGTGTCTCGTGTTAAAGTTGAGATCAAAAAGCCTCATGAAAGGAGCACAAGCAAGCTGTTCACTGAGGAGTTACGCAAGGAGATTTCCATTGTAGCTCCGTCTCTGGAGTTTTTGGATTGACCCAAGCTGGGATTGCCATGTATTTTTGGAGGGCCTGGAGGAAGAGGACAGAGGGCACACCAGTAGGCCTTGCTTGGAAGCCAAAAGGGATCCACGAGGCCTTGTGGAGGCTGATCATCGCTGGTCTTCTTCGTGACTTGTCTTCATTGTGCTCCGTTTGGTTTTACTTCATCTCACACCTGGTTTCCAAAAAGGGCTGCAGAGTCAGGCGTCCACCCTGCACATCAAATAAAAGGGAAGTCTCACCTGCATTATTGTGTTGTTGCACGAGTGTGATATGTGGTGCTTATTGGATTTGGAATTGCTTTGTTTCCAATCATTGTATGTAAGTTTGAATATTTCCATTTAACTCTTTGTGTCCTTTTTGACTCGCTTGGTTCATTCTATTTTTCTTTTTAGCGTCTTATTACCCTCTGCCCTGTTTAATTTACCAAATAAATCCTTTTAAAGGTAAGAAAATGTGTTTGCGCTTTTCATGTGTGTTTTGCCGTCGATTTTAGCCCAATTGAATGATCATTGGGGAACCAAAATGTTATCATTCATTGAACGCAGTCCATTAAAACGCTGTTTGGACCATCTCCCGGGACTAAGGTCTTGGCGCTGAGGTTTCTGTGTTAACGGGAGCTTCAGACGCGACAATGTTCTGATCTTTTCTGTGTTCCAGCTCTTCTACGATCCTCGACCTTGTATACAAAAAAGGTTTACTCTAAGCCTCAGCACAGAGAAATATAATCATTAAAACACAAAAGACAGATGGACAAACCCACAGCAAAGAATGATGTCAGGAGCTCCTTTTTTGTTATGAACTTCTTCTTCTCCTTTATTAATGCCCATATTTATTCCCAGCTCTTGTGGGTTGGCCATGGGAGGGTAAGGGGGAGGAAGGGTTGTGATGGTTTTTGGCCCAATTATTTCACGAACCGGTTGGCCAGGCAGTTCGACTACGATTATGACAGGAATATGTCATTTGTCCAGTGTGACAGGGATTTCTCGCCTACTCTTCACGAAGGACACTGTAATGTCAATCGAGTAATGATAGCGGATGGGACACCCAGTTTAACGTCCATCCGAGGGATGGCACACACATTGATGAATCGCCCTGCCTGCGAAACACCAGGATGACAGTTTACAGCTGGGTCTGGATTCAAACTCAGGCTAGACAGATCAGACACCTGTAGGGAGGGCCTGGGCCATCCTGCCAGCCCTCTTATTTATTGTGTACGTAAATATTGCAAAATGTTTGACCACCGCGGTCTCCATTCACCATTCCGGTCCCTTCACTCCCAAATCTTCCTGCACTCCCTCGTTATCTTTTATCCTACCTCCTGCTTTTATGATTACATCAATTATATATTTTTTTATTTAGCTCCAGGTATACACGTAATTCATAGATAATCGAGGCAATCAAAGTGACAATGCTAATTGTCCTCGTATCGATGTGTCCAGCAGATGGCAGCAGAACATTGTGTCAAGGATCTTGGGATGAGTCGTTGTCCACATCCTGTGGATGGATATCTGCAAATGAGTATGTTCCCCTAGATTTTAGTTGTTAATAAAAAACATACATGGCTGTTGTTATGGAGTTTAAGAGGTTAATGGAAGCGAACAATCCCGACGACAAAGAAACGTGGCAGGATTGGAGATTGATCCACCCGAAGCCAATAATTTCACTAAAAGTCCTGAATTGAAACATCCTCATTCATAAAAACAACAACTCCAAACCAGACTATTTCAGGCCCATTACAGGATGGAGGTCTCCCTCAACTCATAGTGAAAGGTGTTTGGAAAACTCGCCACAATTACTGAGGTAGGGATTGTAGAGAGTATGCGCAGTTATGGGAGAGAACCCAACTCCCACCAGCCAGAGGAGCAAAAAAAAAAGGAAGAGTTTTTGTACTTTTCAAGCTTCCTGTAGGATTTAATAAAACATAGAACCAAGGAGAAAAAGACAACATGGTCTTCTTGCTGTCATAGTGTAGTTGATCATTTGCCGTAAGTTCTGATTCGCTCATCTGTAATGTGTACCGATCTCACAGGAAAGTTGTCTTTTTATTACGTATAAGGGGAGTGGGGAGTGGGGAGCAGAGAGGAACTACGTATATAGGCCATGGGCTACTATAGCTGGCCGTGCATCCCCCCACAAACCTCCGACTCTATATTTTTCTAATGCCCGAGAGTGTCCTGAACATGAAATCAAATGTTAACATTGCATAAGTTGGGATGAACTTGTCACTTGGGGCCAATGTATGGGGGTACCCCCAAAACGTGACCAATTTCGCTTCGC
This sequence comes from Myxine glutinosa, assembly GCF_964187855.1. Lineage (NCBI taxonomy): Eukaryota > Metazoa > Chordata > Myxini > Myxiniformes > Myxinidae > Myxine > Myxine glutinosa. Next base: position 184,763,719 of record NC_136266.1, read on the forward strand.
GTCGTGACCCGTTGGCACATTTTCATATTTTGGTGAATTATGGGGTTGTGGAGCTTTGCTCGCACGATAAAGCCGGACAAAATGGACGACACCAGGAACGAAGTTTCACCGAGCTATTTATTCTAGCTCAACTCGAAAGAACTCAAAAGCACTGAATAGCCCGTTAACATGGGCGGCAATTAATATCAAAAGTTCACCACACAAAAGCCACGCCTCTCGGGCGGGGCGTGGTATGCAAATAAGTCAGCCACGCCTCAACGGGGCGTGGTATGCAAATCGAGAGTCCGCCCGGGCAAGGCAAGTCCGGACACGTCCGGGCGAGTCCGGGCAAGTAACCGCCCGCCGGTTACATCATCGGCCGGTGCAAGGTGATTGTGTCATGCTTCCGGTAACCGCTACATGCGCCCCCCCAGAATTAACTTGCACCGGGAGAGTCAGTTTGAGTGGGGTCTTGATGACCCGGCCGAAACGACCCCTGGTGATTCGTGTGGGGGTGGTAGGTGGCGTGGCGGTGGATGGTCGGGCGGGGGGCTTGGTTGACGGGGGACGGCCCCGTCGTAGAGGAAGGGCCAACCGTGGAGGTTGGTCGAGGTCCAAATGGGCCGGCTTGAGGCGGTCCACGGAGATGCGGTCCGGTTTGCCACCGATGTCAATGATGAACGACTTGTCGTCCCTCTTCAGGACCCGGAAAGGTCCATCGTACGGTGGTCGGAGCGGTCCCCGGTGTGCATCGTTCTGGATAAAAACGTACTCCGCAGTGCGAAGTGCTGGGGGGACGTGGGGTTGGGGGCAGCCATGGTGGGACGTGGGCACGGGGGCAAATCTCCTGGCGACCTCCTGGAGGACCGAGCGTTGGCGAGCCAGGGGCCGGTGGCGTCAGGGATGAACTCACCCGGCACGCGCAGTGGCTGGCCGTAGACCAGCTCGGCGGTGGAAGCCTGGAGGTCCTCTTTAGGGGTCGTTCGGAGGCCCAATAGGACCCACGGGAGCCTGTCGGCCCAACCGTCGTCCTGGAGGCTGGCCCTGAGAGCGGCCTTCATCGAGCGGTGGAACCGCTCGCACAAGCCGTTGGCTTGGGGGTGGTAGGCCGTGGTGCGGTGTAGCTTGACCCCCAAGGCCTGGGCGACCGTGCCCCAAAGAGGACCGAGCGTTGGCGAGTTGTTGTTGGTGAATTGTGGGCCTCTGTCGGAGGAGATGTCCGAGGGGGCGCCGAAACGGGCAATCCAGGTGCCAATGAAGGCTTGCGCCACGTCGGCGGATGTTGTTGATGCCAACGGGACGGCGTCCGGCCACCTGGTGGTCCTGTTCAACATCGTGAGGAGGTGGGTGAAGCCCCACAAGGAGGGAAGGGGTCGCACCAGGTCCACATTGACGTGGTCGAAGCGCCACGCGGGCATGTCAAATGGTGCCAATGGGGCTTGGGTGTGCCGGTGGACCTTCGCGCGCTGGCAGGTGACACAGGCGTTGGCCCAGTCGCGGACGTCTTTATGGAGCCCGTGCCAGATGAACTTTGCTGCCATGAGCTTCTGCGACGCTTTCCGGCCCGGGTGGGAAAGGCCGTGGAGGGCGTCAAAAATGTGCCGCTGCCATCCGGTGGGCACGATGGGGCGAGGTTGGCCGAGGGAAACGTCACACAGGAGAACTGTGCCTGTGTCCTCGAAGGGGATGTCGGCCAACCGCAGGCCTGTGTCCGCTTGCACCGTGGGGTCGGCGGTCTGGTCGGCCGCCATGCGGGCGAAGTCCACACCAAGGTGGACGGCGTTCGCGCCGGACCGGGAGAGGCAATCGGCCACAGCGTTGTCCTTGCCCGCGACGTGCCGGATGTCCGTCGTAAATTCGGACATGGCGGAGAGGTGGCGCTGCTAGCGGGCCGACCACGGCTCTGCAACCTTGGCCATGGCGAAGACCAGGGGTTTGTGGTCCACAAATGCCGTGAACGGGCGGCCCTCTAAAATATGGCGGAAGTGGCGAATGGCCAGGTAAAGGCCGAGGAGCTCGCGGTCGAAAGCGCTATACTTGCGCTCGTTAGGGCGAAGCTGCCGGCTGAAGAAGGCCAGCGGTTGCCAAGCCCCGTTCACCCACTGTTCATGCACGGCGCCCACCGCGTAGTCAGAAGCGTCCGTGGTGAGGACGATGGGTGCGTCGAGCGCCGGGTGCACCAGCATGGTCGCGTTGGCGAAGGCCAGCTTAGCGCCTGTGAACGCCTCGTCCATCTCTTTGGTCCAGGTGATGTCGTGCTTGCCCGGCTTGCCCCGTAGGGCTTCGTACAGGGGGCGCATGAGTTGGGCGGCGCGAGGCACGAACCTGTGGTAGAAATTTACCATCCCCAAAAATTCCTGTAGGGCCTTGATGGAGCGGGGGCGCGGGAAACTTGTGACTGCCTCCACCTTGGTAGGCAGCGGGACGGCCCCACGCTTCGTGATGCGGTGCCTCAGGAAGTCGACGGCCGTTACGCCAAACTGGCATTTCGCCGGGTTGATGATGAGGCCGTGCTGGCCGAGGCGCTCAAAAAGCGTGCGCAGGTGGATGGGGTGCTCCGCCCGGGAAGTGCTGGTGACGAGAATGTCGTCCAAGTAGACGAAAAGGAAGGTGAGGTCGCACAGCACACTGTGCATCAGCCGCCGGAAGGCCTGGGCCATGTTCTTAAGGCCGAACGGCATGCGAAGGAACTCGAAGAGGCCAAAAGGTGTAATTACCGCCATCTTCGGCATGTCGGCCGGCCGGACGGGTACCTGGTGGTAGCCCCGAATGAGGTCGACCTTGGAAAAGATCACCCGCCCCGCCAAAAGGGCGGAAACGTCCTGTATGTGTGGTATCGGGTACCGGTCGGAGGTGGTGGCGTCGTTGAGGCAGCGGTAATCCCCGCATGGTCGCCATCCGTCACCCGGTTTGGGCACGATGTGCAGGGGCAAGGCCCATGCGCTATTCGAGCGCCGCACAATGCCCAATCGCTCCACCGCGTCAAATTCCGCCTTCCCCACGGCGAGTTTGGTCGGGTCGAGGCGACGAGCCCTGGCGTAGACCGGTGGACCTGTGGTCGGGATGTGGTGTTCAACGCCGTGTTTGACGGCGACGGCCGAAAACGTCGGCTGCATGAGGGCGGGAAACTCGGCGAGCAGGCGGGTGAAATCGTCCGTGGCCAGGAGCGCGCAGGCTAGCTTGGTTGGTGCGGAGCCGCTCAATGAGCAAGCGAGCGGGCTGAAGGTCTCCGCGTTGATGAGCCGACACCATTTGACGTCCACCAAAAGCGCATGCGCACACAGAAAATCTGCACCCAGCAAGGCCATGGGCACGTTCGCCGTGATGAAGTCCCACCTGAAGCGCTGGCCCCCGAAGCAGAGTGCGACGCTGCTCGAACCGAAGGTGCAGATGTAGGAGCCGTTGCGGCGACCAAGGCGGGGCCGCAAAGCGCGGCCTGTTTGTCCTGCACCAAGGCGGGTATCACGCTCAGCTGAGCGCCGGTGTCACACAAAAAACGCCGCCTGGATGCTGTGTCCGTGATAAACAGAAGGCTGCCTGAATGGCCGATGCTCATGGCAGGCAGCGAGCGCCGGCCTGTTCGTTTCCCGACCTGCCGAAAGTGCACAGTGGGCGGCACGTTCTGGGCTTCTGCCCGAACCTGACGTGGTAGTAGCACATGGTCCGCTCTGGTGGAGGCTCCGGCGGTCGCGTCGGGTTCGGTCGACGGGGCGTCGCGGCGGTCGTTGCTGCCAGTGGCGCTGACTCGGCCGGTGGTGGTGCCGGTCGTGGCGCGGGCGTTGCCTCGGTCGGCCCAGGGTTCCAGGCGGCCGCTCCGACGTGTCGCCTGGCTGAGAAAAATTTACCGGCCTCCTTGGCCAGGGCGCGAGGGTCCGTGATGGACGAGTTAGCCAAAGCTAACTGTACCTGCCCGGGTAGCTGCCGGAGGAACAGCTCGCGGAAGAGGAAATCCGGGCTGTGGTCGCCGAGTAGAGCCAGCATGTGGTCCATGTGCTCGGATGGATGGGCCTCACCCAGCTCCGGGAGGTCGAGCAGTTGTCGCGCGCGTTCGGTCTCCGTGAGTCCAAATGCACCGAGGAGTAGGCCTTTGAGCGCGCCGTATTTGTCGGCGTTCGGCGGGTTCTGTAGGAAGCTCAGGACCCGGGCAGCAGTGGAGGCGTTGAGCGCGGCGACCACATGGTGGTAGCGCGTCATGTCCTCCGTGATGTTCCGCAGGGCGAAGAGAGAATCTGCCTGGGCGAACCAGACGGCTGCGTGTGATTCCCAGAAGCCAGGGAGCTTCAAAGCTACAGATGACTCCATTGCCGTGTTCTCGAAAAGGGGTCACCAATTGTGGAGCTATGCTCGCACGATAAAGCCGGACAAAATGGACGACACCAGGAACGATGTTTCACCGAGATATTTATTCTAACTCAACTCGAAAGAACTCAAAAGCACCTGAATAGCCCGTTAACACGGGCGGCAATTTATATTAAAAGTTCACCACACAAAAGCCACGCCTCTCAGGCGGGGCATGGTATGCAAATAAGTCAGCCACCCCTCTCAACGGGGCGTGGTATGCAAATCGAGAGTGCGCCCGGGCAAGGCAAGTCCGGACACGTCCGGGCGAGTCCGGGCAAGTAACCGCCTGCCGGTGACGTCATCGGCCGGTGCAAGGTGATTGTGTCATGCTTCCGGTAACCGCTACAGGGTCATTATAGCAGTTGCACATATATATAAGGTACCAAATGAAAGCTGAGCTTGTGTCAGTTCGTTTCAAACCCTCATAAGTAAGTTTCAGACATATGTAATTTGAGTTATTTGGGTACATATACACACACCCCTTATAGATATCCAGCGCGTCACAAAAATAATCAAATTTCTACATTAAGTTTGTTTGAGGTATATCTGTGAGACTTTATTCGTTCAAATCATATTGTAAACTACACTGTGACTATAGCGCTACCATTTAATACCACGACTATCATTCCAGGACATAAACTGAGAAAGCTATGACAATTTAAAACTTGGCACTCGTTAATAGCGCAAACATGGCAAAGCAAGGACAAAACGTTCCAGAGGATTCAATACATCAATAACTCCTGTACCAATCGTATGCTGTAAGAATCTCATGTACCATGACCATAGACATAACTAAATCTGATGCTTTCAAATACAACATTTTAAAAGAGTCCTGACATTCTTATAATCGTCTCTTTGGTACCATCATGTCATCAAAAACATTCGTGTTTGCTATAAAAACAAAATCCCAAAACGATATAAGAATTCACACATTCTCAACTTGAAAAAAACGGTTTAGAAAAAAGTGTACGCCAAGTTGTACAACGGGCATATAAAGGGTTAGGCTGGCCGAATGTAATCTCAGCACCAATATGATCAAATTGTCACCCAACAATGAAAACAATAAACGGGCGCATTCATTGGTGAACGTTGTCATTCTTGGTCACTGTCCGTGCTTTCTCCGCCAAACGGACCTGGGATGTCTGGCAGCTGGAGTTGTGCAGCCGGTGCACGGCCAGCTATGGTAGCCTAATGTGGAGTGGTAGTAAACGGCATGGTAAGCACAGACTGGCGGTGATATGTACACCGGTACTACATAGACGATATGCGATTGGAGAAGGTGGTGGTGGGGGATTTCGGGGGATATCGAGTGTGTGCGCTTTAACACCTTTATCTGTATAAATATTTCACCCCTTTTAAAAATCCAATTAAATGTGATTTCTGGTATGGAATTTGGGAAGCCAAGAGTTGTTTTTCAGCCTGATCGACGATGCCCTGTTATTTAGTAACGAAGACCTTTGAATGGTTGTTGAGAGTAATTGGACCTTGAATTGTTCTGTGCCAACTGTGGGCACACCATTATGCCGGACAAACATGTCCACCATACCTGTATGCCAGCACCTCCCAATCTGTCCTTTCTCCTCTCCCTCCATACCTTCCCAAATTACCTTTGAGTTGTCGAAAGTCTGGCTTCAATTTCCAATTCGAGAATAAACTGTCGGAGTGTTGCCACGCAGGTTTGGGCGTTGAACTCGCAAAGTGCGTCACCATCCCTCAAATGGACGTTTAACTCGGTGTCCAGTCTCGAGGTGGCATTACCTGACGAACGTTGAAGATCAGACAACACCTATCACCGACACCTAGGATGAATTACAAATTCCTGTCCAAATCACGTTCAGTCAGGCTTCAGGCCTAGTCAGTACGGAAGACCTGGGCCGAACTTCCCCTCAGGGCCGACCCCCACAAGAAGGTGGACATAAATGAGACCATTTAATAAGTAGTTCTGGATTGAAGTCAGACCTTTTTAGCTGTTCAAAGTCCGTTATAAACTACCCGATTCTTTCCTAAATAGATCACACATTTGTACTTAAACGAGAAGCATCTGTCCGTCCGTCCGTCCGTCACGCTTGATTTCAAAAAGGGTTCCCACTATCACCTGTACATAATGGAGAAAGTGTTTGTCTGTATTTATGTACAGATAGTAGACAAGAAAATGGAAACACTCGGGTACATGGGCTGTACAACATATGTGCAAAGTATAGGGCAGCCACATATGTGTGACAGGTGTGTGATAATGGAATCTCTTCTTGGAATTCCTCTCGTTGTGTATATCTAAGCGGGCTACAGTTCGAGTCCGGTATCAAGAGCCAACATGGCCGCAAGCGGAGACCTCAGTTACCTGAGTAAAATTGGCAGTTCCATAATGGTGTGGGCCGTGTTTTTCTGGCACGGGCTAGGTCCACTCATTCCATTAGAAACAGGGTTGGTGGAGCGCGATACGTGCCCGTCCTTCGCGACCATCTGCATCCCACGATGCATCATTTCTTTCCTGCTGTTCGGGAGTGTTTCAGGGTGATGATGCCCCAGTTCATAGGGCATGTGTCGTCACCGGGTTGTTTGTGGAGCACGAGGACAAAGTTACCCATCTTCAATGGCCCTCTCGATCGCTGGACCTCAATCCAGTAGTCCATTGAGCATTTGTGGGACTGTCTGGAAAGACACCGACAACTGCGGTTTTCTGCCCCAAACCAACGTGAATTGCAGGACCTTTTTTATTACTTGCAAAATCGAAGATTTTTCAAGTATATTGGTCGGTTGCGTTTGTGGTTCTGTCTGTCTGTTTGTCACCGGCCTACAGGTCACACTTCAAAACCGATCGTCACGAAACTTTACCATGTTGTATAGGTCGTCCCAATTGAGAAGCTTATTGATTTTGAGGTCAAAGGTCATCTGGAGGTCAAATTTCTAAAATCGCCATTTTAAATCCGATTGACTTGAAAATTGAATAACATTTGTATATTGAGTCACTAAATTGGAAAATGAAGTATTTTTGAGGTCAAAAGGTCAAAGGTCAACTCAAGGTCAAATTTTAACAATAATCAATTTTCATCTGAAAAGCGGTCAATTTTCAACCGATTTACTTCTAAATTGAACAGCGTCTGCATATTGAGTCACTAAATTGGGAAACATACTATTTTCGAGGTCAAAAGGTCAAAGGTCAACTCAAGGTCAAACTTCCACAATCATCACTTTACATCTGAAAAACCGTCAATTTTCATCCGATTTACTTGAAAATTGAACAACATTTGCATATTGCCTCACTGAATTGGGAAGCCAACTATTTTTGAGGTCAAAAGGTCAAAGGTCAACTCTAGGTCAAACTTCCAAAATCATTAATTTTCATCTGAAAACCCATCAATTTTCATCCGATTGACTTGAAAATAGAACAGCATTTGTGTATTGCCTCACTGAATTAGGAAACCAACTATTTTTGAGGTCAAAAGGTCAAAGGTCAAACTTCTAAAATCATCATTTTTCATCTGAAAAATCATCACTTTTCATCCTATTGACCCGAGCTTTGATCAAGATCGTAAATTTTAATCTTCACGAAATGGACAATTTGCTGTATCAATGGAAACTTTTTTTGGGGGGTGGGGGTTGGGGGGGGGGGAAATATTTTTTATACAAGGTCTGAGCTCGTGGAAGAGCGAGGACACAGAACAGATCAGGACACAACATAACCAAGGGAACAGCAGGAAAAAGGGGAAACGCCAATTGCAGGGTGGAGGGAGAAGGTGGACGGAGATGGGCAAACAAGGGATGGAGGTAACAATGAGTGTTAGAGGAGAACGCCAGGGGTGCACAAGATGAATCCAAAAACAAAAAATTTGGGATGGCCAGGGATGGTTTAACAGGTGAAGAAATCATCATGATTTTGGATGTGGGGAGGGGGAAGGGGTGACGGCGTGACCTGATATGGTGGTGAACATCTGCCTTGAAGACCTGGAGGGAACAATTGGATCAGGCAGTATTGGAGGCAGTTCCACAGTTGGGGAAAAAGGGGAATAAATGAGTGGAGGTGAGCAATAGTTTTGGATTTAGGCAGTTTCACACCATGACGAACTTTTGATTCTCGGCGACCTGAATGCATCCTCGAGCGCAAGCTCGTACAGGATTCAAAAGTGTTATCGGGAACTGCAGATCAGGCTATATGAAGGACAACTCTCTTCGAATGATATCCCTCTGCTCGTGCCACAACCTACCATCCGTTATGGGTTCTTGGTTCAGAAGGAGAGACACACACATGACTCAGCTAGATCTCGAACGATGCTTCCACTGTAAAGAACTGGATCACATTTTACCTCGAGATTGTTCAATTTTCAAATCGTGGTTTTCGAGGTGCTGAAGCTCCAGAAAACACTGACCACAGACAAGTTGTGGCTATCTGCCGACACTCTGTATACCATTATCAAGCACGTCCAGGGAAACGCTTGAACGTGGAAGCTGTGACCCAGAACTGTCAGCTCGATATAACATCTCCATCTACAACCGTTTTGATGCTGACAATATTGAGGAATCTTGACATCTTGTCCGTGGCACTATCCTCTCTACAGCATCCAAGACAGTCGGATTTAATATGGCACAGAAACGGCTCTGGATGTCGACTGAGACCCTGGCCAGTGGCCATCAATGATATAAAGAGGCAAGCACGGCTTCAAGGAAACATCCTAGAAATAAGACACCTTAGAGGTGTCTATCGGGCAAAGGAAAGACCTTGACTCTTGGTTATGGGCACCTGGCCAATGAAGCTGAGAAAGGTGTCTATCAAAACGACCCTCGACCGGCCTTCCGGTCAATCCAGCGCATGCGCACTGGTCGAAATTAAAATAAAAACAAAAGCAGCATTCCGATCATGAAGGCAAGCGGGACACTCTGACACACCAATGAGGAAACCCTCAACTGCTGCAGAGAACATTTTGAGCAGGTTCTTAACTTTTCCTTGCTATACACTTCCCCGAATTGGAGGAAGAGGCACCTACACCTGGCGATGATGTCACTGTGCGCGTAGATCCTCACTCCCTGTCTGAGGCCGTCGTGCAGTGAGGAACCTCAAAAATGGTGGAGCCCCTGGGTGTGACAACATCACCACAGAACTGCTGAAATGTGCTGGGACTCCAATTTGTGACATATGACACTGGCTTTCTATAAATGTCTGGAATTCTGGGTATGTTCCAGCAGAGTGGAAAATGGCAAAATAATGTGCGTCTACCAAGGCAAAGGCCCCAACTCTAACTGCAGTAGCTACCGCCCAATCACCCAATCACCTTGCTCTACCGCCCAATCACCTTGCTCTACCGCCCAATCACCTTGCTCTCACTCCATCATCGTTTTACGGCCGTTTCCAAGGCCTGCATGTGTAAGCCATGATTCACGTGCTCCAGGCCGCACGATCAGTTTCTCGCCCTCTTCTTAGTCCTTTAACTATGAGATCATCTCTCACAACTCATTCCATGTTTGACTCGGATGGCCTCTTCACACAGCTGTCCTCCCCCATCCTTTCCACGTGTCCGAACCACCTCAACCTACCCCTACGCATAACCTCACTAATCCTCTCTATATCTACCTAGCTTATCCCTTAATTCCACCTTTGGTTTCCTTTCCTTCAGTGTCACATTACACCACGTCTATCTCACCATTCACATTTCATTTCGTTCACACCTCTGTTCCTCCTCCTTTTTGATCGCCCAGGTATCACTGTCGTACAACGTCACGCTTCCCACGCAAGCTGCATAAAGTTGTCCCTTTTGTTGGAGAGAGATCCCCCATGACGTCAATTTGGGTAACAACTCCCTAAACTTCCTCTAACCACTTCTAATTCTTGCAATCGCTGCCACTTGTTTACCTGTGCAGACAGCACAATTAAAGTCAGGAACCACCTGCAATCTACCCCTGATGCCATTACACCTCTTGTGCACGCACCAGTTGTAGTATTAACACAATATTGAGATGCTACCTACACCTGTTTTACAGACAGCACAGGACCACCTCCCCCTTTTTCCACAGTTCCTTCTCCTGCCCCACTAATCAGTGCTTTGTTTTTGTTGGATTCATTTTCAATCCTCTGGCCTCCATACCCTCCCCCAATACTGTATATTTAGCCATTACCTCAAGTCGTCAGCATACAGGAGCTCCCAAGGTAAGTCTCCTCTAAGTTCCTGTGATATGGCCTCAAGAACCATGGTGAACAAGATTGGGCTCAACACTGACCCCTGGTGACCACTCACTTCAAAATCCTCACTCTGCACTCCATTTACCCTCACAGAAGTGTTTGATCCATCATACATCTCCATGACTACCCTGACTAACCAATCCTCTACAGGTAACCTTCTCATCAATCATACATCTCCATGACTACCCTGACTATTCAATCCTCTACAGGTAACCTTCTCCTCAATCATACATCGCCATGACTACCCTGACTAACCAATCCTCTACAGGTAACCTTCTCATTGACCATTGCACCACTTCCCGACGTACCCTATCGAATGCCTTTTCCAAATCCACAAGTATAAAGTACAGTTGTCTCTTCTTCCCCAGATATTATCCTGTATTTGCCGAATTATATAAACTGCATCTAACGTGCCCCTTCCTGGTATAAAGCCAAATTGCATTTCATGTTTATTAACACTGACATCAATTTATCCGTGACTCTCTCTTTCCCACTTTCATTCCATGGTCCAGCAGCTTGAAGCCCCTATAATTACCCCTAACTAAGGGATCCCCCTTCCCTTTCTAAATATTCACTATTACAATCTTCAACCAGTCATCTGGGACAGATGTCTCCCTTGTAATTGTATTTACCAATTTTGTGATTAAATTTACTCCAATATCAACAGATGCCTTCAGCATCTCTGCGACAATACCAGAGCTGCCCACTGCTTTACCATTCTTCATTTCATCGATGGCTTCCCCTATGTTCCTTTATATTCTGATCTTGTAGTTTCCATACTCTTCTCCTTGGAACGAAGGAATTCCCCTTTTCCCTACTCCAGCTTATCTCTACATCACACACTAACAACTGATGTTGTAAAGCACATTCTTCTCCACCTGTTGTTTTCACATCCTTGACCAACTTCCTATCTAATCTCATAACTAGGAAGTAGTCTGACTCTTTATACCACCTGACTCATAACTGATCAGTCTGCTCCGCCTATTCTTAAACTTTGTGTACCAACATTTAGACAAGCAACTATAATACTGTCACGTTCCCAGGGTGAACACCCCTGGGGACGGATTAGCCAAGCAAGCTTTACACTCCGAGGCGTTCATTCAATGATGGTGGACTTTCTTTATACGCGCTGGGGAGAGCAGCGAGGGGAGGTTGGGGGGAGGGGGGGGGTAGCGAAGCTCTTACCTTAACGGACCCCACTGGACGTCTTCGAACCTGGATAATCAACTCAAACCTGACACGGAATTAAAATGTACAATACAACAGGTTTAATGAAAATAAATGCCAGGGAACATGAAATGCACAGTAAACCAAGATGCCTAAATGGAGCGCCCCCACACAGGCTCGTATACAACACAAGGGGAAATATAAAAGAACGAAAGTTTAAAAAATATGTCTTTTGGTACTTAGCTCTGAGCGGCTCTTGAACCCCGTCGGAAATCGTCACAGGCCCCGCATCTCTGTGTGGGAAAAAAAACACAGGCCCTGGGTGCGCAGTTTGCTCACTACAGCTTCCGTGCACGAACCGAGCAGGCAGAGGTCCCTCCCCATTGTCTGCTCCAAACAGCACCATGGTCTCTCCTGTTCACTCGGCACGGCCCTCAGCCGTCACGAAGCTACGTGTCAAGTGCACCAGAGTCCACGAGCTGCGACCACCCCTCCTCACGATCGTCTAAGCCCAAAGCCAGGGATATAAAATTCCGACTCCAATGTCCCTGGCGCAAGAGGAGTAACATGCGACTGTTCCTTTTCAATGCCCCTCACGCAAGAGCATATACACTGCATCTGCTCGTAATGACTGTACCCATGCAAGAGTGATAATGAATCCACGTCTGCTCGCCACCAAAGCCAGGACCCAAGAGAGAGAAAATGTCGGAACACAGTCTTTTGTTCTCAAGGCTCTGACATCATCTGGCGATCCCTGTGCGTGCCCCTATCAGCGAGTCCCATCTCATCATTCTATGGTACTGGATCAATCACTGCTCTTCGGGGTGGGGCCTCACGGACCTGCCTTTGTGATGTGGTGGCTGATGGTATCATTGGCAGTGCTCTATGTCCGGTTTCCTGCTACTTTCATTTAGTGTTTATTTTAGGTGTGGAGTGCATGGCGGGTGTGGTGTGTGTCATAATGAACAAGGGGAAAAGTACAGAGGCAATTTACATACAGGAGATTTACCATTAATCTAATCCCTAACTAATTAACATAACCCCACCCCTCATCATGGGGACAAAGATACACTCTTACACGACATCCGGTCTAAACGGCTTCCCTACTTATGGTACATGGTGGTTTCTTCTTATTCAGGACAGTCGGAGCACACTACCTATACAAATCTACCTGGACTACGATATTCAATTGCCTACCCCCCCATAAACGTAAGAATACCTATCTTACCACGCCGGTTGGGTGCTTTAAGCGTGACAGGATTGTAATTTGTACAGCCATCAATTTCTGAAAGGAAAGTAAGGGAACCTGTGTATGAAAGCCACCCTCATGGTACATGCCACAGCAAACTCAGACATCAGCGTGCTTACATGACCTGGTGCCGTAACACCAGCAGATGAGTGGCCTCATGGGTGACCCACCCTAATCTGTTTCAGGTACACCCATCCATGTACGAAGTGGCTCTAACGCAGATGGTTCTTGCTTTTTCTCAAAACTGCAAGGTGTTCTACGGACTCCTTTTTTCCTAGGATGGTCCTTTTGTACTTTTTCTACTTTTGTCATATTTCCCCTCGACTTGTATGTTAAGGATTTTTTTTTAGACCAAAGATGGATCCTCATTTTGAACTGTCGCTGTGACCAATGTAGAGTTCAGTGCTAATGTGCCATCCCATTCCAAGAGCATGCCATTCCTTTCCCGGAGAATTCAAAGACAGCCAAATTGAGTCCCTGAAGACCCCACAGGTGCGTGCGATTTGGTCTCTTCCGAAGACAGAAGCCTCTTCCGGAAGATTGCTTTGCGCCGAACAGGCAGAAGAGAAGCAAGATGGCGGCCAAACATGTATTACTCGCGCTCATGATGGAAGAATTAGACAAAGATGACACCACATCACAAGTTGATGCAAATATCCAGATTGTGTTTTCACTTGCAAGTTTTGCTGCGTAAGTATAACCTCTTCTCTTCCACCTCTTCCGCCTCTTCTTCCTCTTCCTCTTCTAACCGCCTCTTCTGCTGGATAACGGAAGAGGCAGAAGAGCTTCCGAGAAGAGAAGAGTCCGAATCGAACGACCGGAAGAGTCTTCCGGAAGTCTCTTCCTCTTCCAGAAGTGCAAATCGCACACGCCTCAGGTGTAAGTAAAGCACAGTATCTACGTCCCTGACCTATAGCAATTTATTTGGCTGTCCTGGTGGTACCAGCAAACAGATGAAGACCATTCCATTGAATATGTCTTGTAGTTGAGATTAGGCCAATGTAGCAATTTCTTATTTTTCCGACAAAGGACAACATGGCAGTTGAGCATACAGGTGCAGCTCTTGAGGTGCACGTCGCTTGTCCACACATGCCCCTGCTCGGAAATTTACATTAAATTTATACGTTTGATTGTGATGATGACAAACTCAGTGATTTAAACCTGAAGCAACATGTCATGTTACAGAAGTCAATGCACAGCATAGGACACTGTCATTCAAAACTTTCAAGGTGAGTGTATGGATATATATATATTGTTGCGGTTTTGAGAACCCACACTTGTAAATATAACATCATTAAAGGTTAAAGGTAGCACCCCATAGGTAGGCCACAAGCAACACGTAGGTCACCTTAGGACGTCAGTTATTTCATAGTCTGTGTTTAGATAAGGCCATGTCCAGTAGTTGCATGTGCATTGTGTCAAACAAATAAGAGTAGGTCCCCATCCGTTCATTTTGACAGCCTCCCTCCAAGCGACGCCATTAAGCGCTCTCCAGTCTGTGCCCCATCAGCCCTCCCAATTTGTTACGCACCTTTGCCAGCAGCGTTCGCAACTTCGCTGGGCTTCCACTCAAACCAGCCCAGAAACCCACGAAGTAAGGCCCGAAAAGGGGGCGGAGCGCCAGGATGAAGGTGCGGTCACGTCAACCAGCCATCAAGGCGGAGCCGGTAAGCCAACACCAGCCAACCAGGGCTGAGGTGAGGTCACCTGACCGGGCGTGGTTTGGGCTTCGAGAGCGTTCGCTGGCTTGGGTTATAAAAGCATGCATGCAAAGCCCTTGAATAGGACTGTGCGGTGAGGACTTACGGAGCGGCGCTCATTACCGAGGACTGATGCGATTTGCAAGGACTGAAGCCAAGATTGGTATTACAAAGGACTGGCATGATTCACGCATGAACAGGACTCGCGTGATAAAGACTTGAAGGAATTGCGCTTCACGAGAGGGCTGACTGGGCGAGCGCGCGGCACGCATTGCTGAGAACTGCAGCGTGCCGAAGGACATTGGGGAAGGGGCGCTTGGAGCGGGTAATACCAGTAGCACGTGTCAAAGCGCCGGTATGCATATTACGTATGCCAATAGTCCAGCTTACCTTTCCCGTCACGATAATTGTCCGCTCGCGCTGCACTATGTGGAGAGCTGCCTGCCGGGTTTCGTCTGCTGGTCGAGGACTGGAGCCGGACCGGAGCCTGGACGCCATCGCCGGACCTTCCACCCTACCTTCTACATCCCCGCGTGAGCCTGAAGTCCGAGACCGAATCTGAGAGCGATCGGCCTCGTGTCCAGGGAATAGAATAAGACTGTCTAAGGCTGCCCTGTGTACTTTTCCTTCCTCTTTCTTTCTTGTACATTCTTTCGTTTCCTCTTCTTCTTTGTACATTGTAAATAAATTGCCTTATTCTTTCTGGTTTCTCCTTAATCCGATCGTCCTAGTCTTTTCTCCATTGGGTAAACGTGGCACGATCCCAACCGCTATAATCGGGTTAGCCATTGTTAACAGCTCGGATCGCGGATCGCTATCCGCTCGGCGTTTCCACCTGATATCCGTGATTCGGGCGGGAGTTATTCCCTCGTTTCTGGTCAGCGTTAGTACTTAGGTAGTAGCGAATCCCTAGGCCCAAAAACCCTACCGAACGCTACCCAGGAAGGATGTTATAACTTCCAGGATTGCGTCGGCCAGATCGAGGACAAGGGGATTAACCCCCTTTTGATAAGGGGAGAGCCGACATCGGAGATCCGTAACAATATATATATATATATATATATATATATATATATATATGTATATATATATATGTATATATACTGAAACGCAAAAGAAACTTACCACCTTTGAAACCTTTAAATATCAACAATAACACTGCGTGTAGTAAATGTGTGAACTTATTTGTGGACAATAGTGTCCTCACTGTCAGACAAAACGGTCACAGATGGTCACTTGAACCTTCAATGGTCACTTCATAGCACAGCTGTTGAACAGCCGTTTTGACTGTCAGTGATTAGCCAAGGGGTACGGGATGATTTTAATGAGCTGCACATGATGTCTTGATATTGGCTTTTAAAAGGCCAGTGCAAAATGGGCATCTTGACCGAAAAATTTGACCATTTTGACCAACTTCAAAAAGACCGAAAACGCAAAAGAAACTTACCACCTTTGAAACCTTTAAATATCAACAATAACACTGCGTGTAGTAAATGTGTGAACTTATTTCTGGACAATAGTGTCCTCACTGTCAGACAAAACGGTCACAGATGGTCACTTGAACCTTCAATGGTCACTTCATAGGACAGCTGTTGAACAGCCGTTTTGACTGTCAGTGATTAGCCAAGGGGTACGGGATGATTTTAATGAGCCGCACATGATTTTTTTTTTTTTTTTTTTTTTTTTTTTTTTTTTTGTTGTATACAAGATCGAGGCTCGTGAAAGAGCTAACATTAATCACACAAAAAGACAAACCGACACACAAAACACAAAAAACAAGGGGAGCGGTAGACAAGATGGGGAGAGAGGGGGAAGGACACAAAAGAGAGGGGGAAGGACACAAACACAACATTTGAGAGCAGGGACATCGGGAGGACTTGGGGGGAGGTGGGAGAGGATTAAAACATATGAACACTGCAAGGACTCTGGGGTGAATTACCGGGGGTAGAAAAGATCAAGGTTTTCGATGGGGGAAGATAAGAGATGGTGGTGAACAGCTGTTTTAAAGACCTGGAGGGAGGAGTGGGATTGAAGGGAGTGGGGGAGTTTGTTCCAGAGGCGGGAGAAAAGGGGAATGAAAGAGTGAAGGTGAGCAGAGAGCCTAGACTTTGGCAGTTTAACCAGAAGAGGGTTGCAGGCAGATCTTGTGCGACCTGAAGGAATATTGGGGGGACAGAGCACAGAGAGAGCTGGGGGAGCAAGGCCGGAGAGGAGTCGGTAGAAGACAGAAAGACCACCAACCTGCCTGCGGTGAGTGAGTGAAAGGCCCTCGGCGTTGACTACATCGCAGGAGATTCCAATGATTCTGAAAGCTTTGGCCTCAACAGCGTGAAGCCGAGCAAGGTGTGAGGCAGGAGCACCAGCCCAGAGGGGGGAACAGTATTCCATTGAGCCGCGGATGAAAGCCTTGTATGTGGTGAGGAGCTCAGGTGTGCCAAGGAAGGACTTCGCACGACGGAGGATGCCCAGTCGGCGACTGGCTTTGGAGGCCAGCTTGGAAATGTGGTTTTCCCAAGAAAGATCATGGCAGATAGTGAGACCCAAAAGCTTGAGCGACAGAACTTCTTGGAGAGGATTGTTGAGAAAGTAGATGGGAGGGTTGTCCAGTCGGTCCTTTCGGAGAGACATTGTAAGAGTGTGAGATTTGTCAGGATTGAAAGACATGTTCCACTTGTTTGACCAGTCTGTGATTTTGTCCAGGTCTGCAGAGAGTGAGGAGGCTGCAGACTGCCGATCTGAGGGATGAGGAATAGAGCGACAGAGAGTAGAGTCGTCAGCAAAGAGATAGAGAGGATTTTCAAGAGAGTCAGAGAGATCATTGATGAAGACCAGAAAAAGCACAGGGCCCAGAACACTACCTTGGGGAACTCCAGCCTGAACAGGAAGAGGAGATGAGAGAAACCCATTCAGGGCTACACGTTGACTACGACCAGAGATGTCTTGATATTGATGTCTTGATATTGGCTTTAAAAAGGCCAGTGCAAAATGGGCATTTTAACCGAAATATTTGACCATTTTGACCAACTTCAAAAAGACCGAAAACGCAAAAGAAACTTACCACTTGTTTGAAATGTAATAAAATTGTAACAGTTCAAAATAAAACAAACCAACAATTGCTAATTGAAACATTGGCATTTTATTGATGACATGTCAAGTTTTTGACCAAGATACACCATCTCATCAGTTTGTTCTACAGTACAGAACAGCACAGGATGCAATGTCAGTCCCCTTTCAAGAGCGTGTGTGGCCACCATTGTTTTGGATACAGGCAGTGCATCATCGGCGTATACTGCCTACCAGTCTTTGGATGGATTGCTGCTGGATTCTGTCCCACTCAGTCCTCAATGTCTGAAGCAGCTCTGCCCATGTCCTGGCCCTGCCAACTACACGTCTCCCAAGCTCATCCCACAGGTGCTCTATGGGATTCAGGTCAGGGGAGAGCGCAGGCCACTGCATGGTGTTGATGTTCTCGCCTTGGAGAAATGCAGTGGTAAAGCGAGCAGCATGTGGACGAGCGTTGTCATGCTGAAAGGTTCTCAGTTCTGGGTGGTCTAGCAGGAATGGCAGCAGATGAGGTCGCAGGATGTTATCCACATACCGCTGGGCGTTAAGATTCCCATCCACAACCACCAGTGGCGTCCTGTACCGGCCTGATATGGCGACCCACACCATCATACTTGGGCCACCCCACCTGTTGGCTTGACGCACGCAACAATCGGCATATCGCTCGCCAGTTCTTCTCCAGACACGCTCACGCCCATCAGGACTGTCCACACAGAACCTTGACTCATCGCTGAAAGCGACCTCGTTCCACTGCGCCAAGGTCCACCGCTGATGCTGCTGGCACCATCTCTGTCGGTTGCGGCGATGGGCAGCCGTCATAACGGGGCCTCTGTATGGTCTTCTGGCAGTCAGACCATAGGGCAGTCAGACCATAGTCATGCAGTCGTCTTCATGCAGTATCATTGGAGATCCGTGGGTTTGCACGCCCCGGAGTTTCTGCTGCAGTGTGGGATGCTGGACGGAATCGATCCCGCAGGTGACTTCGGACCATCTGCCTGTCCTGCCTTGCAGTGGTGACTCTTGGCCTCCCTGATCGAGGTCTGTCATCTGCAGAGTTGTGGAGGGTGTCTCTGTCCACCAGGGCCGATATTGTCTGGTGTGAACAGCCAAGGCGACGTGCCACCTCACGGTAGCTCAGTCCGCCTTGCAGCATGCCCAGGGCACGCTGCCGTTGATCCCTTGACAATCGTGGCATGTTGATTGAAATGCCCATTTTGCACTGGCCTTTTTAAAGCCAATATCAAGACATCACGTGCAGCTCATTAAAATCATCCCGTACCCCTTGGCTAATCACTGACAGTCAAAACGGCTGTTCAACAGCTGTGCTATGAAGTGACCATTGAAGGTTCAAGTGACCATCTGTGACCGTTTTGTCTGACAGTGAGGACACTATTGTCCACAAATAAGTTCACACATTTACTACACGCAGTGTTATTGTTGATATTTAAAGGATTCAAAGGTGGTAAGTTTCTTTTGCGTTTTCGGTCGTTTTGAAGTTGGTCAAAATGGTCAAATCTTTCGGTCAAAATGCCCATTTTGCACTGGCCTTTTTAAAGCCAATATCAAGACATCACGTGCAGCTCATTAAAATCATCCCGTACCCCTTGGCTAATCACTGACAGTCAAAACGGCTGTCCAACAGCTGTGCTATGAAGTGACCATTGAAGGTTCAAGTGACCATCCATGACTGTTTTGTCTGACAGTGAGGACACTGTTGTCCACAAATAAGTTCACACATTTACTACACGCAGTGTTATTGTTGATATTTAAAGGTTTCAAAGGTGGTAAGTTTCTTTTGCGTTTCAGTATATATATACAGTCACGTGAAAAAGTAAGTACACCCCATGTAAAGTTTTGACTTTTTCAACATATTTCAACATACAGCTATTTGATCTTCATTTCAACAATATTGACAGATAAAGGTGATATAATATAACAAATATCATGAAACATTTACATTTTGTCGTTCATTGTACAATTTAAATAAACATAAATGCAAATTTCGCATGTGGAAAAAGTAAGTACACCCTTGGCTCTAATAGGTGGTATTGCCCCCTTTGGCAGAAACAATCTCAAGTAGGCGTTTCTTATAACTGTCTACCAGTCTCTGACATGGACTGGGAGAAATTTTTGCCCACTCCTCCATGCAGAATTCTTTCAGCTGTGCGATGTTTGAGGGGTTTCTTGCATGCACAGTTCGTTTCAAATCCCCCCACAACATCTCGATGGGATTTAGATCCGGGCTTTGACTTGGCCATTCCAGAACCCTCCATTTATTTCTTTTCAGCCATTCCTTGGTGGATTCACAGGTATGTTTAGGGTCATTGTCATGTTGCAAGAAGTCACCTTCGGTTGAGCTTCAACTTTCCGACAGATGGCCTCACATTATCCTCAAGCACCCTCTGGTACAATGAATAATTCAGAGTGGATTTTATGATGGTGAGCTGTCCAGGACCTGATGCAGCAAAGCTGCCCCAAACCATAATATTTCCACCACCATGCTTTACAGTTGGTATCAGGTTCTTGTGGTCAAATGCTGTCTTTGGTTTTCGCCAAACATGTCTTCTGGTACTGTGGCCAAATAGCTCTACCTTTGACTCAGCTGTCCAGAGCACATTGTTCCAGAAGTGCTGGTCTTTGCCTCGGTGTTCATTGGCAAACTTTAGTCTTGCCCTGATGATCTTTCTGGACAGCAAAGGTTTCCTCCTGGCACACCTCCCATGTAGATCAAATTTGTGCAGCCTCTTTCTAATTGTAGACTCGTGCACTTTGACATCAACAGTGGCAAGAGCTACCTGTAGTTCCCGTGATGACATTCTGGGGTTCTTAGAGACTTCTTTCAGCATCTTGCGGTCTGCTCTCGGGCTGAACTTGCTGGGGCGGCCTGGCCTGAACAAGTTGGCAGTTGTTTGGCATCTTCTCCACTTGTAGATGATCTTCCGGACAGTCGAATGATTGATTTCAAATTGTTTGGGGATCTTTTTAAATCCCTTCCCAGACTCGTCAGCATCTATAACCTTCTTTCTGAAGGCCTCAGAGAGCTCTTTTGATCTAGGCATGGTGACGCCGCACACTTCAACAACAAAGAGCAAACCAAACGAAATGTCTGAGGTTTAAATTAGTCAGGTTTCTCCAAGATCCTCTCTAACGAAGTTCTAATCATTTGCACCCGAGCTGGTGCACCTGATTCTAATTTTAGGTATTTGTAGTGATAAATGTCGGGGTGTACTTACTTTTTCCACATGCGAAATTTGCATTTATGTTTATTTAAATTATGCAATGGACTACAAAATGTAAATGCTTCATGATATTTGTTGTAGTATATCACCGTTATCTATCAATATTGTTGAAATGAAGATCAAATAGCTGTATGTTGAAATATGTTGAAAAGGTCAAATCCTTACATGGGGTGTACTTACTTTTTCACGTGACTGTATATACAGACTTGGCATCTAATATGG
>NC_136266.1:184789847-184987072 GCF_964187855.1 Myxine glutinosa
AGAGTCGGTCTCTCTCTTGGCTTAACGAACAAGCCGCTGGCCATTGTTGGTTCGTGGAATTTGTGCGCTTTAGAGGAGAGAGAGGGTCGACAGCAGCTTTTTCCTTTGGTGGGCTGGAGGCCACGCTGAACATCCATCCCTAAGAGGTGGAGCCTGAAAGGATAACCTCTTGACTTTATTCACGTCACGTTCATTGCACCGTCGAGTGCGGCGCCGCCGCCATCTTGTGTCAGGTTCCCGCTGAAGGGACATCGGACTCTGAGCCTCGTCCGCAGTTGCCAACCTCGCAGAAGGACGCATTTTGGACCATATAAGTGCACTATAAAAAGGGACTTTATTTTATTTATCTTTCCCCTGGTCCGTTTTTGAGTCTGAGTGGAGGATCCTCACCGTAGGGAATTAGTTTTTACCACAACTTTTATTTCATCTGCATTTATTTTCATTAAATCATTATTGTTGAGTTATTTTGGTGTTTGCTTGTTTTGTGGTTTCTGAAAAGACCCTTGTGCTTCGTGTAGATGAATACAGTACCTCGCACCTCGCATCTCTTCCATCCAGTGCGCGCCAAAAATAACCGCTATATATTTGGCTGGTCGCCTCTGAGTTAAAGACCGTCCAGCTATTCGGCTATTCGTCCAAGGCTGGTCTTAATCAGCTACGGACAGGAAAATATTTATATAAGTGAAATCCGTACTGCGACATACAGGTGGCGCCCTCCTTCTCAGACGAGGTGGTGGTCATGTCTGCCATTTCTTCCCCTGTTTGGAAGTCTGGGACTTGTGTGAAAATCTGTGCATTGTTTGGCTGAGATGTGTATTTTGATGGGTTAATAAAGAAAATTGTATGTTTTTGTGAGTGACTTCATAGTGTTGTATTTTTCTGAATCTTAAAATGTACTTTGAAAACAAGTGTATTAATTTGAGTCCTCTGTGTCCAGATCCTGATGGAGTGATGCAATACATTATCCTCAGAGTGTTTGTATTCGAGTGGAAGGGCTCTTTGACTGCAGTTTGAACACTGCTTGCCGCCCCTCAAGATTGTGGAGTGTGGAGTTCAATGGTTGTTGGTCTGGTCCAGCCACATCTACCTCCCCATCTCCCCGGCCCAGCCGCTGCCCCCACTCTCACCCCGGTGGTTCTCCTGCACCCCCGACCCATTGTTTCTCCTGCCCCCCTTCCGCCCCACCGCCTTTCCTGTCTACCTCCCCCTCCCCTGTGAGAGTGAGGTTGGTGAAGTTTAAGAGGATGAAGAGGCGGAGGTTATTTGAGAATCCCTTTTGATTTATGGAGGATCTGTCAGAGCAGTCTCGATCTGGTGCACTGAAGGTATCGAGGAAGAGTTGGAAGATCACCTGCTTGTCATGTACACAGACACAAGGAGAGACGAAGTAGTGGAAGATATCGAAGGCTTGGTGAGTGAGACTGACGAAATCAGGTGTTCCATTTGATTCATCGGAATTGAAGATGTCTGAGGTGGAGGCAGTTTTGAGGAAGGCATGGGCGGCATCAGCTCCGGGACCAAGTGGAGACCCATACAGAGTGTTTCCGAGTTGTGAAGGCAACAGGTGGTATCCCTGGAAGGCTTTTGAAGGTGGTATGGAGGCAAGGAGTGGTACCCAGTCAGTGCAGCAGGGCAGAAGGAGTTTATGTTCCGAAGCAGGAGGAGGCTGTGACACTTGAGCAGTTTAGACCAATATCATTGCTCAATGTAGACGGGAAGATATTGATGGGTGTCTGCGGCACAGCTCTCAGGCTTCATCAGAGAGAATGGTTCTGTGCAAAAGGCAGGAATACCAGGATCACCAGGCTGCATTGAACACTCGGCAATGGTCTGGCAAGTGTTACAGGAGGCAAAGAGGCAAAGGAAGGATGTGGCGGTGGTATGGCTGGATTTGGCGAATGCATATAGGTCAGTGCCGCATGCCTTGATCTGATATGCCTTGGATTTATTTTGGGTGCCACGAAGATTCAGGGATTTTTTCTGAAGGGATATTATGATCAGTTTTGGATGCGGTTTGCGACATAGTCCTATGTAACAGAGTGGCAGAAGTTGGAAGTGGGGATCCCGAAGTGGCAGCCATCTTCCCTATTTTGTTTGTACTGTTTATGGAGTTGCTGATACGTACTGTGAGTGGTGATGGGAAAGAAGTGGAGCTAGCCCCTGGTCAGAGCTTGCCAGCGATGTTTGCATTCATGGATGACCGGACTGTTGTCCAACCTTCGGCTGATGCAGCAGTAGAGGTACTGGGACAACTGGAAAGGTGGATGCGGTGGGCAAGGACGGGATTTAAAGCAAGAAAGTCGAGGAGTGTGGTAGTGAGACGAGGAGAGGTGCAGAACATGCACAGGTTTGAGCTGGGAGGGGAGGTGGTTCCATCATTGGCGGAGCTCCGTGAAGAGCTTGGGAAGATGGTATACAGTGGAGTTGGATGATTTGGCAAGGGTGGAAGAGGTGAGGAACAAGCTTCTGAGAGGTTTAAAGAGGATTGATGGATGTGGTTTGCCAGGTAAGTTGAAGGTATGGTGTTTGAAGTTTGGATTGATGCCACGAGTATTGTGGCCATTGATTGTTTATGATATTGCGATTGGGCATGTAGAGTGGATGGAGGTTGTGGTGAGCGGGTTTGTGAGGAGGTGGTTGGGAGTGCCACGCTGTTTGATGAATATTGCTTTGTATGGTCAGGGTGGAAAACTCCGTTTTTCGCTTAACATCACTAACAGAGGAGTTTGAAGTGGTGAGGGTGCAGGAGTTCATGATGTTGCCGGATTCGAGCGATCCAGTGGTGAAGAAGTCAGAAATGCAATACAAGAGCAGGGGTGGATGAGATGGAGGACCAGCTAAAGCTAGAGCAGGTAATGGGAATGGTGGAGCATGGGAAGCACGGTTTGGGGTGGATGAGGCATGAGCTATGGGGAAAGGCATGTGTGAAAGAAAGGAGGAAGATGGTTGAGAGGTAGGTGAGAAGAATGAGGAGCGGAGATATGTGAAAGCAGTCAAACAGGACAGGTGCTTGGACTCGGTAGGTAGGTGCGCAGGTGAGGACATTGAAGTGGCAAGAGATTTGGAGGATGGAGCCAATATTGTTGAATTTCCTTTTGCGGGCAACGTATGATGTGCTTCCATCCGCTTGAGGGTGTGGGGGTTGTTGCAGGAGGAGAGCACTGCTCTTGATGTGGAGGTCTGGGAATGATGCAGCATATACTGAGTGCATCCTCAGTGGCATTGTCAGTAGGAAGATACCGATGGTGGCACGATCAAGTGCTGGTGGTGGTAGTGGAGATGGTGCAACAAGAGGTGCCGAGGTCGAGAGAGAGAAGAGTGGAGAAGGGGGCCGATGGGAGAGAGGTGTTGTTTGTCAGAGGGCCAATCATTAGGAGGTGGAAAGACGATGAGGTGGAAGGCAAGAGGTCTGTCAAATGCTTTTGATTGGCTGGTGGTGGCAGACCTAAAGCCGCAATTGGTATTCACAGAGGAGATCTGTGTGATAAGGTTGCGGCCTGACATTGTCATCTGCTCAGGGGCAACAAGACGGGTCATCTTGGGGGAATTGTCTGTACCTTGGGAAGAGAACATGGAGGGCCTGGAGGGGGTACACGAAAGGACGAGAGGAAAGTACAGTGAGCTGGAGGCGGAGTGCCGGGAGAAGGGTTGGCGAGTTTCTTGTCAGCCATTTGAGATGGGGTGTAGAGGGTATATTGGAAATTCCTTTTATACATTTCTTGCTCGACTTGTGCGAGTGAGTGGAACAGAATGAAGGAGGATGTGCGAGTGAGTGGCCCAGGCTGCCTTGAAAGGCTCACTTTGCATTTTGGAAGAGGTTTATGGAGGCTGTTTGAACGGTGTAGGTGGAGGTTGAGTGCGTGGTGGTTCCTTCAAGCCCAAAAGGGTACAGTAGTGACTGAGTGCAGAAGACAATTGGAGATGTGTTTGTATTGTTGTTTCGAGCAGTGTTTATGAGGCTAGTTGGTTGGTTGTATGTGTTTTTGCATGCATGTGTGTTTTTACATGGATGTGTCATGTGTGTTTTTGCATGCATGGCTCTGTTTTTGCATGCATGTGTGTTTTATGCAATCATGTGTGTGTGTGTTTTTTTTTTGCATGCATGTTTGTGTTTTTATGTGCATGTGTATGTGTTTTTTGCATACATGCGTTATGTGTGTGTATTATGGCGTAGTGTTTTTATGTATTATTATGTATTATTATGTATTATGTCAAATAATAAAATAAAAAATAAAAATATAAAGATAAATATGTGTGTGTGTGTACATATATATATATATATATATATATATATATATACATATATATATATATATATACACAGACTTGGCATTTAATATGGATTATTTTTTTTGTGGGGGTGAACTTACTTTTCAAGATGTCTTAGAACCAAAAGTGCATTGGAATTATGTTGAAATTATTCTAGATTTTGTTAATGTGACCTTTAAAATAAACAAAGCTCGTCTTCACGCTGTTGAAACCAAAGCATTCAGAATCATTGGAATCTCCTGCGATGAAGCTAACTCCAAGGGCCTCTCACTCACTCACCGCAGGCAGGTTGGTGGTCTTTCCATCTTCTACCGACTCCTCTCTGGCCTTGCCCCCCCAGCTCTCTCTGGGCTCTGTCCCGCAAATATTCCTACAGGTCGCACAAGATCTGCCTGCAACCCTCTTATGGTCAAACTGCCAAAATCAAGACTCTCTGCTCACCTTCACTCCTTCATTCCTCTCTTCTCCCACCTCTGGAACAAACTCCCTCACTCTCTTCAATCCCACTCCACCCTCCAGGTCTTTAAAACTGCTGTTCACCACCATCTCTTATCTTCCCCCATCCAAAACCTTGATCTTTTCTACCCCCGCTAATTTCACCCCAATTCCACTTTTTTGAAATACCAACTTCTGTCCTGGAAGTCCTTGGTGTCCTTGTGTTTTATACTTCTCCCTCCACCCCCCCCCCTTCCCACGCCTCCTCCCCCCAAGCCCTCTCCCTTCCACACATCTCCCTGCTCTCAAATGTTGTGTTTGTGTGCTTCCCCTTCTCTCCCCATCTTGTTTTCCGCTCCCTCTTTTTGTGTGTTTTGTTTGTCTGGTTGATTTGTTTGTGAAGTAAATGTTAGCTCTTTCACGAGCCTCGATTCAGTATACAAAAAACAAAAAACAAACAAACCAAAAAAAAAAACCACATTTGACATTTCGAAGCAAATAAATTGATCCTTGAAAGTGATGGAAACTGATATCGAACTCAATTCACATTCACGGACAGTACTGTGTTAAACTTCTGTGCGTTTTCCAGAAGTATCTTTTTATTTTGCACATTAGCCAAATTTTTTTTTAACAAAAACAAAAGTTAAATTACGACTGGGATTACGGACAGTAAAATTACAGTTCAGTACTTCGTGTAACCCCCACGAGCATTCAGGAGAGCACGTACACGATGAGGCATGCTGTTCACGAGATTTGCCAAGGTTTGGACAGGAATCACTTGCCATGCAATGACAATAGCATGCTGCAATTCACGCACAGAGGTCGGCTGCTGGTCCAAGTGGTCGATTTGACGCGTTAATTCTGCCCACAAGTTCTTTATCGAATTCATATCCGGGGACATGGCAGGCCACTCCATATGCTCTACACCACGGTCAGCAAGAAAGTGTTGGATCATGCGAGCACGATGAGGCCGTGCATTGTCATCTTGGAAGACAAAATTTCCTCGAAAGGCTGCACGAGCAAATGGAAGCAATGTTTCTTCCAGAATGGCCCTGTACTTGAACTGGTTCAGGTTTCCATTCAGAACAACCCGGTCAGTTTTGCCCCCTGCATGAAAAGCAGACCAAACGGTCACCCCACCACCTCCAGCTTGGACTCTTGGCACTATACAATCTTTGTTGTCGGCTTCATGCACTTGTCTGCACACTCGGATGCGGCCATCTTGACGATAGACCAGAAATCTCGACTCGTCACTGAAGATCACGTGATTCCAGTGTCCTGGCTGCCATTGACGGTGCTCTCTGGCCTACTGCAATCGGCGCTGGCGGTGTTGTCTGGTCAGGCGTGGCTTTCTCAGGGGACGCCTGGCACGATAGCCTGCTTGAACCAGTCGTTGGTTGACTCGCCTTCTGGATACAGGCACATTTGTCAGTTGCTGCCACTCAGCCCTAAGCCGATTAGCTGACTTGGTACGGCCATTGCGGACTAACCGGTGCAGCTGGCGATCATCCCTCCTTGTGGTTCTGCGGGGACATCCTGGCCTCGGTATTGGAGTAGGGACACCCCTCTGAGCATTTCGTTTCAGGATCTTTGACACCTGACCTTGAGTGATGCCATACTGCCGAGCAATAGCACGCTGTTTCATGCCGTAATTTCGTAAAGCCACCACTCCATGACAAACAGCATTTTCGAGTTGACGGACCATCTCCAGAGGAAGCGGCAATAACTCTTGGAGACGTGCAGCAGTTGTTTTCCACTAATACAGAACGCAACAACCCTTGTATACCCGACTGTGAAGCCAATCATCTAATGCACCTGTGGGTACATTTTGCCATGCCACCTGTGATATAATCCTGTTGTTGACTCTTGCTGCGACAGACAATCAGTGACATGGTTCTTTCAACAAATAAATCACCAAAGTGTAAAAGAAACTCACCAGATTGATATACTGAGTTAAGAAAGTAAACCCGTCAAGAAAAAATATATATTCCATATTAAATGCCAAGTCTGTGTATATATATATACAGTCACGTGAAAAAGTAAGTTCACCCCATGTAAAGTTTTGACTTTTTCAACATATTTCAACAAACAGCTATTTGATCTTCATTTCAACAATATTGATAGATAAAGGTGATATAATATAACAAATATCATGAAACATTTACATTTTGTCATCCATTGTATAATTTAAATAAACATAAATGCAAATTTCGCATGTGGAAAAAGTAAGTACACTCTTGGCTCTAATAGGTGGTATTGCCCCCTTTGGCAGAAACAACCTCAAGTAGGCGTTTCTTATAACTGTCTACCAGTCTCTGACATCGACTGGGATAAATTTTTGCCCACTCCTCCATGCAGAATTCTTTCAGCTGTGCGATGTTTGAGGGGTTTCTTGCATGCACAGCTCGTTTCAAATCCCCCCACAACATCTCGATGGGGTTTAGATCCAGGCTTTGACTTGGTCATTCCAGAACCCTCCATTTCTTTCTTTTCAGCCATTCCTTGGTGGATTTACTGGCATGTTTAAGGTCATTGTCATGTTGCCCGGTCCACCTTCGGTTCAGCTTCAACTTTCTGACAGATGGCCTCACATTATCCTCAAGCACCCTTTGGTACAATGAAGAATTCATAGTGGATTCTATGATGGTGCGCTGCCCAGGCCCAGATGCAGCAAAGCTGCCCCAAACCATAATATTTCCACCACAATGCTTTACAGTTGGTATCAGGTTCTTGTGGTGAAATGCTGTCTTTGGTTTTCGCCAAACATGTCTTCTGGTACTGTGGCCAAATAGGTCTACCTTTGACTCTTCAGTCCAGAGCACATTGTTCCAGAAGTTCTGGTCTTTGCCGAGGTGTTCATTGGCAAACTTTAGTCTTCCCTGTTGTTCTTTCTGGACAGCAAAGGTTTCCTTCTGGCACACCTCCCATGTAGATCAAATTTGTGCAGCCTCTTTCTGATGGTAGACTCGTGCACTTTGACATCAACAGTGGCAGGAGCTATCTGTAGGTCCCGTGATGACATTCTGGGGTTCTTCGAGACTTCTTTCAGCATCTTACGGTCTGCTCTCGGGCTGAACGTGCTGGGGCAGCCTGGCCTGAACAAGTTGGCAGTTGTTTGGAATCTTCTCCACTTGTAGATGATCTTCCGGACAGTCGAATAATTGATTTCAAATTGTTTGGAGATCTTTTTAAATCCCTTTCCAGACTCATAGGCATCTATAACCTTCTTTCTGAAGGCCTCAGAGAGCTCTTTTGATCTAGGCATGGTGACGCCGCACACTTCAACAACAAAGAGCAAACCAAACGAAATGTCTGAAGTTTAAATAAGAAAGGTTCCTCCAAGATCCTCTCCAACGATGTTCTAATTATTTGCACCTGAGCTGGTGCACCTGATTCTAATTTTAGGTATTTGAAGTAGTGATAAATGTAGGGGTGTACTTACTTTTTCCACATGCGAAATTTGCATTTATGTTTATTTAAATTATACAATGGACTACAAAATGTAAATGTTTCATGATATTTGTTATATTATATCACCTTTATCTGTCAATATTGTTGAAATGAAGATCAAATAGCTGTATGTTGAAATATGTTGAAAAAGTCGAAACTTTACATGGGGTGTACTTACTTTTTCACATGACTGTATATATATATGTGTACATATATACTGTTATGTATATATATATATATATATAATATATAGATATAAATAAATAAATAAATATATATATTTATATATATATGTATATCATTTCAAAACACCTGCTCACAAGTGTGCCTCACTGACCGGGCCCTCAGTCGAGGTCCTCAGCATCATTCCGTTTCGGCCCTTCAACCTCGATATGGTCAGCTAAGGTGGGCCAGCTGGGGCACATCCGCCTCCACATGCAGCAGCTACACCTGGATGTGTACAATGTACATACACCCACCCCCAGCCAGTGAGAACACAGACTACAACAGCAAAACCACCTCCACTCCCTGAATCCACAGCTCCTCACCCACTCACTCATACACCAAAAAACCCCAAAACAACTGATCACCTACCCTTACAAAACGCACCACTCAAAAAAAACACATTCATGCAAAACCACACCCACTCCTGCAACATACAAACACACACACGACACACCATTCACACATCTCAATTTCTCTTCCATGCTCATTGCTCAGTCACTACCCCTTTAGGCTGAAATGAATCAACACCTCAAATGGCTGACAAGAAACTCGCCAGCCCTTCTCCCCACACTCTGATATATATATACTAGGGCATGCCCGTACTATATCTATATCTAAAATTATATCCCCCCCCTCTATTTACATGAAATGGTTTGGTCCAAAGCGAACGGCTTGCGAGTACGGTGACAATCCCCCCCCCTCTATTTACATGAAATGGTTTGGTCCATTCGCAAAGCCAAAGCGAACGGCAGTTACGAATCGCAGTTACGATGAATCGCAAAGTAGTTTTAATTAGTTTTAAAACATAGTTTAACGCCAACATAGTTTGCCAACGTGAAATAAATGAATACGCTCTCAAATGTGCCGTCCGAGGCAGAGTCTGTTCGGCACGTTCGGCACACGTGATAGCTCGCTGCTCTCTGATTGGTTGAATCGTTTTTTGGACATAGCTCGGTAACTACTTGTCCGATTAATATGAAACCTTGAAAAGGCACATCCTCGGGTCCCCAGCAATATACCTGGCAAGTTTCAAGTATATCGGACCGGTAGTTGTCGAGAAACAGCGGTCGCATACACACACACACACACACAGACAGAGATTAGTGGAATTATAGATAGATGTATATATATATATATATAAAGGTGCAACAAGGTACAACATAAAGGTGCAACAAGACAGGTCATCTTAGGGGAGGTGTCGGTACCTTGGGAAGAGAACATGGAGGAGGTGCACGAGAGGAAGAGAGGAAAGTACAGTGAGCTGGAGGCAGAGTGCCGGGAGAAGGATTGGCGAGTTTCGTGTCAGCCATTTGAGGTGGGGTGTAGAGGGTATATTGGCAATTCCTTTTCTGCATTTCTTGCTAGGCTGGGAGTGTGTGGGACAGAAAGAAGGAGGATGTGTGATAAGGTGGCCCAAGTTGCTTTGAAAGGCTCATTTTGGGTATGGAGGAAGTTTATGGAGGCACGTCGAACGGTGTAGGTTGGTTGTGTGTCGTTTTTTAAAATTTATGTATTTATTTATTTATTTATTTTTTGTTACTATTATTATTTCTTATTTTGTGTATGTGAGTGAGTGGGTGAGGGTGTGTGTTTTTGCATAAATTAATTTTTGTACGAGTGTGTGTTTTTGTATGTTGAGTGGCGTATGTTGTAATGGTAGGTGGTTGGTTGGTGTTGTGTGTGTATGTGTGTGTATGAATGATCTGGTGTGTTTGTTGGTGAGTGGTGAAGGGTATAAAGGTGGGTGTTTGAGTGTTCCACAATGTTTGTTTGGTGCTGTGGATTCTGGATGCGGAGGTGTTGTTGTTGTAGTCTGCGTTCGCACTGGCTGGGGGTGGGGGTATGTACACATCCAGGTGTAGTTGCTGCATGTGGATGTGTATGTGCCCCGGCTGGCCCACCTTAGCTGACCGTATCGAGGTTGAAGGGCCGAAACGGGATGATGTTGAGGACCTCGACTGAGCACCGGTCGGTACGGCACACTTGTGACCAGGTGTGTTTTGAACTTATATATATATATACAGTATATATATATATATATATATATATATATATATATATACAAATTATAAAGTATATTGAGTGGCACATTGGTGCGGATGAAGTTATAATGGAGACACGCGGAGGGAGGTGAGAGGAGGCATTGCTGTCTAGTCCCATTTGTCATCTCATGTTAATCGTGTGGCAATGGCCTTGCACGAGAATCTCCTTATTTCCTCGATCAAATCTCTCACCGAGCAGCCAACGTGGTTTGGTTGGAGTGGGGTGGGGTGGAGTGAAGGGGAACGGAACGGAAGGATGGCATGGGGGATTGGTGGTGTGGTGGGAAAAATGGAGTCAAAAAACCTCTCCATGTTTGGATGCCAGCAACCCCAAGAGGGAGATAGAGAGATCTGCACGAACCACTGCCCTATAGTGTGAACGTTGCAATGTAGACCAGTTAGGCCGAACCCCAAAAGTTGTTTGATTTGTGTAAAATTACACGTACGGTAAATAGCAGACATTGGAAAAGGGGAAAACATGATATTCCTGAAAACCAACGAACCAGTACATGATGGTTAATCCCTCCATGTTGTGTAGTTATGGACGATGTGTCTTACAAGTCCAATCATGCACTGCGTCTAATATCGAAATACCGGATCATGATCTCGTTAAACCAACGAGCCGACCATTCCGCAATTGCAGTCGTTGGCAGTTAATATGTCGGCCTATTTATGATGATCAGTTCCACCGGTGTAGTAAATAGGAGGCCGAAGGCCTACATCCAAAGCCTTGCCTGTTATATTATCATAAGCCTGCTGCTCTGGCTGTTTTGGTGCTCTCTGGTTTCTCTCTGTCGTCACGTATTTCAACTACCGAGCTGTTTATGACTCGTCTATCATTAGTCGAAAGGATTTATAAGTGTCGTCACACGCAAGATATTTCACAGACAGTTTGGGACTTGCAAAGGTAAGATCTGACTCACCTCCACATAAATTATTGGGAAATCCACTCCAGCGACTTGTGCAGGTGTTGTACACCGCACCTTTCCTATGCCATCTCCAGGCATTGCAAATCGTCATTGCCGGGCACCGAAGGGGGCTCGGCAGTGACGCACGCTGAAAGAGAGTACTCAGTTTTCACTCTGGTTGTTTGTTGTACACCGCTCCTTTCCTATGCCATCTCCAGGCATTGCAAATCGTCATTGCTGGGCACCGAAGGGGGCTCGGCAGTGACGCACGCTGAAAGAGAGTACTCAGTTTTCACTCTGGTTGTTTGTTGTACACCGCTCCTTTCCTATGCCATCTCCAGGCATTGCAAATCGTCATTGCCGGGCACCGAAGGGGGCTCGGCAGTGACGCATGCTGAAAGAGAGTACTCAGTTTTCACTCTGGTTGTTTGTTGTACACCGCTCCTTTCCTATGCCATCTCCAGGCATTGCAAATCGTCATTGCCGGGCACCGAAGGGGGCTCGGCAGTGACGCACGTTGAAAGAGAGAACTCAGTTTTCACTCTGGTTGTTTGTTTGTTTTCTTGCTTTCTTGTTTGTTTGTTTGTTTGTTTGTCCGGGTGATATCTCAGCCATCCTTTGAGCTAGGAAGCTGAAATTTCGGCACAATATTGAGAAAGTGCTTTGTCAAAAATGTTATTTTTTGTTTTTTGATTAATCAATTATTAATTGAGGAGTTATTTAATTATTAGCGATTAATTAAGTACTTATTTAATTAATCAAATTTCCTTTCTCTTCTGACCATTAACTCAGGCACCTTTTGAGTTAGGAAGCTGATATTTGGACATGCCAATGACCAGGTGATTTGGCTGCAAAGGGTATTTTTGATTTATTAATTAATCAATTAATCGATTAATTATTTAATTATTCGATTAATGACCAAAATTTTTTTTTTTTTAAAGTTACAGATTCTGATGAAATGGTGGTGGTTTATGTGTTCTGTGACCGAATTGATTAATAGTTTAATTTTTCAATGATTATTATTTATTTATTTTCATTATTAATCATTCATTTATTTTCTTTCTCATTTGGCCAATATCTCAGGCACCTTTTGAGCTGGGAAGCTAATATTTGGACATGACAGTGACCAAGTGATGTGGCTATCAAGGATATTTTTGTTTTTTGATGAATCATTTAATCGCTTAATTATTTATTGATTAATTGATTAATTATTTATTGATTAATCAATTAATTATTTAATTTTTTATTAATGAATTATTTAATTAAATTTCTAAAAGATAGGTCTTCGGATGAAGCACTACTGGTTTAGTTATGCTATTAGCCAATTGATTAAGAAAATATTTTGTGATAATCTTATTGATTTTAATTATACAATTAATCAATCAATTAGCAAACACCTCTCCCTCCCAATGCAGCCTCTATGAGGTGCACTGCGGTATTGCTGGGCGCCTGAGGCGCCGCGGCAATGCCGCGCTGTCGGATAGTTCATTATTTGGCATGGGGGCGGTGTTCTTTGAATATATGTGCACTTGTTTGTTTGTTCGTTTGTTTGTCCGGGCGATATCTCAGCCATCCTTTGAGCTAGGAAGCTGAAATTTCGGCACAGTAGTGAGCAAGTCCTTTGTCAAAAACGCTATTTTTTTGTTTTTTGATTAATCAATAAATTGAGGAGTTATTTAATTATTAGCGATTAATTAAGTACTTATTTAATTAATTAAATTTCCTTTCTCTTCTGACCATTAACTCAGGCACCTTTTGAGTTAGGAAGCTGATATTTGGACAGGCCAATGACCAGGTGATTTGGCTGCAAAGGCTATTTTTGATTTCTTAATTAATCAATCAATTAATCTTAATAATTATTTAATAATTATTTAATTATTCGATTAATGAAATTTTTTTTTTTTAAGTTATAGATTCTGATGAAATGGTGGTGGTTTATGTGTTCTCTGACCGAATTGATTAATAATTTAATTTTTTTATGATTATTATTTATTTATTTTCATTATTAATCATTTCTTTATTTTCTTTCTTATTTGGCCAATATCTCAGGCACCTTTTGAGCTGGGAAGCTAATATTTGGACATGACAGTGACCAAGTGATGTGGCTATCAAGGATATTTTTGATTTATTGATTAATCATTTAATCGATTAATTATTTATTGGTGAATCAATTAATTATTTAATTTTTTATTTATGACTTATTTAATTAAATTTCAAAAAGATACATCTTCGGATGAAGCACAAGTGGTTTAGTTATGCTATTAGCCAATTGATTAAGAAAATAATTTGTGAAAATCTTTTATTGATTTTAATTCTACAATTAA
Organism: Myxine glutinosa; assembly: GCF_964187855.1. NCBI lineage: Eukaryota > Metazoa > Chordata > Myxini > Myxiniformes > Myxinidae > Myxine > Myxine glutinosa. Next base: position 184,803,501 of record NC_136266.1, read on the forward strand.
TCAATCAATTAGCGTACACCTCTCCCTCCCAATGCAGCCTCAATGAGCCGCGCTGTAGGATATTTAATTATTTGGCATGGGGGCGGTGTACTTTGAATGTATGTGTACTTGTTTGTTTGTTTGTTTCTTTTCTTTCTTTCTTGTTTGTTTCTCCGGACGATATCTCAGCCATCCTTTGAGCTAGGAAGCTGAAATTTCGGCACAATAGTGAGCAAGTCCTTTTTCAAAAACTATATTTTTTGTTTTTTGATGAATCAATTAATTGAGGAGTTATTTAATTATTAGCGATTAATTAAGTACTTATTTAATCCCTGGTGTTGGGCTAGTGGCTCGGGTGCCGGCTTAGGATTACCTAGGATCCTGGGTTTGAATCCCGGTCGATTGCTGAATTAACGCCAGGGGGGTTGACTCAGTCTGTCATCCTTCCGAGGTCGGCTAATTGAGTACCAGTTCACTGGTAATTCCCTGTTTGTCGTTAAAGGCGGCAAAAAGGGTTGGCGTCAGGAAGGGCATCCGGCCGTAAAACATTGCTTCAAAAAGGGGACCGAAAAACAACAACAACCACGGTTCCCGAAAAAGGCCAACCCCCGCTTTGCGGGGAAAAATGGCCTCTAAAGGTGGTTATTTTTTTTTTTGGTTTAATTAAGTACTTATTTAATTAATCAAATTTCCTTTCTCTTCTGACCATTAACTCAGGCACCTTTTGAGTTAGGAAGCTGATATTTGGACATGCCAATGACCAGGTGATTTGGCTGCAAAGGCTATTTTTGATTTATTAATTAATCAATTAATCAATTAATCAATTAATCGATTAATTATTTAATTATTTGATGAATGTCAATTTTTTTTTTTTTTAAGTTGCAGATTCTGATGAAATGGTGGTGGTTTATGTGTTCTCTGACCGAATTGATTAATAATTTAATTTTTTTATGATTATTATTTATTTATTTTCATTATTAATCATTTATTTATTTTCTTTCTCATTTGGCCAATATCTCAGAAGCTAATATTTGGACATGAGTGACCAAGTGATGTGGCTATCAAGGATATTTTTGATTTATTGATTAATCAATTAATCAATTAATCGATTAGTTATTTAATTATTTGATTAATGACAATTTTTTTTTTTTTTTAAGTTACAGATTCTGATGAAATGGTGGTGGTTTATGTGTTCTCTGACCGAATTGATTAATAATTTAATTTTTTTATGATTATTATTTATTTATTTTCATTATTAATCATGTATTTATTTTCTTTCTCATTTGGCCAATATCTCAGGCACCTTTTGAGCTCAGAAGCTAATATTTGGACATGATTGACCAAGTGCTGTGGCTATCAAGGATATTTTTGATTTATTGATTAATCAATTAATCAATTAATCGATTAATTATTTAATTATTCGATTAATTACTAAAAAAAAAAATTAATTTTTTCAGTTGCAGATTCTGATGAAATGGTGGTGGTTTATGTGTTCTGTGACCGAATTGATTAATAATTTAATTTTTTAATGATTATTATTTATTTATTTTCATTATTAATCATTTATTTATTTTCTTTCTCATTTGGCCAATATCTCAGGCACCTTTTGAGCTGGGAAGCTAATATTTGGACATGACAGTGACCAAGTGATGTGGCTATCAAGGATATTTTTGATTTATTGATTAATCATTTCATCGATTAATTATTTATTGGTGAATCAATTAATTATTTTTTTATTTATTAATGACTTATTTAATTAAATTTCTAAAAGATACATCTTCGGATGAAGCACGAGTGGTTTAGTTATTTTATTAGCCAATTGATTAAGAAAATAATTTGTGATAATCTTTTATTGATTTTAATTATACAATTAATCAATCAATTCGTGTACACCTCTCCTTCCCAATGCAGCCTCTATGAGCTGCACTGCGGTATTGCCGGGCGCCTGAGGCGCCCCGGCAATGCCGCGCTGTAGGATATTTAATTATTTGGCATGGGGGCGGTGTACTTTGAATGTATCTGTACTTGTTTTTGATTTATTGATTAATCATTTAATCGCTTAATTATTTATTGATTAATTGATTAATTATTTATTGATTAATCAATTAATTATTTAATTTTTTATTAATGACTTATTTAATTAAATTTCTAAAAGATAGGTCTTCGGATGAAGCACTACTGGTTTAGTTGTGCTATTGGCCAATTGATTAAGAAAATATTTTGTGATAATCTTTTATTGATTTTAATTATACAATTAATCAATCAATTAGCGAACACCTCTCCCTCCCAATGCAGCCTCGATGAGGTGCACTGCGGTATTGCCAGGCGCCAGAGGCGCCCTGGCAATGCCGCGCTGTAGGATATTTCATTATTTGGCATGGGGGCGGTGTACTTTGAATGTATGTGTGCTTGTTTGTTTGTTTGTTTGTTTGTCTGGGCGATATCTCAGCCATCCTTTGAGCTAGGAAGCTGAAATTTCGGCACAATAGTGAGCAAGTACTTTGTCAAAAATGTTATTTTTTGTTTTTTGAATTTTTTTTTTTTTTTTTTTTTTTTTTTTTTTTGTATACAAGATCGAGGCTCGTGAAAGAGCGAACATTAATCACACAGAAAGACAAACCGACACATAAAACATATAACATAGGGAGCGGTAGACAAGATGGGGAGAGAGGGGGAAGGACACAAACACAACATTTGAGAGCAGGGACCGAGAGACATGGAGACATCGAGAGATCTGAGAGAGGGCGAGGGCTTGGGGGGGGGGGGGGGCGTGGGAAGGGGGCAGTGGGAGAGGTATAAAACATATGGACACTGCCAGGACTTCCAGGAAAGAAGTTGGAATTTCAAACAAGGTGGATCTGGGGTGAATTAGCGGGGGTAGAAAAGATCAAGGTTTTGGATGGGGGAAGATAAGAGATGGTGGTGAACAGCTGTTTTAAAGACCTGGAGGGAGGAGTGGGATTGAAGGGAGTGAGGGAGTTTGTTCCAGAGGCGGGAGAAAAGAGGAATGAAAGAGTGAAGGTGAACGGAGAGCCGAGATTTCGGCAGTTTAACCATCAGAGGGTTGCTGGCAGATCTTGTGCGACCTGTAGGAATATTTGGGGGACAGAGCACAGAGAGAGCTGGGGGTGCAAGGCCGGAGAGGAGTCGGTAGAAGACAGAAAGACCACCTACCTGCCTGCGGTGAGTGAGTGAAAGGCCCTCAGAGATAGCTTCATCGCGGGAGATTCCAATAATTCTGAAAGCTTTGGTTTCAACAGCGTGAAGCCGAGCTAGGTGTGAGGCAGGAGCACCGGCCCATAGGGGAGAACAGTATTCCATTGAGCTGCGGATGAAAGCCTTGTATGTGGTGAGGAGCTCAGGTGTGCCGAGGAAGGACTTCGCACGACGGAGGATGCCCAGTCGGCGACTGGCTTTGGAGGCCAGCTTGGAAATGTGGTTTTCCCAAGAAAGATCATGGCAGATAGTGAGACCCAAAATCTTGAGCGACAGAACTTCTTGGAGAGGATTGTTGAGAAAGTAGATGGGAGGGTTGTCCAGTCGATCTTTTCGGAGAGACATAGTAAGAGTGTGAGATTTGTCAGGATTGAAAGACATGTTCCACTTGTTTGACCAGTCTGTGATTTTGTCCAGGTCTTCAGAGAGTGAGGAGGCAGCAGACTGCCGATCTGAGGGAAGAGGAATGGAGCGGCAGAGAGTGGAGTCATCAGCAAAGAGATAGAGAGGATTTTCAAGAGAGTCAGAGAGATCATTGATGAAGACCAGAAAAAGCACGGGACCCAGAACACTGGCTTGGGGAACTCCAGCCTGAACAGGAAGAGGAGATGAGAGAAACCCATTCAGGGCCACACGTTGACGACGACTAGAGAGGAAGTCCGCCAGCCATGCGTGGAGATTTCCATGGATACCAAAGGAGGAGAGTTTGGTGAGCAGAGCGGGGTGCCAGACCGTGTCGAAGGCACGTGATATGTCGAGGGAGACAGCTCTAATTTCCTGTTTGGCATTTAGGACCTCCATCCATTGTTGAGACAGCAGAAGCAGCATGTCCAGAGTAGAGTGACCTGGTCTGAAACCAAATTGATGATCAGAGATCAAGCCATTGGAGAAGAGGAAAGATTTCATATCAGAAGCAATGATGGATTCCATGACTTTGCTGATAATTGGGAGAAGGCTGATTGGTCTGTAGTTGCTAGGATCTGTTTTTGCACCTTTTTTGTGCAAAGCGGTGATGTTGGCTGATTTCCAAGCAGATGGCAGTTGACCTTGAGCAAAAGAGAGGGTGAAGAGAACAGAGAGAGGGTGAGATAGAGCAGCAGAGCAGGATTTTAGGACCCGTGGGCTGATGCCGTCGGGTCCAGTTGCAGAATCAGAGTCGAGGGTTGACAGAAACTTTTCCACCTTGTCAGGAGGAAAGGACACGGAGTCCAGGAGCAGCAGGGTACGACTGGGTATGGTGGGTACAGAGAGGGATGGGTTTGGGACACAAGATTTAGAGGCAAACACAGAGTTGAGGCATTCAGCTTTTTCACGTGCGGAGTCAGCTGTGTAGCCGTTTGAGGTAAGGGAGGGGATGGAGGGGGAACAAACACCAGAAACGGATTTGACCAGACGCCACCAGGATTTGGAAGAGGGAGACAGATAAGAGAGTTCGGTCTTGAGAACGGAGAGATATTGTTTCCTGGCTCTCCTGAGGGTGGACACACACTTGTTTCGGGCTTTGTGAAAGGAAATGAGATTTCCTTCCGTTGGATTTGCTTTCCAGGAGACGAAGGCAAGTTGTTTCTGGGCAACAGCCTCACCACAAGATTCCGTGTACCATGGACGGGAGGAAGGGTATGACAACTGAAGACGAGATGGGATGAATCTGTGCATGAGAGAGAGCAATTTACTTTGGAAGAATTCCCAGGATGAGTTGATGTCAGAGGTGGTAGAGATGGGAGACCAGTCCAGATGATTGATGGCTGCTTGAAGACCGTGCCAGTTGGCCTGAGTGAAATGCCAGACTCGTCGACGCTGAGCAGGCTCCCTGAGGATGGTCAGAGAGATGTCCGCTTTAACAAGGACATGATCAGATGATCTGATCGGAGCAGAAGAAGAGCAGCAGACATTTTCAGGGAAGTTAGTCATAACCAAGTCCAGAAGAGAAGATGTTCCGTTGACTGAGATCCGGGTCGGGAAATTGACAGATTGTGTCAGCCCCAGTGAGTCGCAGAAGTCCTTTGCTGAGGAGCCATGGCTGGTGAGAGAGGTACCCACACCCAGCCAACTGGCATGATGACAGTTGAAATCACCACATATGAGGAAGAGAGAGTTGGGATGAGTAGATAGAAGTTGGTCCATATCATCAGACAGCGAGATGTAGATGGAGTCATCACTGTTTGGTGGACGGTACAACACACATATGAACAAGAGGTGGGAGCGAAGTGGAAGCCGTAGCCAGAGGTATTCCTGGGGGTGAGGTGGAGAGAGTGCAGTGCAGGGCGAGTGAGGAAGAGAGTTTTTGATAAAGATAGCAACCCCGCCTCCAGGACGAGGCTCAGGTCTATCATACCGGAGGAGGGAGTAGCCCGGGAGAGATACTATGGAATCAGAGACATCATAAAGGAGGAAAGTTTCTGTTAAGCAGATCACGTCTGGTTTGACAGAAGCAACCTGTATGGAGAGATCAGTTAAGTTTGAACGAAGGCCCCGGATGTTTGAGGTCCATACCGTTAATGAAGAGGAAGGGGGAGCATCAGATACAGAACAGGGGGGAGGAGGGGTAGGGTAAGATGTGGAAGAGGTGTCAATTAATTGAGGAGTTATTTAATTTTTAGCGATTAATTAAGTACTTATTTAATTAAACAAATTTCCTTTCTCTTCTGACCATTAACTCAGGCACCTTTTGAGTTATGAAGCTGATATTTGGACATGCCAATGACCAGGTGATTTGGCTGCAAAGGCTATTTTTGATTTGTTAATTAATCAATTAATCAATTAATCAATTAATCGATTAATTATTTAATTATTCGATTAATGACAAAAAATTTTTTTTTTTAAGTTACAGATTCTGATGAAATGGTGGTGGTTTATGTGTTCTATGACCGAATTGATTAATAATTTAATTTTTTAATGATTATTATTATTTTTTTTTCATTATTAATCATTTATTTATTTATTTATTTATTTATTTATTTTATTTTTTTGTTTGTTTTTGTTTTTGTATACTGAATCGAGGCTCGTGAAAGAGCTAACATTTATTTCACAAACAAATCAACCAGACAAACAAAATATACAAAAGAGGGAGCGGAAGCCAAGATGGGGAGAGAAGGGGAAGCACACAACCACAACATTTGAGAGCAGGGAGAAGTGTGGGAGGGAGAGGGCTTGGGGGCAGGAGGCGTGGGAAGGGGAGGGGGGGGGGGGGAGAGGTATAAAACACATGGGGACCGAAATTAGCGGGGGTAGAAAAGATCAAGGTTTTGGATGGGGGAGGATAAGAGATGGTGGTGAAAAGCTGTTTTAAAGACCTGGAGGGTAGAGTGGGATTGAAGAGAGTGAGGGAGTTTGTTCCAGAGGCGGGAGAAAAGAGGAATGAAGGAGTGAAGGTGAGCAGAAAGTCTTGATTTTGGCAGTTTAACCATAAGAGGGTTGCAGGCAGATCTTGTGCGACCTGTAGGAATATTTGGGGGACAGAGCCCAGAGAGGGCTGGGGGGGCAAGGCCAGAGAGGAGTCGGTAGAAGACGGAAAGACCACCAACCTGCCTGCGGTGAGTGAGTGAAAGGCCCTTGGAGTTAGCTTCATCGCGGGAGATTCCATTGATTCTGAACGCTTTGGTTTCAACAGCGTGAAGACGGGCTAGGTGTGAGGCAGGAGCACCAGACCAGAGGGGAGAGCAGTATTCCATAGAGCTGCGGATGAAAGCCTTGTATGTGGTGAGGAGCTCAGGTGTGTCAAGGAAGGACTTCACACGACGGAGGATGCCCAGTCGGCGACTGGCTTTGGAGGCCAGATTTGAAATGTGGTTTTCCCAGGAAAGATCATGGCAAATAGTGAGACCCAAAAGCTTGAGTGACAGAACTTCTTGGAGAGGATTATTCAGAAAGTGGATGGGAGGGTTTTCCAGTCGGTCTTTTCGGAGAGACATCGTAAGAGTGTGAGATTTATCAGGATTGAAAGACATGTTCCATTTGTTTGCCCAGTCTGTGATTTTGTCCAGGTCTGCAGAGAGTGAGGAGGCTGCAGTCTGCCGATCTGAGGGATGAGGAATGGAGCGACAGAGAGTAGAGTCGTCAGCAAAGAGATAGAGAGGATTTTCAAGAGAGTCAGAGAGATCATTGATGAAGACCAGGAAAAGCACAGGGCCCAGAACACTACCTTGGGGAACTCCAGCCTGAACAGGAAGAGGAGATGAGAGAAACCCATTCAGGGCCACACGTTGACTACGACCAGAGAGGAAGTCCGCCAGCCATGCGTGGAGATTTCCATGGATACCAAAGGAGGAGAGTTTGGTGAGCAGAGCAGGGTGCCAGACCGTATCGAAGGCACGTGAAATGTCAAGGGAGACAGCTCTAATTTCCTGTTTGGCGTTGAGGACCTCCATCCATTGTTGAGAAAGCAGAAGCAGCATGTCCAGAGTAGAGTGACCTGGTCTGAAACCAAATTGATGATCAGAGATCAAGCCATTGGAGAAGAGGAAAGATTTCATATCTGAAGCAATGATGGATTCCATGACTTTGCTGATAATTGGGAGAAGGCTGATTGGTCTGTAGTTGCTGGGATCTGTTTTTGCACCTTTTTTGTGCAAAGCGGTGATGTTGGCTGATTTCCAAGCAGATGGCAGATGACCTTGAGCAAAGGAGAGGGTGAAGAGAACAGAAAGAGGGAGTGAAAGAGCAGAAGAACATGATTTTAGGACCCGTGGGCTGATGCCGTCAGGACCAGTTGCAGAATCAGAGTCGAGGGTTGACAGAAACTTTTCCACCTTGTCAGGAGGAAAGGACACAGAGTCCAGGAGCAGCTGGGTACGACTGGGTATGGTGGGTACAGAGAGGGATGGGTTTGGGACACAAGATTTAGAGGCAAACACAGAGTTGAGGCATTCAGCTTTTTCACGTGCGGAGTCAGCCGTTAAGCCGTTTGAGGTGAGGGAGGGGATGGAGGGGGAACAAACACCAGAAACAGATTTGACCAGACGCCACCAGGATTTGGAAGAGAGAGACAGACAAGAGAGTTCGGTCTTGAGAACGGTGAGATATTGTTTCCTGGCTCTCCTGAGGGTGGACACACACTTGTTTCGGGCTTTGTGAAAGGAAATGAGATTTCCTTCCGTTGGATTTGCTTTCCAGGAGATGAAAGCAAGTTGTTTCAGGGCAACAGCCTCACCACAAGATTCCGTGTACCATGGACGGGAGGAAGGGTATGACAACTGAAGACGAGATGGGATAAATCTGTGCATGAGAGAGAGCAATTTACTTTGAAAGAATTCCCAGGATGAGTTGATGTCAGAGGCGGTAGAGATGGGAGACCAGTCCAGATGATTGATGGCTGCTTGAAGACCGTGCCAGTTGGCCTGAGTGAAATGCCAGACTCGTCGACGCTGAGGAGGCTCTCTGAGAATGGTCAGAGAGATGTCCACTTTGACAAGCACATGATCAGATGAGCCGATTGGAGCAGAAGAAGAGCAGCAGACATTTTCAGGGAAGTTTGTCATAACCAAATCCAGAAGAGAAGATGCTCCGTTGACTGAGATCCGGGTCGGGAAATTGACAGATTGTGTCAGTCCCAGTGAGTCGCAGAAGTCCTTTGCTGAAGAGCCGTGGCTGGTGAGAGAGGTACCCACACCCAGCCAACTGGCATGATGACAGTTGAAATCACCACATATGAGGAAGAGAGAGTTGGGATGGGTAGAAAGAAGTTGGTCCATATTATAATCAGACAGCGAGATGTAGATGGAGTCATCGCTGTTTGGTGGACGGTACAACACACATATGAACAAAAGGTGGGAGCGAAGGGGAAGCCGTAGCCAAAGGTATTCCTGGGGGTGAGGTGGAGAGAGGGCAGTGGAGGGCGAGTGAGGAAGAGAGTTTTTTATAAAGATAGCAACCCCACCTCCAGGACGAGGCTCAGGTCTATCATACCGGAGGAGGGAGTAACCTGGGAGAGATACCAAGGCATCAGAGACATCATGAAGGAGGAAAGTTTCTGTTAAGCAGATCACATCTGGTTTGTCAGAAGCAACCTGTATGGAGAGATCAGTCAGGTTTGAGCGGAGGCCCCGGATGTTTGAGGTCCATACCGTTAATGAAGAGGAAGGGGGAGCATCGGGTCCAGAACAGGGGGGGGGGGAGGGGTAGGGTAAGATGTGGAAGAGGAGGAAGAGGTAGGGAGAGCTGTTGAAGGTGTGTCAGAGATTTCAGAGATTTCAGAATAGCTTGGAGAAAGGGAAGAATGGGGTGGACAAAAGGTTTGATGGAGATTGGGTGAGGCACAGTGAGGTGTTATTTGAGGAGGGGGAAGAGCGAGGCAGAAGGTTGGGGGAGATGAAGGTGAAAGTTGGAAGGGGGAAGAAGCAGGGAGGATGCTTTGAGGAGGGGTGAGAGGGGAGTCTAGGAGGGGAGGAGCGAGGGAGAGTCTCGGAGGGGAGGGGTGTGGGGGGAGTTTAGGAGGGAGGGGAGGGAAGGGGCAAGGGGGAAGATTTGAAAGAGATGGGTGATGGGGAAGATTTGGAGGGGAGGGGCAAGGGGGAATATTTGAAAGAGATGGGTGATGGGGAAGTTTTTGAGGGAAGGGGTGATGGGGAAGATTTGGAGGGGAGGGGTGAGATTGGATTTTAGAAAGTGTACGATTCATGGGAAACGAACATTTTTTGCAAAATGAGTTTGAGACCTTCGAGTCAAAAATACGTTTGAGGACAGTGGAGGAGGGGTGGAGTTCTGGATAGTTTAGGGAATGTAGAAAGGAGGAACTGTAAGAGATGGTATTATATATATTTTTTGGAATGAATAGATTTGGTGAGCAAGACGAAAGCATCCTTTTGTAGGAAAAGAAGAAAAGGGTGTTATAATATATGAGAGAAAATAGTTGTTCAGGGGAGAGATTATACATTTCTAACCGCGTGATCGCGTACGAAGAACGAACGAACAAAAAGAACAACAAATAAACGAATAAGACCTGGGAAGGAAATATTTTTGGGGGTTTTTTTTTTTTTTTTGTGAGCAGAGATATTAAACAAGGAGGTTCGGGGTGAACGACTGGTACGAAACAGTGAACGAAAATAATTGCAGCGGATTCGACGAATCGCTGAGAGAAAAACAAAACCACAAGGTCGGAGACGGTACGGTAGCCAAGCCTACGAGAACTAGGCCGCAGAATACTCGATACGCATTCACCGACGATTGTGTATACATGTACGAGAAATTAGCACCGAAAATTTTCCAAAAGATACGCTATAGGTACATACACCGAAAGATAGATACAGTCTCGACAAAAACACAATTGAGAAAAATCACTTAGCTTCGAAAGCGTGAGCGCATGGAACAGCTTCGAAAAGACGTGACCTCGCCGTGATCTCGCGAGATCTCTCCAAATATTTATATTTCTCATTTTTCTCATTCCTCAATATTTTCTTTCTCATTTGGCCAATATCTCAGGCACCTTTTGAGCTCGGAAGCTAATATTTGGACATGAGTGACCAAGTGATGTGGCTATCAAGGATATTTTTGATTTTGTTGATTAATAAATTCATCAATGAATCCATTAGTTATTTAATTATTCGATTAATTACTAAAAAAGCATTTTTTTTTTTTCAGTTACAGATCCTGATGAAATGGTGGTGGTTTATGTGTTCTGTGACCGAATTGATTAATAATTTAATTTTTTAATGATTATTATTAATATTTTTTCATTATTAATCATGTATTTATTTTCTTTCTCATTTGGCCAATATCTCAGGCACCTTTTGAGGTCGGAAGCTAATATTTGGACATGACAGTGACCAAGTGATGTGGCTATCAAGGATATTTTTCATTTATTGATTAATCATTTAATCGATTAATTATTTATTGATTAATCGATTAATTATTTATTGATTAATCAATTAATTTTTTTTATTTTTATTAATGACTGATTTAATTAAATTTATAAAAGATACATCTTCGGATGAAGCACTAGTGGTTTAGTTATGCTATTAGCCAATTGATTAAGAAAATATTTTGTGATAATCTTTTATTTGTTTTTAATTATACAATTAATCAATCAATTAGCGTACACCTCTCCCTCCCAATGCAGCCTCTATGAGCTGCACTGCGGTATTGCCGGGCGCCAGAGGCGCCCCGGCAATGCCGCGCTGCAGCATATTTAATTATTTGGCATGGGGGCGGTGTACTTTGAATGTATTTGTACTTGTTTTCCACTTAATGATTTCGTTTTTCCTTTAAGGATCAAAATGACAATTTTTGTTCATCATCAATTGGACTAATCCTCAGTTTTGGGAATTTGAATCATTTTCATGCAGGATGACATCTCTACCTAGAATCAATCCCAAGTTCTATACAAGATTTGGTTTCAGGAAAGTTCTTAATTGCTGCCTCACTGTCGGTGTAAATGTAAATACATCATTATTGTTGTGTGGAACAGAGGGATGTCTGGCATGAGTACAAGAAAGAAAGTTTGTGGATGTGCTATGCTGATGTATACTGGGGATGAAAGAAAAGAAAGGATGTTCTGCAGATGCTGTCCTGGAATAATTTACGGTATGTCCATATCCAAGGCTCTTTTTGTTCTCAATAAAAGGTAGAAACTAACAACAGTTAACGCTTCCAGGCCATAGCTGTCAAATTAAACAGGTTGAAAATCCCATGGAAACCCAACAGAACAAATTCCATAAAAATCCTATTAAAATCCCATAGGAAATTGGACCGGTTGGATGCACTGGTTTCAATAGGGAAAGTGAAATACTGGAGTCGTAGAAAATACGAGGACCAATAAAAAAAAAACCCAGTAGGTCAATGGGTGGACCAGTAGGACACCAATAGAATGAGTGGACCAGTAGGAGACCAATAGAATGGGTGGATATAAATGAACAGGATTGACAACAGCCGATTGGAAAATGTGGGAAAAGTACAGGCCCAGACTGGGAATTGAACGCAGGTCCTTTGGGGGAGATGTACCAGTGCTCTACCATCTGAGATATATGGCTTAAGTGCTCTATATGATTAAAGTATTTGGGTGGTCTATGGGTTTTCAGACCAGTCGCATCTAATGGTTTCTACAGGACCAGTTGAACCAAATGGTTACCTTCGCAAAAGCGGAAGGTTATGTTTTGATCGCTGTGTATTTATTTGTATGTCTGTGTGTGTGTGTGTGTGTATGTTATTCGCATAACTCAAAAAGTATTCAACCGAATTGCATGAAATTTGGTGGGATGATTGGTTATTATACGGGACACATTTGATTAGATTTTGGGAGCAATCGGGTCAAAGGTCAAGGTCAAGGTCACGAAAAGGTCAAAATCGTATTTTTACCATAGCGCGGTCAATTTTTATCCAATTGGCATGCAACTAATGCCAAAATGTTCAGAATTCAATGCCCGATCTTGTGATATACGACATGACCCAGTGAAGACATTACCCTTGTTAGCGGTTGGGGGTCAAAGGTCAGGGGGGTCACGACCTTGCAAAATGTGCGTTTTTTGTCATAACTCGGTCAATTCTTATCTGATTTGCATGAAATCAGCACCAAACTGTTCACTGTTCTGTTCCCTACACTCCCATGCCAAGTACAGAACAGTAGCTGCGGCGAAGGTATGCACTCTACCGAGTGCCCGTTCTAGTTCCTATTGGTTTCTATGGGTTCCATATCAGTCGCATCCAATGGTTTCCCTCGCCAGAGAAGAGGGCATTGCATTTGAGTCTGTTTGTTACTTGCTGGAAAAGATTCCGGCAAGTATGTTGATTGGTTGGTTTCTCTGTCTGTCTGTCTGTCTGTCTGTTTGTCTGTGCGCAGCACTACGTCTACACCGTTGCACGTAGAATCGCCAAACTTTACACACATATTTGTCTTTCCCTGGAATAGACTGTGCCAAAGTGATGACGTCATCGGTCACGTGGTTCGGCCGCCATCTTGGAAAAACCGAAAAACTTTGCACCTCTATATCTCCGAAAGTGCTGAATAGAAAAAATTGAGACATGGTTCATTGGAAAGAACTCTCCATGGGGAATAAAATATGTTAATGATGATGTCATAGGTGCCTCCATTATGACGTCATAATTCGACAAGTACAAAACTTCATCTGATCAAGATGAAATTTCTTGAGCGTCTTCTTGGGATAAATTGGTGGAGAAAAAAATAATAATGATGACGTCATTGGTCACGTGGTTTGGCCGCCATTCTAGAAAAACCGAAAAAATTTGTACCTCTATCTCCGAAACAACTCCATGGAAAATACTGAAACATGGCTCATTGTCAAGTACTCCCCTTTGGGAATAAGATATATTAATGATGATGTCATCTGTACCTTAATTATGACGTCATAATTCGACAAGTACAACGCTCGATTCGATCAGCACGAATTTTTCTTCTCTACCATTGTTCGTCCGATTGACACGAAATTTTCACGATAGGAGCGCTTCCTCCTGCATAATATTTTAATGACAATTATGACGTCATAGGTCACGTGGTACAGGCGCCATCTTGGAAAAACTTTGCACCTCTATCTGTGAAACCACTCCATGGAAAAAATTGAGACCTGCCACATTGTCAACTACTTCGCATGCGGAATAAGATATGTTAATGATATCATCGGTGCCTTCATTATGATGTCATAATTCAACAAGTACAACACTTATCCAATCATTATGAATTTTTTTTTATCTCAGCAACTGTTGGTCTGATAGACACGAAATTTTCACCATAGGAGCACCTCCTACTTGATAATATTTTAATCCTAATCATGACGTCACAGGTAGAGGAGTTTGTACGCACCCGATTGACGTGAAATGTAAAGAATTTGCAGGTCGAAATGATGGCTTTGCATGTCACTGAATTGGTTCACTAATCAAAAGGAAGAATTCGATTGTGTTTTCTTTAGATAAAAAGGTCAAAGGTCATCAAGGATGCATAAAATCATCAATTTTCGTCCAACACATGAAATTTGAAGAATTTGCATACTGGGTCACAGAACTGGTTTACCAATCAAAAGTTAGAATGTGATTTTTTTTTTTTACCTCTAAATCTCAAAGGTCATGGCTGCATAAAATCGTCAGTTTTCATTTTGTATCTTTCCCACCGCCACAGAAGGTGGATCCACTGAAGGTGGATGTAGGTTATGTTTTCACCCCTGTCTGTCTGTGAACAAGATATCTCAAAAAGTTGAAGATGGATTCAGGCGAAATTTGTCAGAGAGGAAGCGTATGTGACAAGGACGAAATCATTAGATTTTGGTGAAGATCCCGGTTCGGATCCGGCGAGAAGTAGTAGAATTTTAAAGTGATTCTTCACCATTGGGAGACAGAGCCCAAAATGATATATAGCAGGATATCTCAAAAAGTTGTGGATGGATTTGGACGAAACTTCGTGGAGAGGTTGGGTGTGTGACAAGGAAGAATTGGATAAATATTACGTGAATATCCATATCCGGATCTGGCGATTAGAATATTTTAAGCGATTCTTCACTATTGAGAGATTGGACGAAAAGCGAGATAAAACATGATATTTAAAAATGTTATGGACGAGTTATGACTAAAGTTGGGGGATGAGTTGGTCAGGTGACAAGAATAAGCTGATGACATTTTGGTTCAGGTCCGAATCCAGATCTGGCCTATACAGTGGGATACAAAAGTAAACTGTTCACCAGGCGGAGGTATGTGCTCTACCGAGTGCTGTTATAGTTTTTATGGCTACGCCCCATGGGCAAACCCGTCTAGAACAGTGTTTGTCGGTCTGTATGTATGTATGTCCCCTCAAACGTATACCAATCAGAGCTGAGGATTTGGTCACATGACAGGGTGATGTGATTACGTCTGATGTCATTACGGCGGTACGGCAGCTAACTCTCCACACACCGCCATTTTGATTTATATGCCGTTCATGCGGAACATATAATCGAACCTGTTACACATCACAATCTCCATGCTCTACCTTGACGTTTTTCATTCAGTGTGAACCACAAACAAACCGATTGTTAAAA
Organism: Myxine glutinosa; assembly: GCF_964187855.1. Classification (NCBI taxonomy): domain Eukaryota; kingdom Metazoa; phylum Chordata; class Myxini; order Myxiniformes; family Myxinidae; genus Myxine; species Myxine glutinosa. Next base: position 184,818,647 of record NC_136266.1, read on the forward strand.
TGATCATCAAATATCGAAAGCATCGGCGTTCCGTCTCTTCCAACAAAACGGTATGGACCCAACGCTTGTGGGTTATAATCTAGATTACAGTAGATCTTCTCTCAGTTCTGTAAGTATAACTTACCTCAGGGATGTCGGGAAACCTCCAGATTTCTTCGTTTAATGTTATAAGCAGCATTAGCGACTGTTTCAAAAGGTTATCATGTGTGTTTGTGGTTTATAATATTTTACAAGCCCCGCTACGCCACTGTTAGACTTTCGGTCTTTTTTTCAAGTGATTCTTCACCATTGAGAGATGGGGCCAAAAATGATATATAGCACGATATCTCAACTAGAACAATGCGACTGTGTCGGCAATATGCCTCCGCATCGTCCCACAACGGGTAGATGCCATCACTCTGCATATGTATGGGTAGGGGATCACGTTTGTGAAGTTTAGTGTTGATCGGATAAGGTTCGTTTTTCTATCCAAGATGGTTGCCAAACCATATGACCTATGACATCATCATTTTCAAACTATATACAACAGTGCTGTTAGATGATATTTGTAAAATTTCGCATCGATAGGGTGAGCGGTTTCAGATGTATTATTATTTAATATTTTCCTTCAATCGAATTTGGCTGCCAAACCATGTGACCTATGATGTCATAAATTTAATATTTCAATACAAATGCGTCATAGATCATGTGCATGCAATTTCAGATTTTTAGGATAAGGAATTCGATTAAAACATTTTTGGCTGGTATACCACTTCACCTATGATGTCATCATTATCATGCTTTTGTTCCCCATTGGGAGTACTTGACAATGTGGCAAGTTTCAAATTTTTGCATTCAGCGGTTTCCGAGAAATATATTTTAAAATTATTTGCGTTTAATTCAAGATAGCTGCCATATCACGTGACCTGTGACGTCACAATTATCATAACAACATTCTGCATGGGTGTCACTACTGCCCAAAAGGTTTCGTCTCAATCGGACATGTGGTTGCTGAGAAAAAGGAGATTTAGCCCGGACGGACAGACGTATGGACAACCCTAAAACATAATACCTCCGGAAACTTTGTCGGCGGAGGCATAAAATGTATGGACGCCTCCTGACAAAATTAGGTGGATGAGTTGGGTAAGTGAGAAGAGGAAGGTGCTTAGATTTAGGTTAAGGTACGAATCCAGATCAAGGCCCATCAGAGAGATACAAAACATAAACTGTTCAGCCTAGCGGAGGTATGTATGCTATGTATGAATTGTCACCTTAATTACCCAATGTGTCCTCCCCCCCCCCCCTCCCCTGCCCCTCATCTATCTATAATTCCAGTAATCTCTGTGTGTGTGTATGTGTGTATGTCTGTGTGTTTGTCTGTGACCGCTGTTTCTCGACAACCACGGGTCCGATATACTTGAAACTTGCCAGGTATATTGCTGGGGACCCGAGGATGTGCCTTTTCAAGGTTTCATATTAATTGGACAAGTAGTTACCGAGCTATGTCCAAAAAACGATTCAACCAATCAGAGAGCAGCGAGTTATCACGTGTGCCGAACGTGGCGAACAGACTCTGCCTCGGACGGCACATTTGAGAGCGTATTCATTTATTTCACGTTGGCAAACTATGTTGCCGCTATGTTGGCGTTAAACTATGTTTTAAAACTAATTAAAACTAATTTGCGATTCTTTCGCTTTCCTGCGCGTTTGTGCACGCTATGGCGATTTCTTTACCAAACTCCGCAAGCCGTTCGCTTTGGACCAAACCATTTCATGTAAATAGAGGGGGGGGGATTGTCACCGTACTCGCAAGCCGTTCGCTTTGGACCAAACCATTTCATGTAAATAGAGGGGGGGGGATATAATTTTAGATATAGATATAGTACGGGCATGCCCTAGTCTATCTATAATGCCAGTAATCTCTGTGTGTCTGTCTGTGACCGCTGTTTCTCGACAACCACGGGTCCGATATACTTGAAACTTGCCAGGTATATTGCTGGGGACCCGAGGATGTGCCTTTTCAAGGTTTCATATTAATCGGACAAGTAGTTAGCGAGCTATGTCCAAAAAACGATTCAACCAATCAGAGAGCAGCGAGCTATCACGTGTGCCGAACGTGGCGAACAGACTCTGCCTCGGACGGCACATTTGAGAGCGTATTCATTTATTTCACGTTGGCAAACTATGTTGGCGTTAAACTATGTTTTAAAACTAATTAAAACTAATTACCGAGCTATGGCGATTTCTTTACCAAACTCCGCAAGCCGTTCGCTTTGGACCAAACCATTTCATGTAAATAGAGGGGGGGGGGGGGGGGATTGTCACCGTACTCGCAAGCCGTTCGCTTTGGACCAAACCATTTCATGTAAATAGAGGGGGGGGATTGTCACCGTACTCGCAAGCCGTTCGCTTTGGCTTTGCGAATGGACCAAACCATTTCATGTAAATAGAGGGGGGGGGGATATAATTTTAGATATATATATAGTACGGGCATGCCCTAGTAAATATAAAATATAACAAGTCAGGAGACGACGATGGTTCACGAGTGAGCGGTATTCAATGACAATGCTCAATGAGCAATGTTATGAGGTTAGTGAGCTACACAATACCGAAAATTCGGTTCGATTCCGACAACTTTGAAAATTTGACCTTTGTGACCTTCAAATGTCAAAGGTCGAAGATTCTGAAATTTGTTGGAAAACTTGTATTTCATGATGTATGTGATAATATAACATCATGTACGACATTTCACCCAATCAGGAAGCGAACAATGGAATAAAACCATCAAAAATCGACTTCTCTAAATTTCGTGACCTTGTGACCTTGACCTTGGGGCGAAAATGAAAAATCGAGCTCCGTGGGGCTACACACATGACATTGGCCTAACCAAATACCGAAACCGCTGTCAGATTACACCAAACCCCTCGGAGCAGATGTAGCTTGAACTTGATTACCCCCTAAAAAGACATCTTTTTCGGTCGTGGCTCCGCCCACAATGGGCGCAATACGCCCACTCTCGGCAGGACACAACTAGATCATGATATCAACCTCCCACCCAAGTTTCATCAAGATCGGATGATATCATCGGGTAGTTATGCTGCGGACAGACACACACACACACAGACACACCCACGACGAATATTGTGGTCAGTCTGTTTGATAACTCGTGAACTAGCAATTGTGGCAGGAATTTGTAATTTGTTCAGGATGCCGGTGATAACTCGCCTCTCTTGGCGAAGGACACCGTGGGATCTATAACATGCACCGACTAATGATAGCAGGTGGGACACCCGGCTTAACGTGCATCCGAAAGACGGCGCACACACACTGATAAATCACCGTGCTTGTGACGCACCGCCATGACACGATGTACTGTGCCTGTGACGCACCGCCATGACACGATGTACCATGCCTGTGACGCACCGCCATGACACTATGTACCATGCCTGTGACGCACCGCCATGACACTATGTACCATGCCTGTGACGCACCGCCATGACACTATGTACCGTGTCTGTGACGCACCGCCATGACACTATGTACCATGCCTGTGACGCACCGCCATGACACGATGTACCGTGTCTGTGACGCACCGCCATGACACTATGTACCATGCCTGTGACGCACCGCCATGACACTATGTACCATGCCTGTGACGCACCGCCATGACACTATGTACCGTGCCTGTGACGCACCGCCATGACACTATGTACCATGCCTGTGACGCACCGCCATGACACTATGTACCATGTCTGTGACGCACCGCCATGACACTATGTACCATGCCTGTGACGCACCGCCATGACACTATGTACCATGCCTGTGACGCACCGCCATGACACTATGTACCATGTCTGTGACGCACCGCCATGACACTATGTACCATGCCTGTGACGCACCGCCATGACACTATGTACCGTGTCTGTGACGCACCGCCATGACACTATGTACCATGCCTGTGACGCACCGCCATGACACGATGTACCGTGTCTGTGACGCACCGCCATGACACTATGTACCATGCCTGTGACGCACCGCCATGACACTATGTACCATGCCTGTGACGCACCGCCATGACACTATGTACCATGCCTGTGACGCACCGCCATGACACTATGTACCGTGTCTGTGACGCACCGCCATGACACTATGTACCATGCCTGTGACGCACCGCCATGACACGATGTACCGTGTCTGTGACGCACCGCCATGACACTATGTACCATGCCTGTGACGCACCGCCATGACACTATGTACCATGCCTGTGACGCACCGCCATGACACTATGTACCGTGCCTGTGACGCACCGCCATGACACTATGTACCGTGCCTGTGACGCACCGCCATGACACTATGTACCATGCCTGTGACGCACCGCCATGACACTATGTACCATGTCTGTGACGCACCGCCATGACACGATGTACCGTGTCTGTGACGCACCGCCATGACACGATGTACCGTGCCTGTGACACACCACCATGACACTATCTATGTCCATCTATCATGGCCGAATAAGTCATATTATTTCTTTCTTTCTTTATTGGTGGTGACCTTTCGGCCCCAGCAAGCTGGTCCTCAGTTTGTCCACCTCGGAAGGATGACAGGCTGAGTGCACCTGCCTGGCCTTGACGATGACCGCCAAAACCAGGCTTACCCATCAGGCACCACCCCCACGCGAGGGTCAGACATCTATGTGGCGTGTGCAATGCCGCGGGACCTTTCGCGCGATCTTCAGGTTTTTTTTTTTTTTTTTTTTTTGTATACAAGATCGAGGCTCGTGAAAGAGCTAACATTAATCACACAAAAAGACAAACCGACACACAAAACACAAAAAACAAGGGGAGCGGCAGACAAGATGGGGAGAGAGGGGGAAGGACACAAAAGAGAGGGGGAAGAGAGGGAAGGACACAAACACAACATTTGAGAGCAGGGACATCGGGAGGACTTGGGGGGAGGTGGGAGAGGAATAAAACATATGAACACTGCAAGGACTCTGGGGTGAATTACCGGGGGTAGAAAAGATCAAGGTTTTCGATGGGGGAAGATAAGAGATGGTGGTGAACAGCTGTTTTAAAGACCTGGAGGGAGGAGTGGGATTGAAGGGAGTGGGGGAGTTTGTTCCAGAGGCGGGAGAAAAGGGGAATTAAAGAGTGAAGGTGAGCAGAGAGCCTAGACTTTGGCAGTTTAACCATAAGAGGGTTGCAGGCAGATCTTGTGCGACCTGAAGGAATATTGGGGGGACAGAGCACAGAGAGAGCTGGGGGAGCAAGGCTGGAGAGGAGTCGGTAGAAGACAGAAAGACCACCAACCTGCCTGCGGTGAGTGAGTGAAAGGCCCTCGGCGTTGACTACATCGCAGGAGATTCCAATGATTCTGAAAGCTTTGGCCTCAACAGCGTGAAGCCGAGCAAGGTGTGAGGCAGGAGCACCAGCCCAGAGTGGGGAACAGTATTCCATTGAGCTGCGGATGAAAGCCTTGTATGTGGTGAGGAGCTCAGGTGTGCCAAGGAAGGACTTCGCACGACGGAGGATGCCCAGTCGGCGACTGGCTTTGGAGGCCAGCTTGGAAATGTGGTTTTCCCAGGAAAGATCATGGCAGATAGTGAGACCCAAAAGCTTGAGCGACAGAACTTCTTGGAGAGGATTGTTGAGAAGGTAGATGGGAGGGTTGTCCAGTCGGTCCTTTCGGAGAGACATTGTAAGAGTGTGAGATTTGTCAGGATTGAAAGACATGTTCCACTTGTTTGACCAGTCTTGAGTAAGCCGAATCATGGAAACCAGGTTGAGTAAGGAAAAACAGGTAAGGGAGCAAGGGGGGACAGGGAAGGAAAAAAAAAAGGGTTGGAAGATCTGCGACCGTTCACTCACCACTCGCTGTAGAGTCTGGTTCTGGTGCCAAAACAGTGAAGAATTTAATTAATAAACGCGGACGTCGTAGGAAACAGCGTTCAGGTAATCAATAAACGCGGACTTCGTAGGAAACAGCGTTCCGGTTTTCCACCCTTTTTGTGTTTTCTCTTGAACTTCTCCCGCCGCCGGTCACGTCGTTTGACCTCGCAGGAGTTCAATGAATCGAAGTGATTTTCCCTGAAAGCTCCGGTGAGTAATTCTCAAACGATCTCTTGTTATTATATTACAAGGATTTCAACAACAACATTTACCTCAGCTGAGGGAGAAGCCATGACGAGAATTTCGCGCCATCCGCAGGTTCTTGGAATACTGACCTCGCTTAAAGGGGGAATTCCAGTGTTTTGGAGAACTCGTCGTCCTGGCTTAACAGTTTAATTTATAATTCAGCCATTCTGCACTCCATCTGCGGTAATATTCACATTTCTTCTTTCACCAAGCTGCACCTTCACCCCTGATCGTGCGTGGTCCACTACCGCCTGTTCCGTTGCCGAGCAACGGTCTTCTGAGGTAAGGGAGGTCGCACGAAGGATTTAGTTGGAAGGAATGAGTGATGGAGCGAAGGATGAAGGAAGGAGGTAGGAAGCAGGTAGGAGGCAGGAGGGTGTTCCGTTAGCAAGCAGCTAGTTACCCTCGCCAGAGGAGAGGTTTTCCCATTTGAGTCCCGTTTGTTTGTTATTTGGCAAAAAAAATAAAAAATTTGCAAAAGTGTGTTGATCACTCCGGGTGGGGTGTGTGTCTGTCCGCTCACTTATACTTGCCCACAGGTAACAATTTTAAACCGATCTTCACGAAACTTCACCAAACGGTAGAGTTCGTGGTCCGACAAAATTCGATATATTTTTGGGGTCAAAAGGTCAAAAGGTCAACATAGGCCAGAGGTCAAACACTTTTTTTCAAATTTCTAAAATCCTCAATTTTCATCCGATTGACTTGAAATTTGAATGGGATTTACACATCGGGTAACTGGATTCAACCACTAATTATTTTTGAAGTCAAAAGGATGTTCCACTGAGTGCCATTCTGCTTTCTTCTCTTTTGCCAAGTGTCGCTCTATGAGTGATTTTTCATTGCTGTACTTGCCGTAAAGGATTCCTGCAAGTATGTTGATCCGTTGGTTTGTCTGTCTGTCTGTGACTTGCCGGAAAAGATTGCGGCAAGTATGTTGATCCGTTGGTTTGTCTGTCTGTCTGTGACTTGCCGGAAAAGATTCCTGCAAGTATGTTGATCCGTTGGTTTGTCTGTCTGTCTGTGACTTGCCGTAAAAGATTGCGGTAAGTATGTTGATCGGTTGGTTGGTCTGTCTGTCTGTGACTTGCCGGAAAAGATTCCTGCAAGTATGTTGATCCGTTGGTTGGTCTGTCTGTCTGTGACTTGCCGGAAAAGATTCCTGCAAGTATGTTGATCCGTTGGTTTGTCTGTCTGTCTGTGACTTGCCGGAAAAGATTGCGGCAAGTATGTTGATCCGTTGGTTTGTCTGTCTGTCTGTGACTTGCCGGAAAAGATTCCGGCAAGTATGTTGATCGGTTGGTTGGTCTGTCTGTCTGTGACTTGCCGGAAAAGATTCCTGCAAGTATGTTGATCCGTTGGTTTGTCTGTCTGTCTGCGACTTGCCGGAAAAGATTGCGGCAAGTATGTTGATCTGTTTGTTTGTCTGTCTGTCTGTCTGTCTGTCTGTTTGTTTGTCTGTCTGTTTGCAGCACTGCGTCTACACCGTTGCACGTAGAATCGCCAAACTTTGCACACTTATTGGTCTTGCCCTGGAATAGATTGTGCCAAATTGATGACGTCATCGGTGACGTGGTTCGGCCGCCATCTTGGAAAAACCTAAAAAATTTTGCACCTCTTTATCTCCGAAAGTACTGAACAGAAAAAATTGAGAAATGGCTCATTGTAAAGAACTCTCCATGGGGAATAAAATATGTTAATGATGACGTCATCAGTCACGTGGTCGGCCGCCATCTTGGAAAAACGGGAAAACTTTGCACCACGAAATCTCCAAAAGTGCTGAACAGAAAAAATTGAGACATGGCTCAATGTAAAGAACTCTCCATGGCGAATAAAATATGTTAATGATGATGTCATATGTCACGTGGTCGGCCGCCATCTTGGAAAAACGGCAAAAATTTGCACCACTATATCTCCAAAAGTGCTGAACAGAAAAAATTGAGACATGCCTCATTGTAAAGAACTCTCCATGGGGAATAAAATATGTTAATGATGACGTCATAGGTCACGTCGTTCGGCCGCCATCTTGGAAAAACGGCAAAACTTTGCACCTCCATATCTCCAAAAGTGCTGAATAGAAAAAATTGAGACATGGCTCATTGTAAAGAACTCTCCATGGGGAATAAAACATGTTGATGACGTCATCTGTCACGTGGTTCGGCCGCCATCTTGGAAAAACCGAAAAACTTTGCACCTCCATATCTCCAAAAGTGCTGAATAGAAAAAATTGAGACATGGCTCATTGTAAAGAACTCTCCATGGGGAATAAAATTTGTTAATGATGACGTCATATGTCACGTGGTTCGGCCGCCATCTTGGAAAAAGCGAAAAATTTTGCACCTCCATATCTCTGAATGTGCTGAATAGAAAAAATTGAGACATGGCTCATTGTAAAGAACTCTCCATGGTGAATAAAATATGTTAATGATGACGTCATCAGTCAGGTGGTTCGGCCGCCATCTTGGAAAAACCGAAAAACTTTGCACCTCTATATCTCCGAAAGTACTGAACAGAAAAAATTTAGACATGGCTCATTGTAAAGAACTCTCCATGGGGAATAAAATATGTAAATGATGACGTTATCAGTCACGTGGTTCGGTCGCCATCTTGGAAAAACGGCAAAACGTTGCGCCACTATATCTCCAAAAGTGCTGAACAGAAAAAATTGAGACGTGGCTCATTGTAAAGAACTCTCCATGGGGAATAAAATATGTTAATGATGACGTCATATGTCACGTGGTCGGCCGCCATCTTCGAAAAACGGCAAAACTTTGCACCACTATATCTCCAAAAGTGCTGAACAGAAAAAATTGAAACATGGCTCATTGCAAAGAACTCTCCATGGGGAATAAAATATGTTGATGATGACGTCATCAGTCACGTGGTCGGCCGCCATCTTGGAAAAACGGCAAACTTTGCACCACGAAATCTCCAAAAGTGCTGAACAGAAAAAATTGAGACATGGCTCATTGTAAAGAACTCTCCATGGGGAATAAAATATGTTAATAATGACGTCATAGGTCACGTGGTTCGGCCGCCATCTTGGAAAAACCGAAAATTTTTGCACCTCCACATCTCTGAAAGTGCTGAATAGAAAAAATTGAGACATGGCTCATTGTAAAGAACTCTCCATGGGGAATAAAATATGTTAATGATGACGTCATCAGTCACGTGGTCCGGCCGCCATCTTGGAAAAACCAAAAAACTTTGCACCTCCAGTGCTGAATAGAAAAAATGAGACATGGCTCATTGGAAAGAACTCTCCATGGGGAATAAAATATGTTAATAATGACGTCATCGGTCACGTGGTTCGGCCGCCATCTTGGAAAAACCAAAAAACTTAGCACCTCGATATATCTCCGGAAGTGCTGAATAGAAAAAATTGAGACGTGGCTCATTGTAAAGAACTCTCCATGGGGAATAAAATATGTTAATGATGATGTCATCGGTCACATGGTTCGGCCGCCATATTTGTCCTAAATGGCCGACAAAAAAGTAAATTCCGGCAAGTCCTCGGTCTCTGACCGATTTTTCATCTGTTTGTCTGTTTGTCTATCTGTTTGCAGCACTACGTCTACACCATTGCACATAGAATCGCCAAACTTTGCACACGTATTTGTCCTACCCTGGAATAGACTGTGCCCAATTTTTAACTCTCTCGGCCCAAGGCCTCCGTTATGACGTCATAATTTGATCATTCGACAAGTACAAAACTTCATCCGATCAAGATGCAATTTCTTGAGTGACATGACGGCATAAACTGGTGGAGAAAAAAAATAGTGATGACGTCATCGGTCACGTGGTTCGGCCGCCATCTTGGAAAAACGGAAAAACTTAGCACCTCTACATCTCCAAAAGTGCTGAATAGAAAAAATTGAGACATGGCTCATTGTAAAGAACTCTCCATGGGGAATAAAACTTGTTAATGATGATGTCATAGGTGCCTCCATTATGACGTCATAATTCGACAAATACAAAACTTCATCTGATCAAGATGCAATTTCTTGAGCATCATGAAGGAATAAATTAGTTTAGAAAACAAATAATGATGACGTCATCGGTCCCGTGGTTCAACCGCTATATTTGTCCTAAATGGCCGATAAAAAAGTAAATTCCGGCAAGTCCTCGGTCTCTGACCGATTTTTCATCTGTCTGTTTGTTACTTGCCAGAAAAGCTTCCGGCAAGTATGTTGATCTGTTCGTTTGTTACTTGCCGGAAAAGATTCCGGCAAGTATGTTGATCGGTTGGTTTCTCTGTCTGTCTGTCTGTCTGCCTGTTTTTTCTGTGCGCAGCACTACGTCTACACCGTTGCACGTAGAATCGCCAAACTTTGCACACATGTTTGTCTGGCCCTGGAATAGACTGTGCCCCATTGATGATGTCATCGGTCACGTGGTTCGGCCGCCATCTTGGAAAAACCGAAAAACTTTGCACCTCCATATCTCCGAAAGTGCTGAATAGAAAAAATTGAGACTTGGCTCATTGTAAAGAACTCTCGATGAGGAATAAAATATGTTAAAGATGTCATAGGTGCCACCATTATGATGTCATAATTCGACAAGTACAAAACGTCATCCTATGAAGATGAAATTTCTTGAGCATAATCTGGGAATAAATTTGTTTCGAAAAAAAAAAAATGACGCCATCGGTCACGTAGTTCGGCCGCCATATTTGTTTTAACACAAAAGCCTTTAAAAAACACTGAAAATACATCCTGGCGAGGGTTTGCAATCTCTGATTGCTCTTTCTTGTCTCTATTGTTTTCAACCGAATCTCGTTTGGTTTCTACTGCAAACTCTACTGGTTTGTTGCGTCTCTGTTCTGGGCAGCGATAAGTTGTCCATGTTTCGCAGCCATAAAGTAGGGTCCTAATAATGCAGGCCTTGTACATCGGCATCTTGGTTCTGAGGGCCATCTTCCTGTTCGTGCACGCCCTCTTTATTAGATGACCAAAGGTGGTGGATGCCTTCCTGATGCCTACATTCAGTTCATCATCAAGAGACGGGTTGTTATATAGAGCTGAGATAACTGAATTTGCTGACTACTTCCGGCGCAGTATTGTTTCGTGTAATTAGGGGCTTGGTTTATTATTACAATTAGCTTCTGGAGCTGGACTTCCGTGTTGGTGACAATTAGCTTCTGGAGCTGGACTTCCGTGTTGGTGACAATTAGCTTCTGGAGCTGGACTTCCGTGTTGGTGACAATTAGCTTCTGGAGCTGGACTTCCGTGTTGGTGACAATTAGCTTCTGGAGCTGGACTTCCGTGTTGGTGACAATTAGCTTCTGGGGCTGGACTTCCGTGTTGGTGACAATTAGCTTCTGGAGCTGGACTTCCGTGTTGGTGACAATTAGCTTCTGGAGCTGGACTTCCGTGTTGGTGACAATTAGCTTCTGGGGCTGGACTTCCGTGTTGGTGACAATTAGCTTCTGGAGCTGGACTTCTGTGTTGGTGACAATTAGCTTCTGGAGCTGGACTTCCGTGTTGGTGACAATTAGCTTCTGGAGCTGGACTTCCGTGTTGGTGACAATTAGCTTCTGGGGCTGGACTTCCGTGTTGGTGACAATTAGCTTCTGGGGCTGGACTTCCGTGTTGGTGACAATTAGCTTCTGGAGCTGGACTTCCGTGTTGGTGACAATTAGCTTCTGGGGCTGGACTTCCGTGTTGGTGACAATTAGCTTCTGGAGCTGGACTTCCGTGTTGGTGACAATTAGCTTCTGGAGCTGGACTTCCGTGTCTGCATAGAGAAGTTGTCTCTGATCAGAACATGCCGCAATTTTGTATTTGCCCTTAATCTTTACAGGTTATACAGCTTGCCATCTGTCCAGGAGTGAAGGTAGATTCTTCCATACCTGCACGGAAGGAGTACCTCAGAAGTACCGAGAAGACAATACCAAATCGAGTTGGGGCCAGGACGCAGCCTTGCTTCACTCCGCTTTTGATGTCAAAACTTTCTGAAGTGGAACCATCAAAATGTATTGTGCCATGCATGTTGTTATGGAAACAATGGATGAGACTGCATCTGCAGTCGCCGGCACCCGAGGCCTAGTTACATTCCAAATTCCTGCATAGACCAATGGGCACAGACGCCATGCATCAACAGCACAGATGAGCATCGGTGGTGATGCAACTAGCGGACCAAATTCAGAATAGAATCCTTGTTCAATATCAATTTTCTAACACCAACAACAACGACCTCAGATGTCGCTCATCTTATCAATAACATCTTAACCACGAAGTGTAGGGTGAATGTTTACATGGTGTAAAATACAAGGAACTTCAATGTAGGAAGCGGCCATTAGGCCCACCAAACCTGCACAATCATGCCAATCTTAGTACTTCCCATCCCCACTACTTCCAGATACCTATCCAACTGGATTCTAATTAACCAGAGGTACGCCACTACCTACATCCTCCCACTCACAGCCACTCCTTGCTTCCTATCACGAATCCAGGTAGCTACTCTACGAAATAGGAAATAAAATACCTTTTTCTCTTTTGCTCCAACAAAGGGTAAGGCCCGAAACATCACCTTGTCTTTTATTCATGGCGGATCAATGATCATTTCAGGTATTTTATATCCTATTTGTGATGACTTCCCTTGTTGCCCACACAGGTGGCTAATTTTTTTTATCAGTCACACATCCACCAGCCCTCAATTTGGCTAAGAACCTCCTTTGTAGCACCTTATCAAATACCTTCTGAAAGTCTAGAACTAGATGTACACCATCCACTACACTTCCCTCATCTGTCCAATCAGAAACTGCTTCATGGAACTCAAAAAGATTTGATTTGTTAAACAAGATCTCATTTTGGTGAACCCATGATGATTGCTATTAATTCGTTTGTATTTATTGAAATGGTTCCTCATCTGGTCCCTAATTAACATCTCCACCACCTTTCCCCCAACTAAAGTTTAAACTAACAAATCTAGAGTTTCCTGATTCTTCTCTGGAACCTTTATTAAACTAGAACGGGCACTCGGTAGAGCGCATACCTTCGCCGCAGCTATGGTAAAAATACGATTTTGACCTTTTCGTGACCTTGACCTTGACCTTTGACCCGATTGCTCCCAAAATCTAATCAAATGTGTCCCGTATAATAACCAATCATCCCACCAAATTTCATGCAATTCGGTTGAATACTTTTTGAGTTATGCGAATAACATACACACACACACACACAGACATACAAATAAATACACAGCGATCAAAACATAACCTTCCGCTTTTGCGAAGGTAACAATGGAGTTACATTTACTGTTTCCCATTCCTCCGGTACCTGTCCTGACTCCAATGAGCTGTTAAAGATATCCACTAACGCCATGATTATTTAATTTCCGAACTGTTTCTTTTCTTCCTCCACACTTGGATATACTCAAGAAACCCTTGCTCATCTCTCAGAGGGATTGGAAGTTCCGCTGACTATTGTTGTGTAAATGTAGAAGCCAATTTTTTTTTTCTTTTCTGAAATAAACCTTCCATCTCATTCGCACATTCGTCTTTGTCACACAACCAAGCTGTCCACCAAGTTTCGACCGAATCCGTCAATGACTTTTTGAGATATCCTGTTCACAAACAAACAGACAGACAAACAAACAAGAAGACGTCATGCGGAGCACGATACTTGCAAAATCGCCCCCCCCCCCAAAGTTTCTTATTGATGCAGCAAATTGTCCATTTCATCAAGATTGAAATTTACGATCTTGATCAAAGCTCGGGTCAACAGGATGAAAAGTGACGATTTTTCAGATGAAAAATGATTTTAGAAGTATGACCGAGAGTTGAAATTTGACCTTTTTACCTCAAAAATAGTTGGTTTCCCTATTTAGTGACTCAATGTGCAAATGCTGTTCAATTGTCAATGCGATCGGATGAAAATTGATGGTTTTTCAGATGAAAATTGATGATTTTGGAAGTTTGACCTTGAGTTGACCTTTGACCTTTTGACCACAAAAATAGTATGTTTCCCAATGTACTGACTCGATATGCAAATGCTGTTCAATTTTCAAGTCAATCGGTGGAGAATTGATGGCATTTCAGATGAAAATTGATGATTTTGAAAATTTGACCTATGTTGACCTTTGACCTCAAAAAATAGTTCATTTCCCAATTTAGTGACTCAATGCTATTCAAATTTCAAGTTAATCGGATTTAATCGGATCGGAAAATGGCGATTTAGAAATTTGACCTCCAGATGACCTTTGACCTTTGACCTCAAAATCAATAGGCTTCTCAATTGGGACGCCCTATACAACTTGGTGAAGTTTTGTGATGATTGATTTGGAATTGTGACTTGTACGCCGGTGACAAACAGACAAACAAACAGACAGACAGAACCACAAACGCAACCCACCAATATACTTGAAAAATCTTCGATTTTGCAAGAAATGGAAATAATCACTCATAGAGCAACACTTGGCAAAACAGAACAAAGTATAAAGGCACTCTGTAGAGTGCATACCTCCACCTGGATGAACAGTTTACGTTTTGTATCCCACTAATAGGCCGGATCTGAACCAAAATCGAATTGGCTTGTTCTTGTCACCTAACCAACTCAAATCCACCTAGTTTTGTCAAAACTTGTCTACAACTGTTTGAGATATCATGATATGTATACAGTTTTTGATCCTGTCCCAATTTTAGAAATCAGGTCTATGTTGACCTTTTGGCCTATGTTGACCTAGAATAGTTGGTGGTTGAATTCAGTAAGCTATGAAAATCCTATTCAAATTTCAGCTCAATGGGATGAAAATTGAGGATTTTAGAGGTTTGAAAAGGTTGTTGACCTTTGGCCTATGTTGACCTTTTGGCCTATGTTGACCTCAAAAATAGTTTGTGGTTGAATTCAGTAAGCTATGAAAATCCTATTCAAATTTCAAGGTCAATTGGATGAAAATTGAGGATTTTAGAGATTTGAAAAGGTTGTTGACCTTTGGCCTATGTTGACCTAAAATAGTTGGTGGTTGAATTCAGTAAGCTGATATGGCATTCCTATTCAAATTTCAGGTCAATGGGATGAAAATTGAGGAATTTTGAAATTTGAAAAGGTTGTTGACATTTTGGCCTGTGTTGACCTTTTGGCCTATGTTGACCTAAAATAGTTGGTGGTTGAATTCAGTAAGCTATGAAAATCCTCTTCAAATTTCAGGTTAATGGGATGAAAATTGAGGATTTTAGAAGTTTGAAAAGGTTGTTGACCTTTGGCCTATGTTGACCTCAAAAATAGTTGGTGGTTGAATTCAGTAAGCTATGGAAATCCTATTCAAATTCCAAGGTCAATGGGATGAAAATTGAGGATTTTAGAGATTTGAAAAGGTTGTTGACCTTTGGCCTATGTTGACCTAAAATAGTTGGTGGTTGAATTCAGTAAGCTGATATGGCAATCCTATTCAAATTTCAGGTCAATGGGATGAAAATTGAGGAATTTTGAAATTTGAAAAAGTTGTTGACATTTGGCCTGTGTTGACCTTTTGGCCTATGTTGACCTAAAATAGTTGGTGGTTGAATTCAGTAAGCTATGAAAATCCTCTTCAAATTTCAGGTTAATGGGATGAAAATTGAGGATTTTAGAAGTTTGAAAAGGTTGTTGATCTTTGGCCTATGTTGACCTTTTGGCTATGTTGACCTCAAAAATATTTGGTGGTTGAATTCAGTAAGCTATGGAAATCCTATTCAAATTCCAAGGTCAATGGGATGAAAATTGAGGATTTTAGAGATTTGAAAAGGTTGTTTACCTTTGGCCTATGTTGACCTAAAATAGTTGGTGGTTGAATTCAGTAAGCTGATATGGCATTCCTATTCAAATTTCAGGTCAATGGGATGAAAATTGAGGATTTTAGTGGTTTGAAAATGTTGTTGATCTTTGGCCTATGTTGACCTTTTGGCCTATGTTGACCTCAAAAATAGTTTGTGGTTGAATTCAGTAAGCTATGAAAATCCTCTTCAAATTTCAGGTCAATGGGATGAAAATTGAGGATTTTAGAAGTTTGAAACGGTTGTTGACCTTTGGCCTATGTTGACCTTTTGGCCTATGTTGACCTCAAAAATAGTTGGTGGTTGAATTCAGTAAGCAATGAAAAGCCTATTCAAATTTCAAGGTCAATGGGATGAAAATTGAGGATTTTAGAGATTTGAAAAGGTTGTTGACCTTTGGCCTATGTTGACCTAAAATAGTTGGTGGTTGAATTCAGTAAGCTGATATGGCATTCCTATTCAAATTTCAGGTCAATGGGATGAAAATTGAGGAATTTTGAAATTTGAAAAGGTTGTTGACATTTGGCCTGTGTTGACCTTTTGGCCTATGTTGACCTAAAATAGTTGGTGGTTGAATTCAGTAAGCTATGAAAATCCTCTTCAAATTTCAGGTTAATGGGATGAAAATTGAGGATTTTAGAAGTTTGAAAAGGTTGTTGACCTTTGGCCTATGTTGACCTTTTGGCCGATGTTGATCTCAAAAATAGTTGGTGGTTGAATTCAGTAAGCTATGGAAATCCTATTCAAATTCCAAGGTCAATGGGATGAAAATTGACGATTTTAGAGATTTGAAAAGGTTGTTGACCTTTGGCCTATGTTGACCTTTTGGCCTATGTTGACCTAAAATAGTTGGTGGTTGAATTCAGTAAGCTGATATGGCATTCCTATTCAAATTTCAGGTCAATGGGATGAAAATTGAGGAATTTTGAAATTTGAAAAGGTTGTTGACCTTTGGCCTATGCCCTTTTGGCCTATGTTGATATCAAAATTAGTTGGTGGTTGAATTCAGTGACCGGATGTAAAAATCCTCTTCAAATTACAAGTGAATTGGATGAAAATTGAGGATTTTAGAAAGTTGACAAAGTTGTTTACCTTTGGCCTATGTTGACCTTCGGACCTCAAAATCAGTAGGCATGTTCCTTCTGGCCATCTCTACCATTAGATGAAGATTCCTAAAGATCAGTTCAAAATTGTGACTTGTAGGTGGTTGACTTACAAACAAACACACAGACAGACAGACAGACAGACATAGAGACAGATTAACACACAAACAGACAGACAAGCAGACAGACAGACAAAGAAACAGATGAGCACACAAACAGACAGACAGACAAAGAGACAGATTAACACACAAACAGACAGACAGACAAAGAGACAGACAGACAAAGAGACAGATTAACACACAGACAGACAAACAGACAGACAGACAAACAGACAGACAAAGAGGCAGATTAACACACTAACAGACAAACAGACAGACAGACAAACAGACAGACAAAGAGGCAGATTAACACACTAACAGACAGACAGACAAACAAACAGACAGACAGACAAACACACAAGACCAACCAATATACTTGAAAAGTCCTTGATTTTTGTTTACCTTCGAAACCGGAGCGATCAACATCCTTGTCAATTTTGTTTTTTTTGCCAAGTACCAAACAAACAAACAGGGTGAAAACAAAACCTCCACCCACCAGGTTGGTGGTGGTAACAAGACGTCATAGACATCCGAAAAGTAGGGGATTCAACCTGTCCGTCCGTAAGGACAGATTCTTCACAAGTACAATTTGAAATGTTCATCTCTGCGTCGGTTCGATAATTCGATATTTCTGATTGGCTTCTCTAAAATGGATGGCAGGTTGTAATTCGCCAAATTGAGAAATATCTACCCTGACTATTTTACCAATTCATGACGTCATACCTTTGAGATCTCATCTCCTCTTCCTGTTCAGGCTGGAGTTCCCCAAGGCAGTGTGCTGGGCCCTGTGCTTTTTCTGGTCTTCATCAATGATCTCTCTGACCCTCTTGAAAATCCTCTCTATCTCTTTGCTGATGACTCCACTCTCTGCCGCTCCATTCCTCATCCCTCAGATCGGCAGTCTGCAGCCGCCTCACTCTCTGCAGACCTGGACAAAATCACAGACTGGGCAAACAAGTGGAACATGTCTTTCAATCCTGACAAATCTCACACTCTTACGATGTCTCTCCGAAAAGACCGACTGGACAACCCTCCCATCTACTTTCTGAACAATCCTCTCCAATAAGTTCTGTCACTCAAGCTTTTGGGTCTCACTATCTGCCATGATCTTTCCTGGGAAAACCACATTTCCAAGCTGGCCTCCAAAGCCAGTCGCCGACTGGGCATCCTCCGTCGTGCGAAGTCCTTCCTTGGCACACCTGAGCTCCTCACCACATACAAGGCTTTCATCCGCAGCTCAATGGAATACTGCTCCCGCCTCTGGGCTGGTGCTCCTGCCTCACACCTAGCCCGTCTTCATGCTGTTGAAACCAAGGCGTTCAGAATCAATGGAATCTCCCGCGATGAAGCTAACTCCAAGGGCTTTTCACTTACTCACCGCAGGCAGGTTGGTGGTCTTTCCGTCTTCTACCGACTCCTCTCCGGCCTTGCCCCCCCAGCTCTCTCTGGGCTCTGTCCCCCAAATATTCCTACAGGTCGCACAAGATCTTCCTGCAACCCTCTTATGATTAAACTGCCAAAATCAAGACTCTCTGCGCACCTTCACTCCTTCATTCCTCTTTTCTCCCACCTCTGGAACTCCCACTCCTCCCTCCAGGTCTTTAAAACAGCTGTTCACCACCATCTCTTATCTTCCCCCATCCAAAACCTTGATCTTTTCTACCCCCGCTAATTTCACCCCAAATCTACTTTTTTGAAATACCAACTCCTTTCCTGGACGTCCTTGGTGTCCTTGTGTTTATACTTCTCCCACCTCCCCCCCCCCCCCACTACCCCTTCCCACGCCGCCTCCCCCCAATCCCCTCCCTCCCACACATTCCCGATGTCCCTGCTCTCAAATGTTGTGTTTATGTGCTTCCCCTTCTCTCCCCATCTTGTCTACCGCTCCCATTTTTATATACTTTGTTTGTTTGTCTGTTTGATTTGTTTGTGTGATAAATGTTAGCTCTTTCACAAGCCTCGATTCTGTATACCAAAAAAAAAAAACAACAACAAAAAAAAACAAAAAAAACCTGTACTGGAGACTTAAATCAACGCTAATCATAACGTTAACCTCGATGATACCCTGACCGTAATAATCATAGCTAGTATAGTATCAACCCTAATGCCCTATTGACCCTAGCCCTATTAAAAACGGAGTGTAGCCTTTAAGACCATAATGTTTTCCCATAATCGTTTTTTCCTGGAATCACTATAGTGACGTCACTCTGGATTAACAAGTGAATCGCTGTACCGATCGGTAAATTAGCATCGTTAATGGTAAAGAGTTACCGATGCGAGGCTAAATATGTGCATGTGTGAAAGGATCCGGATCACCGTCCTCATGTCTATCCCTGTGGCCCCAGAGGCGACAATAGCTGGGACGCGCCAGAGATTTGTGGACATCCCGAGCCACACACGGCTCGTTATCTGTGCCTAATGGTGCACGTGGTCGTTCATCAGGGAAGAGACGACGCCAGCCACAAAATTGGGTTTGTTGTTGGTGTGTTACGTTTATTTATTTATTTTTCTGTTGTGTCCATTTATTTATTTTTGAGGTTATGAAAATTTAATTAATCACCCATGCTTTAGTATTTGACAGTTAATTATGTGTGAACGAGGGGCAATTAAGGAGGAGGGGAGGGGGTTGGAGAGGGTGTGGATGTGCGACTCCTGCACGTACCGACAGATTCGCGTCACTTGGTAATTAAGGAACAAATAAATATCATTTGGCCCATCGCCATATCGAGCACATGCAAACACTCGCACCTGGAGATGATGCAAACACTCGCACCTGGAGATGATGCAAACACTCGCACCTGGAGATGATGCAAACACTCGCACCTGGAGATGATGCTAAGGATGCAGCGAAACTTTTTCACCTCATCAGAATAAATTTAACCCACACTAAGGAATGCCTGAGAATGACACTAAGAGCAATCCTTTGGCCTCGACATCGTTGTTGTTGTTGTTGTTGTTTTCTAGCCCCAGACAGTTCTCTCGAACAAACCCATGGCACCAAGACAGCCGATCGATCTCGCAGGAGTGACCCAGATATATATATATATATATATATATATATATTGGTATACAGAATCGAGGCTCGTGTAAGAGCACACTGAACATGAAAACATGCACAGACATAAAACATACAATAAAGGGAGCGGGTGACAACAGGGGAGAGAGGGAAGCACAAAAGCACAACAACAGTATTGAACAGGGACGTCGGTAGATCTATGGAAAGGAGAGGGTTGGGGAGGAGGAGGGAGGGGTACACGGTATAAAGCAAATTAACACTACTAGGAATTTCACTACTAGGAATTTCAGGAAAGAAGTTGGGGATTGAAAGAAGTGGATCTGGGGTTAAATCAGCGGGGATAGAAAAGATCAAGGTTTTGGATGGGGGATGGTGATGGAAGATAAGAGATGGTGGTGAACAGCAGTTTTAAAGACCTGGAGGGAGGAGAGGGATTGAAGAGAGAGAGGGAGTTTGTTCCAGAGGCGGGAGAAAAGAGGAATGAAGGAGTGAAGGTGAATAGAGAGTCTAGATTTTGGCAGTTTAACCATCAGAGGGTGGCTGGCAGATCTTGTGCGACCTGTAGGAATATTTGGAGGGCAGAGCACAGAGAGAGCTGGGGGTGCAAGGCCGGGGAGGAGTCGGTAGAAGACAGAAAGACCACCAACCTGCCTGCAGTGAGTGAGTGAAAGGCCCTCGGAGTTAGCTTCATCGCGGGAGATTCCAATGATTCTGAAAGCTTTGGATTCTACAGCGTGAAGCCGCACTAGGTGTGAGGCAGGAGCACCGGCCCAGAGGGGAGAACAGATTCTCCACATCCAGGATGGTGTACTCCTTGACGAAGTCAAGGCCATGATGGAGTTAGAGAGAGAAGAGGGAAAGGGCCGGTCCATGGGGACCGATCGGCACTCTGACCGTGATCGCGTCGCCCTGACAAATCTGGGCAGGAGGGAAGAATGGGCAAAATTTGGCCCCGACTTGCGTTGGCGGGTACAACCACCACGAAGGGGCATCCCCGATAGTTGTCTAATGTTGTTGTTGCTATGGAAGCAAAGCTTTTACATCAATGGATGCCATATTACGGGGGGTGGGGAGGGGGGGGGTGGGGGGGGGGGGGGTCAAATAGTTTCGGCCCTTTCAAAAACCCCTTGGAGCGAAGACTACAACATCCGTTCAAACATACAATGCTGGGTAGACCAAAGGATACCGGTGAGAAATTACTACGTAGAACAACGTAGAAAATGACTCATTTATAGTGAGTTCCGCTTGTGCTGGATCTGAAGGATCGGACGTGCCGCAGCCTGTTTTAAGAATGCCTAGGCAACATCATATGTATTAAATTTACGAGCAACGGAACCCGCCCTACGGGCAGGGCTTCAATTGGGAGGCCCAAATGAAAAGGCAAAATATGAGAAATTGAAGGCTTTTTTATTTTAAACGATTTATATAAACGTCCATTGAATCATATCACACGCAAATCATCAAACTCTAAACAGTACATGGCGCCCATTTTGAAAAAAGATTGAATTGTGCAAAACGGAAGCGGCCACTACACGTCTTTCTCAGTCGCACGTTTATGTGTGAAGAATGTGCGCCGAATCTATAACACAGAATCGGTCGCTACACCTGTTTCTCAGTCGCTTTGCACACGCTGCCGTGTTACTTCGGAGCCGCGCGTTTATATAGGAAGAGTTCGTCAGGAGTCGATCTACTCTCTCCTGTTACCTAGAATAAACAGTATTTGTAGAATTTCAACAAAAGCCACATCACTGTTCATATCGGTAAATATTATTCCATCGTGTTTGGAAAAACTGGAAAATTGGAAAATTGGAAACTTGGAAAAATTGGAAAAACAATATAGCCTATTTTACTCCTAGGGGTCCCAGGAATACCCACCCAAAATATCGTTGCGATCGGTTGAGCCGTTTTTGCGTTACCTGGGAACAGACAGACGGACATTTGGTGAATTATAGTGAGATAAAGTGCAATGCTGCCGGTATCACATCAGTCTCTCCTGGATATTGCGCATTCCTCAACCCACAAAGAAGCAGAAAAACAAAACTCGGATGCTGAAACACAAAGACAGCTGCTCTGATGCTCTCGCACCGCAGCAGCTTGGTGACCTCCGCTTCTCATGTGCCATGCACACCTTCATTCCTCATTAGCTCCTCCAGGTGGCACTTCTTCTTGCAGAAACCCCTTCCTGGTGAAACTCCCAAAATCCAGGCTCACTGCTCGGTGCTCACACCCAGTCCTTTGTTAGCTTTTCTCATAATATGTCATTTTTATATTATAGTTTCTTCTCCTTTGCTGGGAGGGTATTAAAACCAGAAAGGTGGAAGTTCCACATTTTGGACACCTTTCACATTTTGCTGACGTCATTCAAAGTGATGACGAGGATATCTTGGGAAACAGTGATGAGGATTCTTCTGAATTCATTAATTTTAATGCAGTCTCGGTGCTTTTAGTCTTCTTGAAACCTTTGTTTCTGGGTGAACCATGTTAGATAGCATGATATTCCTGTTATCGTACAATATACAGTTAATAAAACATTGAAAAGTCTATAAAAGGATGTAGGGATAGAACAACCGTTATTCAAACAAAGATGTCGGAATGGTTTCACTTAATAATTTCTTGTGACCATCCCTACCTTGTTACCCTCGCCAGAGGAGAGGTTATTGCATTTGAGTCCGTTTGTCTGTTTGTTTGTTTGTTTCTCTGTTTGTTTGTTTGTGTTTGTTACTTGCCGGGAAAGATTCCTGCAAGTATGTTGGTTGGTTGGTTTGTCTATTTGTCTGTTTGTCTGTTTGTGCGCAGTACTACGTCTACATCGTTGCACATAGAATCGCCACACTTGACACACATATTTGTCTTGCCCTGGAATAGACTGTGCCCAATTATTAATTCTCCAGGCACGAGGCCTCCATTATGACGTCATAACTCGATAATTAGACAAGTACAAAACTTCATCCAATCAAGATGCAAGTTCTTGAGCGCCATGTCGGCATAAACTGGTGGATAAAAAATATATAATGATGACGTCATCGGTCACGTGGTATGGCCGCCATCTTGGAAAAACCGAAAAACTTTGCACCTCTATATCTCCGAAAGCGCTGAATAGAAAATAATTGAGACATGGCTCATTGTAAAGAACTCCACATGGGGAATAAAATATGTTAATGATGATGTCATAGGTGCTTCCATTATGACGTCATAATTCGACAAGTACAAAACTTCATCCGATCAAGATGAAATATCTAGAGCAGCATAATCTAGGAATAAATGAGTTTAGAAAAAAAATAATGATGACGTCATCGGTCACGTGGTTCGGCCGCCATCTTGGAAAAACCGAAAAACTTTGCACCTCTATATCTCCGAAAGCGCTGAATAGAAAAAATGCAGACATGGCTCATTCTAAAGAACTCTCCATGGGGAATAAAATATGTTAATGATGATGTCATAGGTGCTTCCATTATGACGTCATAATTCGACAAGTACAAAACTTCATCCGATCAAGATGAAATATCTAGAGCAGCATAATCTAGGAATAAATTAGTGGAGAAAAAAATAATGCTGACGTTATCGATTACGTGGTTCGGCCATCATATTTGTTTTAACACAAAAGCCTTAAAAACCACTGAAAATACATCCTGGCGAGGGTTTGCAATCTCTGATTGCTCTTTTTCTTGTTTGCATTGTTTTTGGCATACCAGTACCATCCCCAAATCATCTTACATTAAAATTTTATACCTGTTTCTGTACTTCAAAAAATGTATTTACATCCTGCACAATTCCATTTTTTTATTGTTATTTTTAATTTTGATGTTGAGAATGTTGATATTTAAAATTCACAGAATTTTATTTTGATTGCACGATGAAATATTTTGTCGATTTTGTCACTGCATTAAATAGTTTTACCACCACTATTATATGATGGCAGCATCAATATCCAAACCCTAACCACACCCACATGGGTGTGATTGGCCCTCGGCCAATTGTGTTGCCGGCTGATTGACAGACATTGTCCCGCCCACCCCTCCTAGGCCTTCATTGCCATACGCAGAGGTGTTCACCTTGGCCTACTTTGTGGAATCCTTTCAAGTTGTGAAAATTTGAGGTAGTATTGGACCTTCACACTGTGAAATGCAGTATATTCGTGTTTAGATTAAAATAAAGACCAATTACTGCACTGTAGTCACAAGAAGGAAGCCGGACATTAACAATACACACACCAACACAAACATACACACACATGCATGCGTACATACACATATACATATAAATAAATAAATAAATATATATATATATATCTCCTTTTATATATATATATATATATAAAAAGAAAGTGTTTGTTTGTTTGTTTGTTTGTTCGTTTGTTTGTCTACACGCGCTAATCTCCTGAACGGTGAAAGATAGGAAGAAACCTCTAAAACAAAAAATGTCGGGATGGGCCCCGGGAAGGTTTTAGGCTAGGTGGCGAGGCAGGTCGAGGCCGCTTCAGCCAAGCAGCTCAATCATCATATATACTATATATATATATATATATATATATATATATATATATATATATATATATATATATATATATATATATATATATATATTGTTACAGACGTGGCTTAGATGTTATTTACCGAGCGGTTTTGGTATGACCACGTCTGCACAAGTTACCCGATTATACCCGAACGTTGACTAATCGCGCTACGCTAGGTCAATGAAGGAAAAGGCACACAGCTGGGATTCAAATGACACGACACCAGGGTTCAGTTCTCAAGACCTCCGGAGGAGGTTATATTGTTACGGAAGGTTAGATTACAAGGACGAGAGGTACAGCATAGAAAGACAAGCACTTAGACACAATCTTATATTAACCCCAACAGACGACAGATAAACGGGACAAAAGGCTGACTCACACGGGGTTTGATGGCTAGGAAAGGCAGGATCGATGGCTCCAGGTGCACCTGGGCTCAAAGGTCAGAATCGACTCGGTCCGGTCCAGAGATGCAGGGAGGTATTCAGCGCTCGTACGTGGCAACTTCTCTCTCCAGGCTGGGGGCGCATCTGACGTCACATCCGGGGAGTCGCTTCGTATATCCGGCGGGGAGTGACACGCCCTCGGCTCGTTAGCTCCGCCTCGTGGAATCGGCACGTTGCTTCTCATTGGGTGCGTGCGGGGGGTTTACCAGGCTCCGCCCTTGACGGGGGACTGACAAGGAGCCCCTTCGTGGTAACCCCGTGGAGCGCATGGTCCGGCGCGCATTGTCAATGGCGGCTAACCGAGCCGGTGTGATGACGCACACTCCCCCTGCGCAGCGTCGTTGTTGTTGTAATTGTTGTTGTAGTTGTAGTTGTAGTTGTAGTTGTAGTTGTTGTTGTAGTTGTTGTTTGTGTGTAGTTGTTGTAGTTGTTGTTTGGGGAAGAAGATGGAAGGAGGTATGGGAAAGGTCCTAAACTCACTACTGGTGCCATATAATCACATTCTGGTGCAACGAAGAGTCATAATTAATGGAAAGGAGTCCTTAACTGACATAGACTAAGAATAACTAGCAAGATGTCCGAAAGTTGTCTACGTGAGATGCGGTGGACCTGGGCACGATATTTAATGGGGGAAAAAGGGGAAGGTCGGCTCTACTGATTGTTGTTTACAGACAATGGGACTAGGGAATGGGGGATTGGGGATAGTTGGGGAGTATTGGGGAAATAGGGGAATATTTACAAGCGGATATGGAGGCCAAATTCCATATTCGCAACATTGCACCCTTCTCTACCCTCGGGGCGTCCCGACCCGATAAATTTTTACCTACTTTAGTGTGGCACGCAGTGTAGTTCCCTCTACTATTAACTCTACCCTGAGTGCGACAGTTTTACAGATATTCACAAATGAGTAAATATGTCCCCCTGCGACGTTGCACCCTTCTCCTCACAGAAACACACCCACAGGATAACCGAATCCGGAAAGAATCCTCAAACTAAACATACAGCCGGTAGGGAGCATTATTTACACAAGACTACGCTGATATTTACACTACGATCCAGGACCTGTTTTTGGAGGAACACATGCAGATGTTATGCATAGAGAGAGCACGCATGCTAGCATCGATACACCAACCCACGAGTGCTCTGTGGCCTACGGCCTTTAATAATGTGCAGAGCACCCCTTCCAAGCATCAAGCACCACCCCATCACACAGTGAGCACCATCCGGTGCACCAATAAAGTGTCTATAAATCACCGGTGGTGTCGCAGCCGGCCGATGTTCTGCCGCTGGTCTTGCCTTCGTGTGGTGCACTTGGCCTTCTTGCCTCTTTCAAAAAATAAAGAAAGGCGCCAACCGCGTCCATTTCTATATTGTGGCCTTCAGTGGTGTCAACTAAAAGTGGTTCACCTGCATGGCATAGGTGCCACGTTGACCCATAGGTCCATCCACGGGTGGTGCTTGGCCGCAAAAGAGCTGCGGTCCATGGTGGGTGGCCACAAACATTGCGGTCCATATGGTGTATCGATCCAAGCAGCAAGCAGCGAAAGTGCAGGCCCACAACTGCGTAGCCAGCACCTCTCTCTCCTCTCTCTCTACCCCAAAGCCAGATCCTCGGAGGCGGGAGACAAAAGAAAAGACAAGTGAGTAAGGTGGTAAGGGCGCAAAAGTGCACGCAATGTAAGATGATGCACACTGGGGGCGCATGGGAACCAGGTGAGACAGGTACGTTTCTATCGTACGCCCCCCCCCCACCAGGTAACCTACATGGCCCCTCCCTTACCCCTTACTGTATCCACACAACACAACACTACCCATAAACATCTACTTTACAAATCAACAAACATCCCTACTGTCTTCCCCGTTCCTCCCATAAACCAAATTCGTCTTCTCTCCCTCCTAACCAATCAAATTTGCCATTGTCAACTTTCATCAAAATTTGCCATCTCCAACTCAACATCATAATTTGCCATCACCAATTCATCATCAGTCCCTCCTAAGGAGGGAGAGATGGAATCACCCCAATGTCTCATCCACGTCGTGATGCGTCTCACAATCCACACAGCAATTTCATTTCCTGCAACAAAACAAAGAAAACACAGGTGTGGAGTCATCATCATCACCACAGGTAAGTGGCTGCGTATGGTGCGACAGGTTCATCAATCCTAACTATTTCCTAAATGACTTTAACAACTTTACACTACCCGGGGTCTTTCTCCGGCCAAACCATTGGCCCTCTTACACTATGGGTTCTAAAAACCAATTCCCATTGGCCAAACTGTGGTGCTTTTCAATTTGGGGTCTCACTCCCCCGATTCATCTCCCGGTGCCCTCGCACAATTTCTGGGCTGTGGCGTGTACCTCTCCCAGTGGGTCTACCCACCTGCACACCTCCACCACTGCAGTTGCCTCCGAGCTTACCTGCTCCTTACTCTAACCTAACTACCTGGGGAAGGCCCTCTGGCACTCTCCCCACTCGGTGCCCTCTCTGGCACGGGGCTGCCCGATCCACACCCGGGATCCTCAGGCACCCACTCACAACTACCGGCTCCCAGAGCCCACCTGCGGCCTCACCTGGCCGACATCCTCACAGTGGTGGAGTGCCCAACCAACTACACGCACTAACAGGCTACACGCCCAGCCATTTCCACAACACTAATGCACCCATCCACAACACCATTCTGCAACTGCACCACAAATGCCAATATCCAACCACAATTTACCTATACCCTCTACCTAACACTTACACTACCCGCCCCGGGTATCCGTGAAAGGGGTCCACTCTTCCCCCATCCACACCTTCGCACCATGCACACCACTCCGTACCACTCACTCCAACTCTCTCCACACACCTGTACTTGCACACCTGTGCTCTCACACCTGGTGCCACCTGCACCCTTCTCTCCCCAAGCGCATTCGCGCTGATCCACAACACTCACTACTCATCCACTGCTCCACACACCTGTCCAGTTCTCACACAGCATCATCTGAACTACCTGTTACCCTGCTAACTTAGTGCTCCCCGTCTTCCCTTTAAACTAAGCACATACCACGTCATTATCATCCACACTAAACTACCTGCGTCCCCACTACAGGTATCAGTCACTAACTAAACTTAACGTTACCTAATGTCATCTTCTAGGGCCCTATCAATATAACCTAACCCACCCGGGCTAGTTTTCACTGCCATACACCCCATAAACTATTGCGCATTTGCCCCACCATGGGAAGGGTGGCAGGGATGCCACCCTTACCCACCGGGCCTATCGCTCCTCAATCCCCCAGTCCTCTGGCACTAATAAGCCCCCCTTATTCAGAGGTACTGGGTCCCGCCTCGGCATCTAAAGCCGAGGCAATCCACGGGGGCGCCTGCTCGCCGGTGTAAGGCCTTATCCGGTCGGCGTGGACGATCCGAGGGAGGGCTCGTGGCCCCATTTTGATCTTAATGACCACGTCACAGATTTGCGACAGGACGACTCCTGGGCCTTGCCAGGGGGAGGTGAGCTTTGGGCACCTTCCCTTCCGCCTCCGGGGATTAAAGAACCAAATCTTCATCCCCGGAGCGTATTGACTCCCCTGGCTCCGGTCGTCGTACCTGCGCTTCATCTTTTCCCCCGCCAGATGGAGTTGGCGGCGGGCGAAGGCATGGACTAGCTCCATGCCTTCCTCTAGGTGACGTGCGTACCCCTCCCTCGGCGGGTTAACCACTGTGTCTGGCACGGGACCGCATAGCAAGTCGGCGGGAGCCCGTAACTCCCGCCCATACATAATAAGCAACGCTGGACTGCATGCGGTGGCCCCGTGCTGGCTGGTTCGGTAGGCCATGAGCAAATAAGGGAGATGTTCGTCCCAGTCATCCTGACGGGTGGCGGTGAACAGTGCCAGTTGTTGGATTAAAGTTCGGTTAAATCTTTCCACCATCCCGTCAGATTGAGGTCTTAAAGGCGTTGTTCTGGTTTTCCGAATTGACAGGAGACTGCACACATCTTTTAGCAATTTGCTCTCAAAATTTCGTCCCTGGTCGGTGTGCAACTCCTGTGGAATCCCATGCCGGCACACAAATCCTTCCACGAAGGCCTGCGCTACCACCCCTGCTTCTTGGTTGGGGAGGGCGTAGGCCTCCGGCCACTTGGTGAAATAGTCCATTACAACGAGGATATACTTATTACCTTGGCGGGTGCGGGGCAGCGGTCCTAGAATATCCATAGCCACCCGCTCAAGGGGGGCCCCCACCTGATGTAATTGAAGGGGGGCCCTCATCCTCCGTGCTGGTCCCTTTTTGGCAGAACAGGCGTCGCATCTCCGACACCAGTCCTGTATGTCGCGCCCCATATTCACCCAATAGAACCTCCGGCGGACCCGAGATATTGTCTTTGTCCTGCCCAAATGGCCGCCGGAGCGGGTACCATGCACCTGTTGCAATATGACGTTCTTGAATTTGTCAGGGACTATCACCAGCCAGGAAGTTCGATCAGAGGGAACCTCCACCCACTTGCGATACAAGATGTTGCCTTTCAATTCCAGGGTCTGCCACTGAGCCCAATATGCCTTTGTTTGTGCCCCGAGGGGGGTGACCTCTTCCCCCTTTGGTCTTTGCCCCAATTTGACCCAATTGAACACTGGCCCCAGGACAGGATCCTCCTGCTGGGCCGTGCTCCATGCCAAAGTTCCGAATTCCTCATCTGCGGTTAGTGGCAAAATTGGCCCTCTCACCCGGGTTGCCCGGACAACGAGGGTCGGGTCCGAATCGCCCAATTGTTCCCTCTCCTCGTGTCTCGCACAAAATTTGCAGTTTTCCCCCAGACAAGGACGCCGAGAGAGTGCGTCCGCATTACCATGGGCCTTCCCGGCCCTATGGGCCACATCAAAATCGTACTGCTGCAACTTTTCCAACCACCTTGCAATTTGGCCCTCCGGTTCCTTGAACCGAAGGAGCCATTGCAAGGAGGAATGGTCAGTTCTAACCAAAAATCTCCGCCCGTACAAGTACGGGTGGAAATGGTTCATGGCAGCCAGCATAGCCAATAACTCTTTGCGAGTGACGCAATAATTTCTCTCGGGTCTACTTAAGGCCCGACTATAATAACCAATCACTCTCTCCACGCCCTCCTGTGTCTGAGACAAAACTGCGCCCAATCCTTCCTGGCTCGCATCCGTGTCCAGGGTAAATGTCCCGTCACTAGTGGGGTAAGCTAGAAGGGGTGCGGATGTTAGACACCCCTTCAATTTTTGGAAGGCCTCGTGGCACTCCCGTGTCCAATTAAATCGCGTCCCCTTCTCCGTAAGCCGGTGGAGGGGACGGGCCAACTCCGCAAATTTCGCCACAAAGCGCCGGTAGTAGGAACAGAGTCCCAAAAATCCCCGCACCTCTTTGATGGTACGTGGTGCGGGCCACTCCTCTACCGCTTTAATTTTGTCTGGGTCCGTTTTTACCCCCTCGCGGCCAATCACGTGACCTAGATAGGCCACCTCTCTTGCAAACAAAGTGCACTTACTCGGGTTCAGCTTCAACCCTGCCTGTCTGAGGCACCCGAACACCTGGTCCAAATTAGCTACTGCCTGGGGGAACGTTTGGGCATGTACCAGGACGTCATCCAGGTACACCAGGCATGACTGCCATGGCATGCCGCCTAGTACATGCTCCATCAATCTTTCAAAGGTGGCGGGGGCGTTACACAAACCAAACGGCATCACAGTAAACTGATACAGTCCTTTACCTGTGGAAAATGCCGTTTTCTCCTTCCCTGCCCTATCCATCTCCACCTGCCAATACCCACTCTTGAGGTCCAAAGTTGTGAACCAATTTGAGCCCGCAACGGCATCGAGGGTGTCATCAATCCTTGGCAGGGGATATGAGTCCTTGAGTGTCACGTTGTTTAGCTGGCGATAGTCCACGCAGAACCGCGTGGTCCCATCCTTCTTTTTGACCAGCACAACAGGTGACATCCAAGGACTTCCCGAGGGCTCGATCACACCTGCGTCGAGCATTTTTTCAACCTGCTCGTCAGCTTCCGCCCTCTTGCTCCAAGGGAGCCGTCGGGCGGCCTGACGAATAGGCCGGGCCTCACCGGTGTGGATCTGATGTTTCACCAGGCCCGTACGTCCAATATCCTCGGTGGACAGGGAGAAGAGGTCCAAATGGGACCCAACCAGTTTGTGTAAGGCCTCCCTCTGGGTACCTCCCAACTCTACGCTGCTACGATTTACCATCTCGCAAATGGGATCGGGCCAATTCCTACTTGTTATTGAAGGCTCCCCCCGGGGTCGGCTCGGCTGGACGTTCTCGCCCCTCACTGTCGCGACTTCCTCAACTGGGGTGCAGCCAGCTACCCTCGTGCCCCTTACTATAGTGCGTGGTTCTGTACTCATATTTATTACTCGGACGGCCACTACCGGTCCGTCCGTTTTTACAAGGGTGCGGCCCACGATTAAACCCGGTATGGACTGCGCTGCCACCGGTTCGACCAGGCCGCAGGACTCCTGCCATGTTGGGCGAGCTGCCCACCGGGCCGGCACTATCGCCTCGGCCCTTGGGGGGATGGTCACGGCCTCGGAAGCCTCCAGCTCCGCTCTCTCGGCCGTGCTCACTCCCCCTAACGGCAGCTCTTCTACTCCCACCTGCAGGATCCCCCGGCACAAGTCGATTTTACAACCGCTGGCAGTCAACAGGTCCAACCCTATTAAACATGGGTCGCACACCTCCGCCACCCAAACATCTATCTCCCTCCTTACCGACCCTAACTTGAGGGTTACAGAACCACGCCCTATGATCGGGGCCGTTACCCCGGTAGCAAGCTGCAAACTATAATTTTGCAGGCGCTGGATCTTATCCCAGCCACCTGCGCTCGAATCAAGGACCACAGGGCTGATGATCGTGGCGCTAGCTCCTGTGTCCACTACGGCGTCTACCCCCACACCGGCAATTTTGCATCTAATTGTCAGGCTACCGGTTCCAATTTGGCCACAATAAATGACCTGTCGCGTCAATGAGGGCTCTCCTCCATCCTGTGCTGCCGAACACCGCCCTACGTGCCCGACACCTTCTAGTTTCCCGGGGTCTGGCGGGGGGGGTGTCTGGGGTCGGCTAACCCGCTCCCCCCTGGGCGGAGTTGAGGACCTCAACTGCCGGGGATCATCCCGGCGCGCGTTTCGACAGTGCCGCGCCAGGTGACCCAGGCGGTTGCAGGAATAGCACCTCACCTGATAAGGTGCTTGCCTCCGGAATTCCAAATTCCCCCCCCTGTAGGTCCGAATTGGATTACCCGCTCGTGGTCCACCGCGGGCCACCTCCGGGGCCGCCTGCCATGGTCCAGGTCCTGCCAGGCGCTGGTCCACCAGCCTCCGGACCATGCCCGCCAGGTCAGGACCCACGTCGTGGGCGGGCCCCCTAAGGGGTCCGCCCTCCATCGGGGGTCCCACCTGGCGGACCGCCATTGCGAGACGCTCGCCCCCCCCGGGCCAGGGGCCTCGCTGCTTCCCAACGGGCCGCAGCGTCAGTCGCCTGGCTCAGAGTCTGCGGGCGCCACATGGCGAGCTGTTGCCGGAGCTCAATGTCCGGGAGGGCCTGGATAAAATGGTCCAGCGCCAGGCTTTCCCGGGAATCCGCTGCCATGCTAGCATGTGCGATCCCCACTGCGCGGCGAATGTCGTGGGCAAGTTCCCCGATGGCTTCCTGGGGCTTGCGTTTTCGCAGCGCGAGCTGAGCTTTAACAAGCTCGCTCTGCTGTTCTATGCCGAATCGATTAATTAGGGCGTCGCGGAGGGCTGGCAGGGTGAGAGCACCCGCTGGTAATGCCGTCAGCACCTCCGCCGCCGCGCCGCGCAATGCGGCCACCAGGTGTACTCCTCCTTCGTCCTCACCCCAACCGTTGCCCTTACACACACAGTCGAACTGCACCAGGTACGCGCGTAGATCACTCTTGCCGTCATACGGCGCGAGTGGGACCTTGTGGGACCACCTCGCATGCGAGTCGTTGCCCGCCTGCCGGACCCCGTGCGTCGCCCCTTGCGGGGTCAGCGCGGGGCCGAACCGGCCGGGCCCCCACAGTACATTACCCCCAAGGGGCTCTCGTGCCTCCCCGGTCCCTCCAACAACTACCCCTGTTGGTGTCGATGCATGGGTCACACCTCCGCAACCCGCTACCCATTCCATACCACCACAACCTTGCTCACCCACACCTCGCACCTCTTGTTCCATACCCTCCGGACCAGCCATACACCTCACTCGTGGCCTCTCACGAACATCCGGGTCTATCTCGACCCCCAAGCTTATTAAATCACCTGGCGCATCATACGCACGACCATATTGGTCACCACTTACACCGGGTCCTCTTTCTCTTCGCTTCTCCTCCATCACCTGCGAATCCCTCATCCGGTTAATGAGCACATCATCACGATCCGAACACAGACTTTGGACCAATTCTTTTACTTCCTCCTTTATCTCTTTCTTATCCTCTCTCCGTCGCTTCTTAATTTCGCTCACCCCTTCTTCCACTTCTTCTAATTTCTGCTTCACCTCCTTCATCTCTTCGTGCGCCCCTTTAAGTTCTTCCTCTAACTCCACTTTATTTTTTTCTATGTGCTCCCGCACCTCCCGCTCTTTAACCTCCATCACCTCTACCACCTTGTCCATTTTCCTCGTCAGGTCCTCATGTACCGTCTGACACTCTTTTTTAATTACCCCTACGTCCTTTTTCATCTCCTTCTGTGTCGATTTTAAACCCTCTATTACCGCTGTGTTCTTCTTTACCTGGTCCCCCAACTCCTTTTGTCCCACTGTCAGTTGTTCTACTCCCAGCGTCAACTCCTCTATACCCCCTTGCAATTTTACAGTCCCCTTTCTCACCTCCTTCTCCATGCGCTCCTTACAGTGCCTCACCTCCTCGCGCACTCCTCCGACCTCCTCACTCACTCCTCTTCTGATCTCCTCTCCCATCACTTGCATCTCCTGCCCAGATGCCACCCTCATCTGCTCCATTTCCTCCCTGTGAGCATCCAGTTTGGTTTCTACCCCCATTCTGACCCCCTCTATCTGCTGCCCCATTTGGTTAACTTCCCTTTCCGCTTGGTCCCTCATGTCCCTCAATTTGCCTTCCATGGTGTTTTCTAACCCCTCTAACCCTCTTTTCATCCCTTCCATTTGATTCTCTTGAGCGGCCATTCTGTTTTCTACCCCCGTTAACCCCTCCTGTATTTCCCCTAACCTATTGTCTAATCCCTCTATTCTACTCCCTAACCCTCCGATCTGGGCCCCCATGTCCTCCCTCAATTTCTCGCTATTGGACCCCATGTCCTCCCTCAATTTCTCGCTATTGGACCCCATCCTTTGTTCTAACCGTTGGCTATTGGCCCCCATGTCCTCCCTCAATTTCTCGCTATTGGACCCCATCTTTTGTTCTAACCGTTCGCTATTCTGGGCCATAAGGGCCTTCATTTGTATTAAAAACAAGTTCAAATCCACCGGTGGCGCTGCCACGGTCGCGGGCGCGGTGACCAGCGAGGCGCCATTTTGTGCGTCTGCTACCCTCGCTGCTTCGCTCTCCTCCTGTCCCTCATGTCCCTCAATTTGGTCCTGGACCGACCCTGCCTCACTCTCCCCTACCGGACCCCAGCTGTCTTGATCCGCCATAGCGCGACTTTCAAAATTCGGGTTTTTATTTTCGTATAACAAAATCAAATTTCGCCGTTATAATTTCGCGCGGGAAACGCGCTCCGAATCGATTCTAATTGTTACAAATTTGGGCCTAATAAATTTAGTCCCGGGTCCGAATTCCACTCCTCGACACCAATTGTTACAGACGTGGCTTAGATGTTATTTACCGAGCGGTTTTGGTATGACCACGTCTGCACAAGTTACCCGATTATACCCGAACGTTGACTAATCGCGCTACGCTAGGTCAATGAAGGAAAAGGCACACAGCTGGGATTCAAATGACACGACACCAGGGTTCAGTTCTCAAGACCTCCGGAGGAGGTTATATTGTTACGGAAGGTTAGATTACAAGGACGAGAGGTACAGCATAGAAAGACAAGCACTTAGACACAATCTTATATTAACCCCAACAGACGACAGATAAACGGGACAAAAGGCTGACTCACACGGGGTTTGATGGCTAGGAAAGGCAGGATCGATGGCTCCAGGTGCACCTGGGCTCAAAGGTCAGAATCGACTCGGTCCGGTCCAGAGATGCGGGGAGGTATTCAGCGCTCGTACGTGGCAACTTCTCTCTCCAGGCTGGGGGCGCATCTGACGTCACATCCGGGGAGTCGCTTCGTATATCCGGCGGGGAGTGACACGCCCTCGGCTCGTTAGCTCCGCCTCGTGGAATCGGCACGTTGCTTCTCATTGGGTGCGTGCGGGGGGTTTACCAGGCTCCGCCCTTGACAGGGGACTGACAAGGAGCCCCTTCGTGGTAACCCCGTGGAGCGCATGGTCCGGCGCGCATTGTCAATGGCGGCTAACCGAGCCGGTGTGATGACGCACACTCCCCCCGCGCAGCGTCGTTGTTGTTGTAATTGTTGTTGTAGTTGTAGTTGTAGTTGTAGTTGTAGTTGCTGTTGTAGTTGTTGTTTGTGTGTAGTTGTTGTAGTTGTTGTTTGGGGAAGAAGATGGAAGGAGGTATGGGAAGGGTCCTAAACTCACTACTGGTGCCATATAATCACATTCTGGTGCAACGAAGAGTCATAATTAATGGAAAGGAGTCCTTAACTGACATAGACTAAGAATAACTAGCAAGATGTCCGAAAGTTGTCTACGTGAGATGCGGTGGACCTGGGCACGACATTTAATGGGGGAAAAAGGGGTAGGTCGGCTCTACTGATTGTTGTTTACAGACAATGGGACTAGGGAATGGGGGATTGGGGATAGTTGGGGAGTATTGGGGAAATAGGGGAATATTTACAAGCGGATATGGAGGCCAAATTCCATATTCGCAACAATATATATATATATACATACATATATATATATATATATATATATATATATATATATATATATATATATATATATATATATATATATATTGAAGGAGCTGGGGCTCCCACGTCGATCGGAAGAATGGACGCGACAAAAAGCTGGAATTCATCCGAGTTGCTTCAATCAAACCAAACACTCAGGCACTCTGAAAAGCCCGTTTATCGGGCAGCAATATATATACATATTATCCCGGAGCGTTTGCCCAGGAAAGGCGAGAGGGGGCGTGGCCCAGCGTCCTGGCTGCGGCCTGGCAAGTTGAGGGCGAGCCTGCCCGGGCATGCCCGGGCGTCCCGACCGAGGCCTGGCAAGTTGAGCGCGGGCCTGCCCGGGCGTCCTGGACGAGCCCGGCATGGTGATCGCTCCGCGTCCTTGATAGGTGCAAGGCGATTGTGAAAACCCAGCGGTAGCCGCTACACACGTCCCCCCAGAATCGACTTGCACCGGCAGGGTCAATTTGAGGGGGGTCCTGATGACCCGGCCGAAGCGACCCCTGGCGGGTCGTGGGAGGGGGTCCGGTGTGGTGGTGGGCGGTCGAGTGGGGGGCACCGTGGACGGGGGGCGGCCTCGCCGCGGCGGAAGGGCCACCCGTGGTGGGTGGTCGACGTCCACGTGCGCCGGCTTGAGTCGGTCCACCGCAATCCGGTCCGACCTGCCGCCGATGTCGATGACGAACGACTTGTCGTCCCGTCGCAGCACCCGGAAGGGCCCGTCGTACGGCGGCCGGAGTGGCCCCCGATGTGCATCGTGACGCACAAAAACATACTCCGCTGTGCGAAGTGCTGGGGGGACGTAGGACTGGGGGTCACCGTGGTGGGATGTTGGCACGGGGGCAAACCGTCGGGCGGCCTCCTGGAGGTCCGAGCGCTGGTGAGCTGCGGACCAGGGACTGGTAGCGTCGGGCACGAATTCGCCCGGGACGCGTAGCGCCTGGCCATAGACCAGCTCGGCGGTGGATGCCTGGAGGTCCTCCTTGGGGGCCGTGCGGAGGCCCAAAAGGACCCACGGCAGCCGGTCGGCCCAACCGCCATCTTGAAGGCCGGCCATGAGCGCGGCCTTCATGGAGCGGTGGAATCGCTCGCACAACCCGTTTGCTTGGGGGTGGTAGGCCGTAGTACGGTGGAGCTTGACTCCCAGGTTGCGGGCGACCGCGCCCCACAGATCGGAGGTGAACTGTGGTCCGCGGTCTGACGAGATGTCCGCCGGTGCGCCGAAGCGGGCGACCCAGGTGGCGATGAAAGCCTGCGCCACGTCGGCGGTGGTGGTGGAGACGAGGGGAACGGCCTCCGGCCACCTGGTGGTCCTGTCCACCATGGTGAGCAGGTGTGTGAACCCCCGTGACGGGGGGAGGGGGCCCACCAGATCCACGTTGACGTGGTCGAAACGTCGTTCGGGCACGGTGAAAGGTGCCAGCGGGGCCTGGGTGTGTCGGTGGACCTTGGCCCGTTGGCAGGCCGTGCAGGTGCTGGTCCAATCGCGGACGTCCCGACGAAGGCCGTGCCAGACGAATCGCGCCGACACCAGCTTCTGGGAAGCTTTCCGGCCCGGGTGGGAAAGGCCGTGGAGGGAGGCGAAGATGCGGCGTTGCCAGGTGACGGGCACGATGGGGCGAGGCTGGCCTTGGGAGACGTCGCAGAGCAGGACAGTGTCCGCGAAGGGGATGTCGGCCAGGCGGAGGCCCGTGTCCGCCGCCCGGAGGGCTTTCACCGTGGTGTCGGTGGTTTGGTCCGCCGCCATAAGCGCAAAGTCCACGCCCAGGTGGACCGCGTTCGCGCCGGCCCGGGAAAGACAGTCGGCCACGGCGTTGTTTTTGCCGGCGATGTGCCGGATGTCCGTGGTAAACTCCGACACGGCGGAGAGGTGGCGCTGTTGGCGGGCCAACCACGGCTCCGTGACCTTGGCCATGGCGTAAACCAACGGCTTGTGGTCGACGAACGCCGTGAAAGGTCGGCCCTCCAGGAGGTGGCGGAAATGGCGGACGGCCAGGTGTAGACCGAGGAGCTCCCGGTCAAACGTGCTGTATTTGAGCTCGTTCGGCCGGAGCTGCTGGCTGAAAAAAGCGAGTGGCTGCCAAACCCCGTTCACCCATTGCTCATGTACGGCGCCCACCGCGTAGTCGGAGGCATCCGTGGTGAGGGCGATGGGAGTGTTGAGCACCGGGTGAGCGAGCAGTGTTGCGTCGGCGAGGGCCCGCTTTGAGCTTTGGAAGGCCGCATCCATTGCTGCGGACCAGGCGATGTCGTGCTTGGCCGGCTTGCCCCGGAGGGCTTCGTAGAGGGGCCGCATGAGTTGAGCAGCGCGGGGCACGAAGCGGTGATAAAAATTCACCATTCCCAGGAATTCCTGCAGGGCCTTTATGGTGCGGGGACGCGGGAACGTGGTGATGGCCTCGACCTTGGTTGGCAGCGGCACGGCCCCGTTCTTGGTGATGTGGTGGCCCAAAAAATCAACGGCCGTCGTGCCGAAGTGGCATTTGGCCAGGTTGACGATGAGGCCGTCCTCGCTGAGGCGCCCGAACAGTGTTCGGAGGTGGAGGAGGTGCTTGGCCCGGGACGTGCTGGCGACGAGGATGTCGTCCAGGTAAACGAAAAGGAACGGCAGGTCACGCAGCACGCCGTCCATCAAGCGCTGGAACGCCTGAGCCGCGTTCTTGAGACCAAACGGCATCCGCAAGAATTCGAATAAGCCGAACGGCGTGATGACTGCCGTTTTAGGGATGTCGGCCGCCCTGACAGGTACCTGGTGATATCCCCGTATGAGATCAATTTTCGAAAAAATGACCCGTCCCGCCAGACGGGCGGAGAAGTCTTGGATATGCGGGATCGGGTACCTGTCGGGGGTGGTAGCGTCATTGAGATGGCGGTAGTCGCCACACGGGCGCCATCCACCCCCCGGCTTTGGCACGATGTGCAGTGGCGAGGCCCACGCGCTATCGGAGCGCCGCACAATGCCGAGGTGCTCCAACGCGTCGAATTCGGCCTTCGCCACGGCGAGCTTGGCTGGGTCGAGGCGGCGGGCCCTGGCGTAGACCGGCGGGCCCGTGGTTGGTATGTGGTGCTCGATCCCATGCCGTACTGCGACGGCCGAAAACGTCGGCCGCGTGAGGGCCGGGAACTCCGTGAGCAGGCGAGCAAACTCGTTCGCCGCCGGGACGGCGCATGCCAGCTCGGTCGGCGCGGAGCTGCTCAATGTGCATACCAGGGAGCTGAAGGTTTCGGCGTTGATTAAACGACGCCGTTGGACGTCCACCAGCAGTCCGTGTGCGCAGAGGAAGTCGGCGCCTAGCAGAGCCATGGGCACGTTTGCGGTTACAAACGTCCAAGCAAAGCGTTGGCCGCCGAAGCAGAGGGTGACGTTGCGCGGGCCGAAGGTGCGGATGGTCGATCCGTTGGCCGCAACCAAGGAGGGGCCACAAACCGCGGACTGCCTGTCCTGGTCAGAGGCGGGTATGACGCTCAGTTGGGCGCCGGTGTCGCACAGGAAGCGCCGTCCGGACGCTTTATCCGTGATGAACAGTAAGTTGCCCGTGTGGCCGGCGCTCATGGCTGGTAATGAACGCCGGCCCGGCCGTTTCCCGGCCTGCCGAAGGTGCACGTGGGTCGGCATGTCCGGGCCTTCTGTCCGAACCTGGCATGACAGTAACACCACGCTTGGTCAGGTGGAGGCCCCGGTCGTCGTGCTGGAGGTGGTCGGCTCGGTGTAGCGGCCGCCAATTGCGTCGGCAGTTCGGTCGTCGACCGTGCCGGGTGCTCGGGCACCATGGGTGTTGCGTCGGACGGCGGTGGGTCCCATGTCGCCGCTGCGATGCGCTGACCTGCGGCGGAGATCTTGTCGGCTTCTCTGGCAAGGGCCCGGGGATCTGTGATCGTCGTGCTTGCCAGGGCGAGGCGTACCGGGTTAGGCAGCTGACGGAGGAACAGCTCCCGGAACAGGAATGCCGGAGAGTGCTCGCCGAGCAGTGAAAGCATGTAGTCCATTCGCTCGGAAGGGCGCGTGTCGCCGAGCTCGGGCAGGTCGAGCAGGCGCCGTGCGCGTTCCGCCGATGGGAGGGCGAAAGCGTCGAGGAGAAGCTTCTTAATCGCGACGTATTTGTCAGCGGCTGGCGGGCTCTCGAGGAGGCTCAGGGCGCGGGCCACGGTGGCCGAACCGAGCGCTGCTACCACATGGTGGAAGCGGGTGTCGTCGGCCGTGATGCCTCGCAGGGCGAACAGGGAATCCGCCTGTGCGAACCAAACCGCCGCGTGAGCCTCCCAGAAGGTAGGCAGTTTAAGGGCGACTGCCGTGTCCATGTCGGTAGGTCACCAATGAAGGAGCTGGGGCTCCCACGTCGATCGGAAGAATGGACGCGACAAAAAGCTGGAATTCATCCGAGTTGCTTTAATCAAACCAAACACTCAGGCACTCTGAAAAGCCCGTTTATCGGGCAGCAATATATATACATATTATCCCTGAGCGTTTGCCCAGGAAAGGCGAGAGGGGGCGTGGCCCAGCGTCCTGGCTGCGGCCTGGCAAGTTGAGGGCGAGCCTGCCCGGGCATGCCCGGGCATGCCCGGGCGTCCCGACCGAGGCCTGGCAAGTTGAGCGCGGGCCTGCCTGGGCGTCCTGGACGAGCCCGGCATGGTGATCGCTCCGCGTCCTTGATAGGTGCAAGGCGATTGTGAAAACCCAGCGGTAGCCGCTACAATATATATATATATATATATATATATATATATATATATATATATATATATATATATATATATATATATGTATAATACATATATATATATATAATTATATATATATATATATATATATATAATTTTCTATATATATATATATATATATATATATAATTATGTATATATATATATATATATATATATATATATATATATATATATATATAATTATATATATATATATATATATATATATATATATATATATATATATATATATATACACATATACATATAAATGCACATATACATATAAATGCACATATACAAGCAAAGAGGCCAAAAGGGACGAAACATCTTTAAAACAGCTGTTCACCACCATCTCTTATCTTCCCCCATCCAAAACCTTGATCTTTTCTACCCCCGTTAATTCACCCCAGATCCACTTTTTTTAAAATACCGACTTCTTTCTTGGAAGTCCTTGCAGTGTCCATGTGTTTTATACTTCTCCCACCCCTCCCCCCCCCCCCCCTTCCCATGCCGTCTCCCACAAGCCCTCTCCCTCCCACAGATCTCCCGATGTCCCTGCTCTCAAATGTTGTGCTTGTGTTCTTCCCCCTCTCTCCCCATCTTGTCTACCACTCCCCTTATTATATGTTTATGTGTACGTTTTTTTTTTGTGATTAATGTTAGCTCTTTCACGAGTCTCGATCTTGTATGCAAAAAAAGAAAAGAAAAAGAAAAAATGCCGATGATTCTGTAGCGTGCCCTGGACCCATGTGCTGTCAAAGGCAAAAATAAACAGACTGCCCGTATTTCAGGGCAACTAAAAAGATGTGGGTAACAGCTGCCAAATTAATGGATTGGTTCCATAACTGCTTTATGCCTCAAGTGGAGAGATGCAGTGCCTTCAGAAAGTATTCACATCCTTGACTTTTTTCACATTTTGTTGTGTTACAGCCTGAATTTTAGATGGTTTGAATTGAGATTTTTGTCACGGATCTACACATAATATTCCATAATGTCAAAGTGGAATTTTGTTTTAGAAATCTTTACAAATCAATTAAAAATAAAATACATAAATATCTAGTTTGCATAAGTATTCAACCCCCTGAGTCAATACTTCATAGAAGCGCCTTTGGCAGCTATTACAGCTTTGACTCTTCTTGGGTATGTCTGTATCAGCTTTGCACATCTGGATTTGGGGAGTTTCTCCGATTCTTCCTTTCAGATTTGCTCAAGATCTGTAAGGTTGGATGGGGAGCGTCGGTGAACAGAAATTTTCAAGTCTTTCCTCAGATTCTCAATGGGATTCAAGTCTGGGCTTTGGCTGGTCACTTAAGAACTTTCATGTTCTTGTTCTGAAGCCATTCCAGTGTTGCTTTGGCTGTATGATTGGGGTCATTGTCCTGTTGGAACATAAATCTTCACCACATTCTAAGATCTTTTGCACTCTGAAGCAGGTTCTCCTCAAGGATTTGCCTGTATTTGGCTCCATTCATTGTTCCCTCTACCCTTACAAGTCTCCCCATCCCTGCTGCTGAAAAGCATCCCCATAGCATGATTTTGTCACCACCATGCTTCACGGTAGGGATGGTGTTTGAATGGGTGATGAGCTGTGCTTGGTTTTCGCAATCCTAATGATTTGCATTCAGGCCAAAGATTTCAATTTTCATCTCATCAGACCACAGAATATTTTTCCTCGTCCTCTCAGAGTCTTTCGCGTGACTTTTTGCAAACTCCAGGTGTGCTGCCATGTGCCTTTTTCTCATGAGTGGCTTCCGTCTGGCCACTTTCCCATAAAGCCTAGATATGTGAAGTGCTGCAGAGATTGGTGTCCTTCCAGAAGGTTCTCCCATCTCAGCAAAGGAACTCTGTAGTTCTGTCAGAATGGTCATTGGGTTCTTGGTCACCTCCCTGACCAAGGTCGTTCTTGCTCAGTTGCTCAGTTTGGTCGGATGGCCAGCTATAGGAAGAGTCTGGGTAGTT
Organism: Myxine glutinosa; assembly: GCF_964187855.1. Classification (NCBI taxonomy): domain Eukaryota; kingdom Metazoa; phylum Chordata; class Myxini; order Myxiniformes; family Myxinidae; genus Myxine; species Myxine glutinosa. The sequence goes on from NC_136266.1 coordinate 184,861,315, forward strand.
CCATATTCTTTACATTTCCTAATGATGGAGCTCATTGTGCTCTTGGGAACTTTCAACACTCTAGAAATGGTTTATACTCTTCCCCAGATCTATGTCTCCTCACAACTCTATCTCGGAGTTCTACGGACAGTTCCTTGGACTTCATGGTAGAGTTTCTGCTCTGAAATGAACTGTCAACTGTGGTACCTCATATAGAAAGGTGTGTTTCTTTTTAAGTCATCCCCAATCAATTGAATTGCCAACAGGTGGACTCCAATGAAGTTGTAGAGAAATTTCAAGTATGATCAAAAGAAATTGGATGCACCTGAGCTCAATTTGGAGTGTTATAGCAAAGGGGTTGAATATTTATTGACTGAAGATATTTCAGCTTTTCGTTTTTAATTTGTAAAAAATTATTTTAAAAAATAATTCCACTTTCACATTATGGGGTATTAATTATTACGTGTAGATCGGTGACAACATTTTTTAATTTAATCCATTTTAAATTCAGGCTGTAACAACAAAATGTGGAAAAGTCAAGGGGTGTGAATACTTTCTGAAGACACTGTACCTGGCAGAAAAAGCCTTTCCTTCAAGGTCCTCCTGCTGCTGGACAATGCCACCATGGCACCCTGAGAAGCTGAAGGTGGCCCATCCCGATGTCGAGGTAATCTTCCTACCAACAAACACCACCTCCTGAATCCAACCACTCGACCAAGGGGTAATTGCCACCTTCAAGACATGTTACACCCATCGCATCTTGGAGGCTATGGAGACCGACCCTGAACCTAGCGTTGGGAAATCTTGGAAGAATTTTAACGTAGCCCACTGCACCAGTGCCATCAAAGACTCACTGGATGAAGTCGAAGCCTCCACCATCAACGCTTGTTGGAAAAATCTATGGCTACAACACCGAGGAGAGGCGGAAAATTGCCGGGTTGACATGGGAGATGAGAGGGGAAGGCTTCAAGATTTCCGAGGAGGAGTAGGGGGGCAGCGAAGAGGAGGAAGAGGGTGCAGAGTCCACATTAACGTTCAATTTCCTGGTCGAGGTGCTGAAGGATATGAGGGCGGTCACTGACAGGTTTTGAGATGCCGACACAGTGATGGAGTGATACCTCCGATGCAAGAGGAGCCTGGACGATCTTTTGCTATCATACAAAAAGCTGCACAGAAACCTGCAGCAATCAGCAAGACAGCTGTCTATCACACATTTTGTCACTCTGGTCCCTCCACCACAACACCATCAGCACCCTCACCTGCGTCCTCTTCAGTGCACGACTCTTCAGCACTCTCACCTGCGTCCTCTTCAGTGCACGACTCTTCAACACTCTCACCTACATCCCCTTCAGTGCACGACTCTCCAGCACTCTCACCTGCGTCCTCTTCAGTGCACAACTCTCCAGCACTCTCACCTGCGTCCTCGTCAGAGAAGTTCACTGGATTCTAACTCATCATCATCATCACCACATCAAAAGTAAATAAAAATAGTTTCGTGTACCTTCTGTTGTTGTTATTTTTGTTTGTAAGCATTCTTAATGAAACTTGTGCCTTAGTGTTCTTAAACTTTTTAAAATTTCCCATTGAAAATTTCCCAAATATTTCCCTGCTTTTCCCATTGAAACAATGCCCGCTATTCACGGATTCACGGTAGTTTTCAGGAACGCATCTCCTACAAATGTCGGGGTCCCACTGTATAAGATGATATCTCAACAAGTTATGGACGGATTCGGATGAAACTTGGTGGACAGTTTAGGTGTGTGAGAAGGACGGATTGATTATATTTGGTGAAGACCCGAATCCGGATATAATAGGTTTTTCTATTTTTAAGGTGATTGTTCACCATTTAGTGATTGGGCCAAAAACGATATATAGCACGATATTTCAAAAAGTTATGTACAGATTATGACAAAACTTGGTGGATGACTTGGTTTGGTGACAAGAACATGCCGATTCGATTTTGGTTCAGGTCCGAATCCAGATCCGGCCTATCAGTGGGATAGAAAACATAAACTGTTCACCAGGTGGAGGTATGCACTCTACCGAGTACTGTTCTAGTATTCCTTTGGTATTTCGACTATTTCCGCTATCACGTTTGACGAGCTGTAGCCTGTAAGCAACTGTGTTTGGCTTTCACTGCAAAACAATTCAAAGCATTTCCCTTTCCTGAAATAATATAGCTCTCAGCTATAATCTGCTTTTGCCGGTGGTAACTCGTTTTCTTACCGTGGCACGCGATCCTTTTATTCAACTTCAATACACAGAACAATATCCCAGCAGCTGCATCCAACAGAATGATATTCACTGAGCAGTCATTATGATAAAATGATATATGAAGAAATAGCTTGCCATAATAAATCATGATGTTCACGTCATCAATATAAATTGCAATAATCTCTCTCATATATATCTCATATACACATCTCTCACGAGCATACCATACTGTATATATATATATTAAACAAGAATGTATCAATTGAATGCAGGTTTATTAGCAACAACGATGAACAATCAATCTGCAAGACAAAGAAAGCGATGGTAGATATTAGAATAAGATAATAGATACAGAATATGCAAATAACAATGCGCAGTATTACACAAGATGAGAACGCAATAGAGAACAGCACCATACAAGAGTTGTCTATCTCCCTTTCCCAAAAACGTTCAATTGTGACACAGAATAGAACGAAACTGGAGACCGAGAAAAAGGATCACATGAGTTTATAATTGATATTCTTCTGAATTGAATCGGGCTGGTGGTTTGATAATTCGCTTCGGGCGGCCCGTCACCACCCGATCAATCGTCGGAGTCCTCTGAGGGCAGTTCGTAATTTCCTGGTCCATTGTGGGAGTCTCCGGTGGGTGGTTCACTATCGCCCTGTCCGACGCCGGAGTCCCCTCCAGCTGGTCCATCATCACCCGAACCGTCAAGGGGGCAGAAATAGGCAGTGACCGTGGAGGTGTGGCGGTGGTCTGCACATGTGGTTGGTTAGCGACTCTCGCGGGTGGTGTCATCGATGGTGGTGGAGCGGAGTGTCTGTGATGGTAAGCCCGGCGCAATGACATGTTGGGGTTCACCCTTCTGGGGAGTGGTAACAGGATTGAGACAGACTCTTGGAGCGGCGATGGGTTGGGTACCAGACATTAAGTATTTCGGTACGATTGGCATAACACTTGGCATAACGGTTGGCAGCATGCCACTTTTGCCAGTCGTAGTGGGAGTTGTCATGCTGAAAGGCGTAAAACGTCGCAGGAACTTACGATTCCGGAGAGTGATTCTTCCGGAGCCATCCACCTTGACAACGTATTGATCGAATTGTTTTACCTCAATCACGGTTCCGGTCCGGTCCCATTTTCGTGGTTCCAGGCCGGTCTGGTTCTGGATCCGGACATGGTCCCCGACGGCCAGTGGAGGTAGTTTTGTCGTGTGTTCAGAGAGTCTTTCGATCTCCCTGGCATGCCGAATGCGCAAAGCTTCCTCACGATTGTTGCGTGTTTCCCGCCAGGTGTCCGATGGCAAGTATCTGCCTGGGATGATGGGTATGAAGTCCTTGACTGGCCTCTTGAAGATGATCATGGCTGGAGACAACCTAGTGTCCTGATCCGGTGCATTCCGGTACTGGAGTATTGCACGTTGGAACCGATCAGTGTCTAGTTCACCATTGGAACCAGTGTTATCGGTGATCATTCTTTTCGATGTTTTGACTGCGATCTCGGCACGACAGTTGCTGTGTGGGAAGGCAGTGGATGACAACCGATGGTTAACGCCCCACCGACGCAAGAAGTCTTGGGTGTCATGTGCCGTGAATTCTGGCCCACAGTCAGATGCCAATTCGTCGGGGATACCATAAGTGGCGAAGTTCGACCGCAGACATTTCACTAGGCCTTGTGCCCCGCCAGTAGTTAGCTGAATGATTGGCCAATTAGAGTAACGATCAACGGTGACCAAATAACTCCGACCCTTGTGATGAAAGTAATCTGAACAAACGTACTGGAAAGGGTAGGCAGGTTCAGCTGAGGCTGTAGGTGGAGCACTTGGGTGCGATGGGGCCATCCGATTGCAGTGTGAGCAGCGATTGCGCATCTCATGAATCTGGGGAGTGATTCCAGGCCAAAAGATCGAGCTGCTGGCCCGGGTGGTCATAGCCGTGACTCCTTGGTGAGCAGCATGAAGATTCTCAAGGACAAGCTTCCGTAGCTTCGGTGGGATGATAATCCTCCCCTTGTAGACCACTATGCCATCAATAGTGTAGAGGTGTTCACGGAAGGGAAAGTATTCCAAAATGGACACAGGGAAATCGTCCCGACTGGCAGGTAGACCCTGCTCAATAGAATTGAGTAACTGCAGCATCTGAGTGTCACTTGCTGTTTCGTCCCGAACATCGTCCCAAGTGACGGACCGCACAGAATCGAGTGTCTTGATGGCTGCCATAGAAATAGCCATTTCCATGCCAGAGTCGTCATCTGTGGTCCACAGCCCAGTCAAGGTGTGCTGTCTTAGTGTAGTCGATGTGGCCACATCCATAATGGAGGAAATGTCATCCACCAGTGGCAGTCGTTCCGATGGTCTGGCACCCGACGGATGTCGTGAAATCGCATCTGGTACACAGTGTCGTTTTCCCGGGATGTGGATAATTCGGAAACGATATGCTAGGGTCCTTTCTTTCAAGTTGGCAAGCCGCGTGTTATGGATGTCCTCTAATCGTCTGTCACCAAGAAGCTTGATTAAGGGCTTGTGATCGACGGCAATAATCAGGTTCTTGCATCCCAACACAAAATACTTTACTTTTTCCAGGCTGTCCGCCACTGCTAGAGCTTCACCCTCTATCGGAGCATAGCGCGACTCCGCTGCATGGGTGAAGCGGCCTCCAGCAAGGGTGATTTTCCAGCCATCGGGGCAGCACTGTGGGGTTTCACCAGGGCATCTGCAGTGTTTTTGGAGGAGCCAGAAGCCAATCCCATCCTTCGACCAGTCAGTTGCGAGACATGTTGTCCGTTCCTTGTCAAAGATCCGGACCCCATTTGCGACTTCAGATATGATGAGTCGTTTTGATTCTTCGAATAGGGATTGTAGTGTTGCATCCCAGTAGAAGGGGGTGCATGGTTTTAGGAGGTCCCGAAAAGGTCGCATCCTCTCGGTCATGCTGAAGCAGTATGTTACCTGATTGACCAGCCCAAACCAGGAGCGAATGTCAGTAATTGTTTTTGGTGTGGGGAAGTCCTGTATCGCTTGGAGATACCTTTGGCATGGTCGTACACTGTCCATGGTGATCTCGAATCCAGCGAATTCGACCGTGTCCTGACCAAAATGGAATTTCGTCGGATTTTGCGTAATCCCATTACGGCCGCACAGGTCGAGCCAGTTGCATGTCTGAAAAAAGCTCTCTTCCAATGTGTCGCTCCACATGATGGTATCATCAATACATTTGGACTTGTTTTTGAAGTCCGATACGATTTCGTCAAATCGTCTGGAGTATCCATCACCTGAAGCGATGTAACCTTGGGGAGTGGTGCAGTAACGGTATCGGCCCCATGGTGTGATGAACGTTGTCAGATGGCGGTCACATTCTCTGATTGGAACGCTGTGATAGCCATTCCAGGCGTCTGTTACCGTCTTTTTGGTGTTATGTGGCACCGCCATTGCTTGATGGAAGGGTGACTGGGTGTGGTGGGTCTCACGTGTGCAGTGCGCATTCAGTGGTTGCAGATCAACTTTCCTCCGTGGGGTCCCATCCTTCTTTGGACAGACGACCATTCTGCTGCACCATGTCACTGGTTCACCAATTGGCACCGGTTCCAGAACCCCTAACCTGATGTCGCGATCGATACCAGCCTTGACTTCTGCCTGCCAGTGTAAGGGGACAGGCACTGGGGTGTGCACCGCTTTTGGTGTTGCCTCGGGGTCAACCATCAGTGTGAGAGGCGGACCTTCCATGTGGGGTAGTGGCTGGTGTTCGCAGACATTGAATGTGCTGCTTTTGTAGTACTCCAGTAGCCATTTCTCCAGCCTCTCTCGGTTCTCGTCAGTGGCCGGAAATGGGATAGATGTAGGCAGTGTAGGGGGAAGCGATCTTACCGGGCAGTTACAATTTGCATCGATAACTGCTGCCACTGCAGCACCAACTGTGTTGGATTCGCCAATGGTTGGGAAGCTACTAGACACGAGGCCTAGATCGACGCATGCTTCACGACTGAGATACATGTTCCGTGTGTCAGGTGAGATGTAGCAGATTTGTCGGGTTTCAATAATGTCGCCATTGGCTGTGCGACCAGACAGGTGTAGGAGCATGGCGCCGATAATCCGGACCCTTCCACTGTTAACAGCATTCATCTTCAGGTTGACAGGTAACAGGTCTTCATTACGCAGCCCGAGTTTGTGGAAAATATTAAGTCCTGTGAGGCAGCTTTGACAGCCAGTGTCGGCCATGGCCTGGAGCCTGGCCGATTTTGGTCGGGATGACAGTGGCTGGCCGAAATGGTCATAAGATTCCTTATCGATCCGTGCTATGAGTTTTATGTACGGCTGTGGTTGAGACTTCTTCTTGGTCCAGCCAGAGAGGTGGTCAAATATATGGTGGTCGAGGTGTAGTGGAGTTGACAAGGTGGCCATGGCCCTTTTAATTTGCGGCTTCCAAATGGCCGTTTCTCGTTCCGTGACAGAGCAGAGGAGATCGTGGACCTGGCTGCTTTCATCCACATCATGAGCATCCATTGATTTGTCCGTAGGTTTGTTGTCCGCCTTTTTCGTGCCTCCCCGGCAGACATGTGCAAAATGGCCGCGAGTGGCGCATTTACTGCATGTTTTCCCGTAGGCATTGCAGAATTGACGCCTTTGGTCGATGTTCGGCTGTTTGCCATGACCAGTTTTGCCGCAATAACTACAAATGGCCGCCTGCTTGTCGGTAGTGATCAGGGCTCTTTTGTTCTTCCAGTTTTTGTATTGGCTTGCGCCATGAGCGCCTTCACTATCGAGCAAGGCATTCTGGGAACGTTTCCCTGCTTCCTTGGCCTCGACGAAAATGAGAACTTCCTCCAAGCTCATGTTCTGATTTTGATCACCGAGAATGTCCTGTTGTATATCTTGATCGGCGAGTCCCCGACATAGGACATCGCGAACCATGTCCTTGGTGTAGTTGACATCAGTAGGGGGATTGCATGAGCATACAACAGAAAACTTGCAGATCTCAGCTTGACCAGCCAGACGGGCTGCGTATAGGCTCCGGGCCAGGTATGGTCCATCTGCACCCCCCCCACAACTCTCCGACCCTGGGTTTTTCTGAACCATTGGGGTGTCCTGGGGTGGAAATCAACTGGTAACAGTAAATAAACTTGGACTCACTACCCATTTGGTACCTATATTGGATGGTACCCTCAAAACAGCATATTTTTAAATCCGCGTTGCGCCATATTCGACACACGTGTTCTTTTGGTATTTGTGCCTGCTAATATTAACTCAGAATAAAAAGTTATATACCAAAAGAAAGCTGTTCATCTACTGATCATCATAGAATATTGACACATTACTTATAATGGTACCTTAATGGTCATAACTAGTGCTGAATAGCAGTACCCCACTTTAACGTAACATAATTCGGTATCGACCGTACTATTTCATCTTACACACATAATATGAACACATTACACCTGATATGCTTACATATATATTTTATTGGCTTTCTCCTGTATATCAGCTTTAATTTGATACCAGATACATCCCCATAGCTTCAATTCTCTTTTTTATACAGCGTGTCAAAGATACTACCGGTATGGGGTGATATTGTAGGCGATGCTGCATTTGTCAATTTACAAATGCTGCCACGTATATCATGTACATATATGTTGGACACATGACAAAATCTATGTATTGTTAATATGTGTTACTTAATATATTGTTGTATTGATGTATCACTGTAGTTTATTGCAGGAATTTTGACGAAAATGGCATGCAGATCCTTCCATGTTTGTATCCTGCGTAAATTGAGATCATCAGATTGTACAATTATGTTATTTAAGTGTCTCTTACAGCGACAGAACGAGTCAATTAGTTAAGTTAAACACCTTTTTTTACATAGTTAAGTATGCAATATAAGATATTTTTTATAATTAAGATGCAATTTATAATAATTATTCAGCTTGGTACTTACCAATATTTTGATGTGTTTTGCAGGTGAAGTAACAACGCTAATATGGAACATCCGGCGCGAGCGAAACGTACACGTGAGAGTGAACAACCACCCATTGTGTGCATAACTCATGTAAAGGGACTGAGCTATGGAGAGTTGCACTTGTTATCTGGACTCAAAAATTCTGAGAAGAAATTGGCCAAGCTGCAGGAGGTCAAAGAAAGACGCCTTGCACAACCCCCACAGTCTCCGCATATTATGAAGGACACATGTGATTTGGTCCCTGAATCTCTGGCCGAACACCATGGTTTCCACTGGGAGTGTTACAAGCGTTTCACGATGAACTTAGACAGACCTGACCTAAACTTGACCTAAAGGAACTGATGTCATACCCATTAACTCCAGTACCATACAGCTTGGCGACCGGAGATGGGTACCTAGCAAAGACAGACAAGGCAAAGGCATTCCAGCTCCTGACCAAGGACTGTACTGACATCACTGTACCACAGGCAAGGGTCACTCTGACAGTGTATGACGGAAATGCCACCTTCTACTATCTAAAAGACATTCCTAACAACTTCAGCCAGATCTGTTCCAAGGTCTTTGACAGCATCAGTAAGACAGGAGATGTGGTGTTCAGCACAGATCAATACCTACCTGGATCAGTGAAGTCGATGGAGAGGCGACGTCGCGGCTGTGGAGAAAAGTTGATTCTAAAAGGAGAAGCTACAAAGAAACCGCAAGATTGGAAAATGTTTCTCTCGAACGACGAGAATAAAATCCAGTTCATCCGACTGCTACTCAGGCTCTGGAACAGTGACCAGTATGCTTCTCGGTGCCATGGTCGAAAAGTGATCTTGATATGTGAAGGGAAGGCATACCAACTCACATCCACAGATGGTCAGACAACAAATGCCAAAGAGTTGCCTCAGCTGGAATCGTCTCAAGAAGAAACAGACTCGCGCGTGATATTATACGTAAACTACGCCAGGAGCCAGAAATATGAGTTTGTTCGAGTGAAGAGCCCAGACTCGGATGTATTCTTCATCTTACTGCACTACGCCGCATCGATAAACGACATAAAGATACTGTTTGACACAGGCACAGGAAACAAGCAGAGGCTAATAAACGTCAGTAAACTCGCAGCAGACTTCGGCCAAGAGAAGAGTACTGCTCTTATGGCACTTCACGCCTACAGCGGTTGTGACAGCACTAGCGCTTTCCGAGGGATTGGAAAAATCAAACCTGTTAAAACGCTGCTTCGTCTGCCGCAATACATCCCTATTCTCAACAAGCTTGGAGATACGTGGGATGTGCCAGAAGAGCTGAACAATCAACTAGACAGCTTCACATGTGCCATGTATGGAAGAGGAAAGGTATCACATGTTGATGATCTGCGACTCCTGAGAATAAATGAGCTATGTGCCAAGGAGAATCGTCACCTACCCTCAGGCAATGTAGACATGGCCAATATTCCACCATGTATGAGGAGCCTCACACAGCACATCCGAAGGGTCAACCACCAAGTGGGAATTTGGAAGAGAGCTCACGTTCCTCGACCAAGGATTCCCAAAGCAAGTCCAGGCCATGGCTGGGAAGAGGAGAAAGGCTGCCTGGATCCTCTCTGGTATGATGGAGACATGCTTCCGCGTGAGCTGGCTGATATAGCTCAGGTCATGTCAGACGACGATGAGAGTGATGATGAATCAGGTGATGAAACACCTGATGATATGGATCGTGTTTTGTACAGTGATACCGATGAAAGTGACAGTGACGATGACTGATCATGATGGACATATGCCATTCGTGCAAGCAAGCCAACTTGACTGCACTCATGCAGTGTTTGACTTTTGTTGATAATTAACAAAATGCAATTGTTTGTTTGTGTTCTTTTGAGAGTGGATACTTGTATTATATGATATAATGTGGTTAACTGAGTGTACGACATACATATGTAATTGTAGGGATAAAACTGACTGTTAATATTATTATGATATCTGTTGTTGAGCAATAATGTTTGGTTTATCATCAAAATATTCGATACTAAAAATTTTTTCAATGGGATGTTAAAATTTAGTTTCAAATAAGAAATATTTTTACTTTTACAGTAAATATTCGAGCATTACATTGTTACTGTTCTGTGGAAGGTGTTTGACCCAGTGTATGAATATTAATATGATGATATTAAAAACTACTGTGATTAATAAACAAGTTTTTCTTGTTTAATATGTTAATAAGATGGCAGTATGATTATGATATTCGATTATGAATGACATTTATAAGTGTAATAGGCAGTTCTTTTGAATATAGACAAAGACTGTTACCGAGATTATATGATTCATGGTTCCCGCGAAACAGGTAGTATCTTTGACACGCTGTATAAAAAAGAGAATTGAAGCTATGGGGATGTATCTGGTATCAAATTAAAGCTGATATACAGGAGAAAGCCAATAAAATATATATGTAAGCATATCAGGTGTAATGTGTTCATATTATGTGTGTAAGATGAAATAGTACGGTCGATACCGAATTATGTTACGTTAAAGTGGGGTACTGCTATTCAGCACTAGTTATGACCATTAAGGTACCATTATAAGTAATGTGTCAATATTCTATGATGATCAGTAGATGAACAGCTTTCTTTTGGTATATAACTTTTTATTCTGAGTTAATATTAGCAGGCACAAATACCAAAAGAACACGTGTGTCGAATATGGCGCAACGCGGATTTAAAAATATGCTGTTTTGAGGGTACCATCCAATATAGGTACCAAATGGGTAGTGAGTCCAAGTTTATTTACTGTTACCAGTTGATTTCCACCCCAGGACACCCCAATGGTTCAGAAAAACCCAGGGTCGGAGAGTTGTGGGGGGGGTGCAGATGGACCATACCTGGCCCGGAGCCTAGTAGGTACGAATTGGTTCTTCTCGGTCCTGTCGCATGTTGTGGAGGTTTACGCGGGACACCATGGTATTCTCCTCTCGGACAGCAAGGGACCGAATGGCTTGTAGTATAGCTGCCTCGTCCTTGATTTCAATGCGTGGGTTGCTGCGGTGGAGGTCACGTCGTAGGTTATCATCACAACATTCAAGGAGTTGAACGCGAACATCATTGCCGATTATCTGGGTCGCTGCCTTGTAACCATCCCATCTTCTGGTGAAATATTGCCAATCTTCGCTGGTACCGCCGGTTTGGATACGAGGACGGCTGACTTTGTCCGGTTTGGCTGGTGCAATGGACGTGTGGGTCATGGCGTGGATGGAGAGCTGGATAGCAGCAACGGCATTGTCAGTGCTGTCAGTAACGTAGACACAGCTCGGGAAGGGGCAGACTGCAGCAGGCATCTTCAGATGAGTTGATTGTTCATAAACAAGAATGTATCAATTGAATGCAGGTTTATTAGCAACAACGATGAACAATCAATCTGCAAGACAAAGAAAGCGATGGTAGATATTAGAATAAGATAATAGATACAGAATATGCAAATAACAATGCGCAGTATTACACAAGATGAGAACGCAATAGAGAACAGCACCATACAAGAGTTGTCTATATATATATATATATATATATATATATATATATATATATATATATATATATATATATATATATATATATATATGTATGTATGTATGTATGTATGTATGTATGTATGTATGTATGTATGTATATATATATATATATATATATATATATATATATATATATATATATATATATATATAAAGATATTGTTGCGGATTCGGAGGTCGGCGCTCCCCTTACCAAGGGGTGGTTAATCCCCTTTTCTTTTACACTGGCCGATCCTCCGTTCCTGCAAATTACATGCTCCTTTGCGGGGTGAGATTGGCCAGGGTGATTGGTCAAGATGGGCTCCCAAATACCTTTGCCAATCCCTCCGCAAAGCAGGGATATAATTCCCTGCTTGGACCCGGACAAGATGGAGTTTGCCGAGCGGTTAGCAGTCCGAAATCCGAGCCGTTAACAATAGACTATACCCGATTCAGAGCGATTGGTCAAATCGTGCCACGTACATCAATTGGGGACAGGACGGAAGCGATCGGATGAGAGAAACCAGAGTAAAGAAAGAACACAGGAATTTATTAACAATAATGAAAGAGGAAACGAAAGGGCAAGAATATACAGAAGAGGAAATAAAAGGACACAGGGCAATCCTTAAACACTCTTAATTAACACGCCCAGGACAGAACAAACACACTTACACGAAAAGGTGGTGGTGGTGGGAAGGAAGAGAAGGGTCCAGGCAGCTGGTAGGGATGCTGCGTACGTAATAGATTGACTCCTTCGCCTTCAACCAGTTGCACGCCTCCAACAGTTCGTGAAAACGGCAAGCAAGGACTCCTTCACCACTCTATGTCGCACGACCCGTCTCTCATCTGGTCCTCTCACTCATCTGCTGAAGTCGTTCTCCCGGGCACATCTCTTGAAGTAGTCCCACGCGGCCGCTTATATGGGCCACTCGCGTATTAAGCCGCCTGCTTTTAGGATACGCCCACCAGTGAGCTTGCCTCGGCCCTGATTGGTTGCGAGCGCTCACTGGTCCACCCCTTGATGGTGCGTTGATGGGCCATGCCTTCGTTCCGGGTGCTCCTCCCCTTTCTTCTCCAACTCGGCCGCGTGGCTTATGGCGGCTTGCAGCGAACAACCAAAAGCGTGGAACACCAATTTGGAGAGGCTACGCCGCAAAATGAAGGCGATTTGAAAAGGGGCCTAGGTTATTTGATTAATACAACACAGAGTCAAACTATTGGGAACAGATCCTTAACTGAAACACATACAAATGGGATAACTAAAGAAGATCCTATGGTGTCCTACGTGTTGCTCGTGGCCTATCTAGGGTGCAACCTTTACAAAGGGGAATATTTACAAGGCTTATTATTATTTACAAAGTGAAGGTTCTAAAAACCATAACACGGCACCCGTCTCTCCTCCAGGCACGTCCCGTGCCGACAAACTTTAACTTAGTGTGACACTCAGGTGTGGTAACCCTCTACTTTTAACTTCACCCTGAGTGCGACAGTTTTTAAAACAATTAGGTATGTCCCACCTGCTGCGTTGCATTCTACCTAACAGATACACGCCAACAGAATAACCGAATTGCAGAATTGTCTTCACAACTAAACATTGACGGTGGGGAGCATTATTTACAAGAACACTAGTTTGGTATTTACAACGCGAACCCAGGGCCTGTCTTTTTGGGAAACAAAAGAAGATGGTTTGAAAAGAGGAAAGGCATGCACTACACTGTACCGATACCACCAGCACCAATCAACAAAATAAGCACCAAAAGCACCAAAGCACAAAAAGCACCATCCAGTGCTTAAAAAGCACCATCTGGTGCACAGTCATCACATTTGTTATTATAAATGATGACGTCATCTCAGCTGGGCCGATGTTCTTGGCTGCTGGGCCGATGTTCTTGATGTTCTTCTTGTTCTTTGCTTGCGGCCTATTTGAAAATAAAAAGGGCACACAACGCGTCCGCCTTTTTTATTTACGGCCAGCAGGGGCCAACTAAGGGTGGTCCACCTGCGTGGCTTAGGTGCCACCTCAACCGTGGTCCGCAAGCAAGATTTCGCTGGCCACAATGGCCGGTCCCCAGCAGAGGTGCCAGGCCCCAAAACGTGGGGTCCATAAGTGGTGCTCGGCCACAAAAACGTGTGGTCCATAAAGTGGTGTACCGGTCCAGGCAGGCAAGCAGCGAGGGTGCGGGCGCACAATTGCCGACACCTGCACACTTTCCCCTCGGCACACAAAGACCACGGTCCATGAGTGGGGAAGGAAGACAAAGCAGGGTTAGCGGGGTACAAGGGCACAAGAGTACACATCCATACAAGGCAATGCAGGGTGAGGTGCGCAGGAGAGCGAGCTGAGAAAGCTCGTTTCTACAGTTCTACAGTAATCTACCCTTGCCCCTACTCCGTATTTACACAATTTACAAATTTGTCGCTATCGTCTTGTCTTCCCCATATCTCCCCTAATTCCAAATTCGTCATCAATCCCTCTAAACCAAATTTGCCATCAATTCCAATTCTTCATCAATCCCTCCTAAGGAGGAAGAGATGGAATATAAACAATGTCACCCCCACGTCATGATGCGTCTTACATCCCAGACATTTGCAAAAAAACTGTGGTGTGGAGTCCTGTCACCTTAGTGAGTGGATGCGGATGGTGCGAAGAGACTTTCAATCCTAACTACCTTCTAAATGACTTTAACACTTTTACTCTACCCGGGGTCTTTCCCTGCCAAACCATTGGCCATTTTACACTATGTGGTTCTAAAAACCGAACTCCCATTGACCAAACTGTGGTGCTCACCAATTTGGGGTCTCACTCCCCCGATTCTTCACCCTGTGCCCTCGCACAATTTCAGGGCTGGGTCGTGTGGCTCTCACAGCAGGTCCGCTCACCTGCACACCTCCACCACTGTAGTTGCCTCCCGAGCTTACCTGCTCATCACCCTAACCTACCTGGGGAAGGCCCTCTGGCACTCTCACCCCCTACCGCCCTCTCTGGCATCGGGCTACCCGGGTCCGTCCTCCGGATCCTCAGGCCCCATTGAACAATACTGGCTCCCTGAGCCTACCTGCGGCCTTACCTGGCCGACGAGCTACCAGTGACGGAGTGTCCCAATAACTGTTACTACTAATAAGCCACACACCCAGCCATTTCACTGCCTCCTGCACCTCACAAAAAAAAAACTATTTCCACAATCAGCACCACAGGTGTCAATATCCATGCAATTTACCTGTACCCTCTATCTAACTTTCAACCACCCCGTTGGGTCTTCGTGAATGGGTTCCACTCCCCCACATTCAATCCTTCGCACCATGCATTCTACACCATGCATTCCACACCATTTATTTCCACACCAATTATTTGCACACCACAACTCAATTCCATTTATTCTCAAACACACAGCATCATTTATCTAATTAATTTCCCCTATAACTCGTGCTTCCCTCATCGTCCGTTTGCACTATGCACACCCTTTGTTAACAACCATCTAAAACTCTCTACATCCCCACTACAGTTCAGTGCCACAACTTAAATCTTTGTCCCTAAGGTCTCTCTAGATCCCTAATCATTATCCTAGCCCTCCCTCAGCTAGTGCTTCGGTGCCCCCATGGAGCAACCATTGCTGGCCCCTCCATGGGCCTAACAATGCTATCCCCCTAAACTAGTGTTCATGGGCCCCATCCACGTGGGGAATGGTCTCACCACCATACCCCCACATGGGGGCACATACTTCCCCCAGTCTTCTATGCTATGAGACCCTCCCTGTGGAGGTACCTGGTCGCGCCTCGGCCTCTAAGGCCAAAGCGATCCATGAGGGTGCTTGGTCAGTCCCAGGTGCCGAGGTCCATCCCTGCGCGGGGCCCTGTGGTCCCACGCACGATGACCCAACCGGCCACGGTTACAAAACCTCACCTGGTAAGGTGCGTTCGTCCAAAACTCCGAATTTCCCCTCGAACCCCGCCGATCGCTCTTGCTGCGGTACGGCGCCAACAATACCGTGCGGGTGCCGGAGGTACGGATCCTGCAAGCCGGTCCTTGCGAGACCGACGCCGCACCGATTCACTCCAGTCCCCATGGTACACCACTCATCGGGGGCTCGTGTACTCTACCCATCTCACTGACCCCTACCCCGGTCGGTGTCGATGCCTGAGTTGGTCGATTACCCCTCGCATCCCATTCCGTACTTGCCCACTCCGGTGTGCACGCTCTCTCCACACACTCCGTACCCGCACACACCGGTGCACACACTCTCTCCACACACTCCGTACCCACACACACCGGTGTGCACACTCTCTCCACACACTCCATACTCGCACACACCGGTGCGCATCCTCTCTCCATACACTCCGTACTCGCACACACCGGTGCGCACACTCTCTCCACATACTCTGTACTCGCACACAGCGGTGCGCACACTCTCTCCACACACTCTGTACTCACACACACCGGTGCGCACACTCTTTCCACACACTCCGCACCATTCGTAACCCTCACACTTGGCCCTTCATGAACTCCCGGGTCTATCCTTTCTCCCGAGCTCGCTGAACACCCGATCGCACCAAACACATTCCCGAAATCATCGCCACTCACCTCGGGACCCACCTTCTCCCGGTCCTCTTCAATAACCTGTAATCTTTTTATTTGATCAACAGGTATTTCATCACGGTCCGAGCACCACTCTTGCACACATTCCATCAATTCCTTCCGTAATTCATTCCCCGTCTCCCCTTCTGTCATTTTAATTTCTATTATTTCTCCTTTCACCTCCTCTAGCTTCTCTTTTACCTCTGTTATTTCCCATTGCACCTCTACTATTTCCTGCTCGAACTCTACCTTCGTCGGTCCCTCTACCTCCTGCATCAATACCTCCATCCCCCCAGTCAGTTTGGCCATACTCTCCTTCTACCCTCGCTGGACGCGCATCTCACTCTGCTTCACCTCGTCATGCAACACCGCGACCTCCTCGCTCATCCTCTTCATACCGCAGCTTGATTCATCTCTCATGGTGTCCGTCCATCTGATTACTCCTTTTATTCATTTCACATCTCGCCTCCTCCCTCCTGTTCATTCGATCACATATTCTATCCATTTGCACCTCAAGACATGCTTTGAATTCAGTCAAGAATAACTCAATGTTAAACCCAGCTTGCACAGCGGCGTTGAGTTGAGTACTGAATACAACCATGTTAAACCGAGCTTGTACAACGGGTTCAGCCTCCGCCGCCGGCCCTGCTCGCGAAGCGCGGCCATTGTCTTCACTCCCTGCTGTGCCGTGATTAACTCCAAGGTCATTATGTTCTTTTGTGTCCTGCTCCATTAATTTATCCTCGACATTCTCCACATTTTCTATTCCCACCGGAACCTGCTCGTTTTGGCCCGTCATCATCCGAATTTAATTTTTTAATTTGTTTTAAACTAAATTTCCACATGCTCGTAATTTCGCAGTACATGAAACACACACCAGGTCCAATCCCACTCCCGGACACCAAAATTGTTGCGGATCCCGGGTTCGTCGATGGACTAAGGGGGGTTTATGCCCTGCTCCCCCTCAAACTCCGGGTCCACTGAGGCCGCTGTCCACGACTAAGTTCGTGATTGACGGATTGCTAAGCAATTCCGATCGTCAATTTCCCAGTCACGTGTCGAAGAGTTTACTGGTCAATATTCCAAATACCTTCAAGACACGTGACCGGAGAAACCGGGGATCGAACCCTCACTTCCACACACCTTAATTCAATTGCGTGCCGAGCGGATTTGCACGGTGTGGAAAGCGGCGTTACCTGACGTGATTTATGAACCCGATTCGAGCCAAATTCGGTCTCAGATGATGCTACGCCAATGGAGAAAAGACGTATCCGAATAGGTTGGAAAGTAACCAAATGTACAGCCTTTTATTTAGAAGGCACACAGAATAGACAAAAGATACAGCTTACGAATTCTTACCTAATAATAAACCCCACTGGTGCCTTCACACACTGACACACTCACACTCAGGGAATAACACTCTGGTTAAGGGCGTACCGATGTACGTGCTGGGATTGCCTCACAATTGGCCACGTGGTCTGGTGTGCGCAGTTCGGTCCTCACGTGCAGCCTGGACGAGGTCAGGTCAAAAAGAGGAACCACCGCCTCAAAGTCGTCTTGCTGGCGAACTTAGCACAGGTGGGACAAGCTGCCACGCAGGCAGACAAACTTCGGCTCAGGTGAGTCATGGGAGAAGCCGACGCTTGCAGGTCAGCCGGATGGCGCAAGAAATCGGCGCAGAAGCGATGGGTGTTGACGAAGAACACAAAGGACAAACACGTGTCGTGGTAGGAATGAAAACGCAAGCGAGGTCTCGTCGTGGGCGTGGTGAAAAGGGCAAGAGCTCAGGTGTGTCCTCTGCGCTGCGAAATCCAAGGCAAAGAGCACTATCGTCAGCGAGGCAGAGTCCAAGAGGGGTGTCGTCCATGTGGCGAAATCCAAGGCAAAGAGCACTATCGTCAGCGAGGCAGAGTCCAAGAGGGGTGTCGTCCATGTGGCGAAATCCAAGGCAAGAGAATGAAATTGCGATCCATTTGGGCTTTTACCAGATCCGCCCATGCATGCAAAAATGTTCCACAGCCTCCCATTGGCTGAGGCTTGTCACATCATGGCGACGGGTTCCCGGCTCGCCATTGGTCACCTGAGCCGTGCTTTTGGCCATGCCTTCCTGCTCATAGTAATGGCTTCCCTTAACCACACGAATGAAATGAATGAATGATCGTTTGAAGGCCATTTTCCCCACTAGAGGCGGGGTTAGCCTCGCGGGCCCCATGACAATCATGGTTCCCTGTTTGAGGCAGTGTTTTTATGGCTGGATGCCCTTCCTGACACCAACCCTTGGTCGCTTCTTATGATGCGCATGGATACGGTGTACCTATTCTAAACCGGGGTACACACCATGATCACTCATCCCAGAAAGCTGGTACTCAATTTGCCGACCTCGGAAGGATGACAGGCTGAGTCAGTGAGTCAACCCCCCTGGCGTTAATTCAGCGATCGATCAGGATTCGAACCCAGGATCCGAGGATCCCAAGCCGGCACCCTAACCGCTAAGCCAACACCAGGCTACAGCGGGCACCAGGCTCTTAACCACACAGAGGTTTGAAATCCTGTCATATATACTAGGGCATGCCCGTACTATATCTATATCTAAAATTATATCCCCCCCCTCTATTTACATGAAATGGTTTGGTCCAAAGCGAACGGCTTGCGAGTACGGTGACAATCCCCCCCCTCTATTTACATGAAATGGTTTGGTCCATTCGCAAAGCCAAAGCGAACGGCAGTTACGAATCGCAGTTACGATGAATCGCAAAGTAGTTTTAATTAGTTTTAAAACATAGTTTAACGCCAACATAGTTTGCCAACGTGAAATAAATGAATAGGCTCTCAAATGTGCCGTCCGAGGCAGAGTCTGTTCGGCACGTTCGGCACACGTGATAGCTCGCTGCTCTCTGATTGGTTGAATCGTTTTTTGGACATAGCTCGGTAACTACTTGTCCGATTAATATGAAACCTTGAAAAGGCACATCCTCGGGTCCCCAGCAATATACCTGGCAAGTTTCAAGTATATCGGACTGGTAGTTGTCGAGAAACAGCGGTCGCATACACACACACACACACACAGACAGAGATTAGTGGAATTATAGATAGATATATATATGTATGTATATATATATATATATATATATATATATATATATATATATATATATATATATATATATATATATATATATATATATACACACACATATATATATATATATATATATACAGACTTGGCATTTAATATGGAATATTTTTTTGTGGGGGTGAACTTACTTTTCAAGATGTCTTAGAACCAAAAGTTCATTGGAATTATGTTGAAATTATTCTAGATTTTGTTAATGTGACCTTTAAAAGAAACAAAAACCACATTTGACATTTCGAAGCAAATAAATTGATCCTTGAAAGTGATGTAAACTGATATCGAACTCAATTCACGGACAGTACTGTATTAAACTTCTGTACGTTTTCCAGAAGTATCTCTTTATTTATTATGATGCACTTCCACTTCCGCTTCACATTGCACCATGATTGAAAGATGCACTTCCGCTTCCGGTCCGGTCTGGAGAGGACGCTGGCGTTACTTGTTCGCCGCTTCTCCGACTGGGCCATTGTACATAGTTTGCTTTTCTGGTGGTCGTGGCGGATTTTTGACCGTTGGGTCTGCCCTCTGCTCGGTCCCGGCTCTGCTCCTGGCTTCGCCTGCCCGGCTCCTCCACTGTTTCCTCAGGCCCGCTCCCGTTGTTTGCGGCGGTGGCTGTTTGCCGCTGTGGTCTTGATTAGCGGCTGCAGTCGTTTGCCGCTGCGTTTGCCGCTTTGCCTCCTCGACCTTGGCCTCGTACTCGTCCCTTCGCTCCTGCCTGGCATGGCTCTAAGGTACTCCGCCGCAAGGCTTCTTCTGCTCAATACCCGCTCCACCCCATCATGCATCTCTGCCATCAAATCAAATGGACTCCTCCGACGACCCAGGTACATTCACCGTGGCTCCGGTCGTAAGTTTGTTTATTTGCAATCAGGTCACTCCATCCCCGTCCTCTGGTCGGCTCAGCGCACTCTCACTCTTCGTCCCAGCGCACCTGGTCACAGCAACGCACACGATCGCACCTCCTGCCTACGAACCCTGGCTAAATCACCTGAATTCATCCCTGCTGTTCAAAACAACATCAAGCTCACCCTGTTCAACACCCGGTCCCTCAACAACAAATGCCTCATCCTGAACGAATACATCCTGGATAACAAACTGGACTTTCTCTGTCTCACCGAAACCTGGCAACAACCTCTGGACTACTACACACTTAACCTCACCACACCCAATGGATATTCCTACGTCAATAAACCACGCTCGGAGGGCCGAGGTGGTGGAATTGCCGTTATCCACCATCAAGACATCAAGACCAACCTCATCTCCATCTCATCTGCTCCATCATTTGAACACCTGGCTTTAAAACTCTCTGGTCGCACGCAGTCAGTCATGGCTGTCGTCTACCGCCCTCCCAAACCACACCCATCATTCCTGTCTGACTTCTCCTACTTTCTGACCCAGCTATGTTCCCTCTCCCCCTCAATCCTCCTCCTTGGTGATTTCAATATCCACATGGACTCCACTGACTCCACAATAACCACTGACTTCACTGATTTACTCACCTGCTTTAACCTCACTCAACATGTCGACTTTCCTACCCATATCCGTGGTCACATTTTGGACCTTGTCTGCTCCACTGGATTAAATTTGCACCATCTCTATGGCTCCGACCTCACCCTCTCTGACCACTTAGCCATCACTCTGACCATCAACATCCCCGCCCCAACACCAAGGCATTATCGCACAATCAACTTCCGTAAGCTAAACGCTCTTTCACCTACCTCATTCTCATCCACCCTCTCTGAAAAAATGTCCACTTCTCCCTTCATTGACCTCCACACCCCTTCCGACCTCACTGACTACTACAACCACACTCTCTCCTCCTGCCTTGACCAGCTTGCGCCTGTAAAAACCAAAACAGTTTCTTTCACCCATTCTTCTCCCTGGTTTACCCCTGAACTCCACCTGATGAAAACTCGTGCTCGCCAACTTGAAAGACTCCGCAATAAAACGGGTCTCACAGTTCACTCCCAAGCCTACAAGGACCACCTACAACACTACAAAGATGCCCTCTCCCGCGCCCGCTCTGCCTACTACTCTCAAATTATCCACTCTGGCTCCGGAAACCCAAAAGCACTCTTCTCGACAATAAACAAACTCCTCCGCCCCCTGAACACCACCACCCAGTCATTCACAGTAGACAACTGCATCTCCTTCCTCTCTTTCTTCCAACGCAAAATTGACAACATCTACAACAGCTTGACCACCGCCGCACCCGCTCCCCCTCCAACCACCTGCCCCCCCTTGTCCTGCCATCCCCTGTCTCGGTTCTCCCCAATCTCCCCTACTGACCTCTCTGAACTCCTCATAGGAATGAAAACTGCCACCTGCACTCTTGACCCCATCCCCTCCAGCTTTGTCAAAGCCTCCCTCCCTGCTCTCTCTCCACTTATCATTGCAACAATAAACTCCTCCCTGTCTACAGGCATCGTCCCACCTTCCCTCAAAATTGCTGCTGTTACCCCCATTCTAAAAAAACCTGGTCTAAACCCTGACACCCTAAACAACTTCAGACCCATCTCCAACCTACCCTTTCTGTCAAAAGTTTTGGAACGCGCTGTAGCCACTCAACTCAAACATCATCTCTCTGCCAATAACCTGTATGAAACATTCCAATCCGGATTCCGGTCCAACCACAGTACTGAAACTGCTCTCCTCAAAATCACCAACGACCTTCTCCTCTCCTCTGACACTGGCAACCTCAACATTCTCGTCCTCCTCGACCTCAGCGCTGCCTTTGACACCATCGATCACACTATCCTCCTCACCCGACTTGAATCCACCTTTAACGTTACCGGCACTGCCCTCTCTTGGATTAAATCATACCTCTCTGACAGATGCCAGTTCATCTCCATCAATAACTGCAAATCCCCCACTGCTCCCCTCCCCCAAGGTGTCCCCCAAGGTTCAGTTCTTGGCCCCCTCCTCTTCATCCTTTACCTGTCCCCGCTTGGTCACTTAATCCGCCGTCATGGTCTCCAATTCCACTGCTTCGCCGATGACATCCAGCTTTTCATCTCCACCAAGTCCGTCTCCACCGACACCCACTCTATCCTGACAAACTGCATCACTGAAATAAAATCCTGGCTTCAAATCAACTTCCTCAAGCTTAACTGTGATAAATCTGAAATAATCATCATTGGCCCAAAAACGCTCACAAAATCCACCCATAACTTTGCCCTCAACATCGACGGTATCCCAGTATCCACCTCCCCTCACATCCGGAATCTTGGCGTCATCTTTGACCAAACCCTTTCCTTCGACAAATACACTAAACAGATCACAAAGTCAGCCTTCTTTCACCTGAAAAACATTGCCCGTCTCCGCTCATCCCTCTCCTCCACGGCTGCAGAAACCCTCATCCACGCCTTCATCACCTCCCGTCTGGACTACTGCAATAGCCTCCTCTATGGTTCACCCTCAAAAATCACCAATAAACTCCAATACATTCAGAACTCCGCTGCCCGTCTACTCACCCATTCCCGGACCCGTGACCACATCACCCCCGTCCTTTACAAGCTTCACTGGCTCCCCATCCCCCAGAGAATCCAGTACAAAATCCTCCTCTTGACATACAAAGCCCTCCATAACCTGGCCCCATCCTACCTGGCTGACCTCCTCTCCAGACACACTCCCACCCGCAACCTCCGCTCTGCTGGTACCAACCTTCTGACCCCCTCCATCCGGACCAAATTCAGATCCTGGGGGGACAGGGCCTTCTCCATCGCTGCTCCCACCCTCTGGAACTCACTACCTCACACCATCAGAGACTCCTCCTCACTCACCACATTCAAAACATCACTAAAGACCCACCTGTTCAACACTGCATTCAACATTCAACCCACAGCATTTAACCCCTGACTATCTCTTCTCCTTCTCCCTCCTTTTGCTTTAAATATTTCCCTATTGATTCTTGTCTTTTTTGCAATTGTTGTTTTCATGTATTGTTATGCATTATGTTTGCCACTCTGTCAAAGCGCCTTTGGGCTTCTGGAAAAGCGCTATACAAAATAAATGAATTATTATTATTATTATTATTATTTGGCACATTAGCCAAATTTTTTTTTTAACAAAAACAAAAGTTAAATTACGACTGGGATTACGGACAGTAAAATTACAGTTCAGTACTTCGTGTAACCCCCACGAGCATTCAGGAGAGCACATAAATGTCGAGGCATGCTGTTCACGAGATTTGCCAAGGTTTGGACAGGAATCACTTGCCATGCAGTGACAATAGCCTGCTGCAATTCACGCACAGAGGTCGGCTGCTGGTCCAAGTGGTCGATTTGACGCGTTCATTCTGCCCACAGGTTCTCTATCAGATTCATATCCGGGGACATGGCAGGCCACTCCATATGCTCTACACCACGGTCAGCAAGAAAGTGTTGGATCATGCGAGCACGATGAGGCCGTGCATTGTCATCTTGGAACACAAAGTTTCCTCGAAAGGCTGCACGAGCAAATGGAAGCAATGTTTCTTCCAGAATGGCCCTGCACTTGAACTGGTTCAGGTTTCCATTCAGAACAACCAGGTCAGTTTTGCCCCCTGCATGAAAAGCAGCCCAAACGGTCACCCCACCACCTCCAGCTTGGACTCTTGGCACAAAACAATCTTTGTTGTAGGCTTCATGCACTTGTCTGCGCACTCGGACGCGGCCATCTTGACGATAGACCAGAAATCTAGACTCGTCACTGAAGATCACGTGATTCCAGTGTCCTGGATGCCATTGAGGGTGTTCTCTGGCCTACTGCAATCGGCGCTGGCGGTGTTGTCTGGTCAGGCGTGGCTTTCTCAGGGTATGCCTGGCACGTCTGGCATGCAATATCAAATTGATAAAGCCTGCTTGAACCAGTCGTTGGTCGACTAGCCTTCTGGATACAGGCACATTTGTCAGTTGCTGCCACTCAGCCCTAAGCCGATTTGCTGACTTGGTATGGCCATTGCGGACTAACCGGTGTAGCTGGCGATCATCCCTCCTTGTGGTCCTGCGGGGACGTCCTGGCCTCGGTATTGGAGTAGGGACACCCCTCTGAGCATTTCGTTTCAGGATCTTTGACACCTGACCTTGAGTGATGCCATACTGCCGAGCAATAGCACGCTGTTTCATGCCGGAATTTCGTAAAGCCACAACTCCATGACAAACAGCATTGTTGAGTTGACAGACCATCTCCAGAGGAAGCGGCAATAACGTTTGTAGACGTGCAGCAGTTGTTTTCCACTAATACAGAATGCAACAACCCTTATATACCCGACTGTGAAGCCAATCAACAAATGTACCTGTCCGTACATTTTGTCACGCCACCTGTGATATAATCCTGTTGTTGACTTCTTGCTGCGACAGACAATCAGTGACATGGTTCTTTTAACAAATAAATCACCAAAGTGTAAAAGAAACTCACCAGATTGATATACTGAGTTAAGAAAGTAAACCCAAGTTAAGAAAAAAAAACAATTCCACATTAAATGCCAAGTCTGTATATATATATATATATATATATATATATATATATATTGTAGCGACTACCGCTGGGTTTACACAATCGCCTTGCACCTACCAAGGACGCGGAGCGATCACCATGCCGGGCTCGTCCAGGACGCCCGGGCAGGCCCCCTCTCGCCTTTCCCGGGCAAACGCTCCGGGATAATGTGTGTATATATATTGCTGCCCGATAAACGGGCTTTTCAGAGTACCCGAGTTGTTTTGTGACAATAAAGAAACTCGGACGAATTCCAACTTTTTGTCGCGTCCATTCTTCCGACTACGTGGGAGCACAGCTCCTTCATTGGTGACCTACCGACATGGACACGGCAGTTGCCCTTAAACTGCCTACCTTCTGGGAGGCTCACGCGGCGGTTTGGTTCGCCCAGGCGGACTCCCTGTTCGCCCTGCGAGGCATCACGGCCGACGACACCCGCTTCCACCATGTGGTAGCAGCGCTCGGTTCAGCCACCGTGGCCCGCGCCCTGAGCCTCCTCGAGAGCCCGCCAGCCGCTGACAAATACGGCGCGATTAAAAAGCTCCTCCTCGACGCTTTCGCCCTCCCATCGACGGAACGCGCACGGCGCCTGCTCGACCTGCCCGAGCTCGGCGACACGCGCCCGTCCGAGCGAATGGACTACATGCTTTCGCTGCTCGGCGAGCACTCTCCGGCATTCCTGTTCCAGGAGCTGTTCCTCCGTCAGCTGCCTAGCCCTGTACGCCTCGCCCTGGCGAGCACGACGATCACGGATCCCCGCGCCCTCGCCAGGGAAGCCGACAAGATCTCCCCGGCAGGCCAACGCATTGCAGCAGCGACCTGGGGCACACCGCCGTCCGACGCAACGCCCATGGCGCCCGAGCACCCGGCACGGTCGACGACCGAACGGCCGACGCAATTGGCGGCCGCAACGCCGAGCCGACCACCTCCAGCACGACGACCGGGGCCTCCACCTGACCAAGCGTGATGTTACTATCATGCCAGTTTCGGACAGAAGGCCCGGACATGCCGACCCCCGTGCACCTTCGGCAGGCTGGGAAACGGCCGGGCTGGCGTTCATTACCAGCCATGAGCGCCGGCCACACGGGCAACTTACTTATCATCACGGACAAAGCGTCCGGACGGCGCTTCCTGTGCGACACTGGCGCCCAACTGAGCGTCATACCCGCCTCCGATCAGGACAGGCAGTCTGCGGTTTGCGGCCCCTCCTTGGTTGCGGCCAACGGATCGGCCATCCGCACCTTCGGCCCGCGCAACGTCACCCTCTGCTTCGGCGGCCAACGCTTTACTTGGACATTTGTAACCGCAAACGTGCCCATGGCTCTGCTAGGCGCCGACTTCCTCTGTGCACACGGACTGCTGGTGGACGTCCAACGGCGTCGCCTCATCAACGCCGAGACCTTCAGCTCCCTGGTATGCACATTGAGCAGCTCCGCTCCGACCGAGCTGGCATGCGCCCTCCTGGCGGCGAACGAGTTTGCTCACCTGCTCACGGAGTTCCCGGCCCTCATGCGGCCGACGTTTTTGGCCGTCGCAGTACGACATGGGATCGAGCACCACATACCAACCACGGGCCCGCCGGTCTACGACAGAGCCCGCCGCCTCGACCCAGCCAAGCTCGCCGTGGCCAAAGCCGAGTTTGACGCTTTGGAACACCTCGGCATCGTGCGGCGCTCCGATAGCGCGTGGGCTTCGCCACTACACATCGTCCCAAAACCAGGGGGCGGCTGACGCCCATGTGGCGACTACCGCCACCTTAACGACGCTACCACCCCCGACAGGTATCCGATCCCGCACATCCAAGACTTCTCCGCCCGTCTGGCAGCACGGGTCATTTTTTCAAAAATCGATCTCATACGGGGATATCACCAGGTACCTGTCAGGGCGGCCAACGTCCCTAAAACGGCCATCATCACGCCGTTCGGCTTATTCGAATTCCTACGGATGCCGTTTGGCCTCAAGAACGTGGCTCAGGCGTTCCAGCGCTTGATGGACGGCGTGCTGCGTGACCTGCCGTACCTCTTCGTTTACCGGGATGACATCCTCGTCACCAGCACGTCCCGGGCCGAGCACCTCCTCCACCTCCGAACACTGTTCGGGCGCCTCAGCGAGCACGGCCTCATCGTCAACCCGGCCAAATGACACTTCGGCACGACGGCCATTGATTTTTTGGGCCACCACATCAGCAAGAACGGGGCCGTGCCACTGCCAACCAAGGTTGAGGCCATCACCACGTTTCCGCGTCCCCGCTCCATAAAGGCCCTGCAGGAATCGGCCCCTCTACGAAGCCCTCCGGGGCACGCCGGCCAAGCACGACATCGTCTGGTCCACACCAATGGACGCGGCCTTCTAAAGCTCAAAGCGGGCCCTTGCCGACGCAACGCTGCTCGCTCACCTGGTGCTCAACGCTCCCATCGCCCTCACCACGGATGCCTCCGACTACGCGGTGGGCGCCGTACATGAGCAATGGGTGAACGGGGTTTGGCAGCCACTCGCTTTTTTCAGCCGGCAGCTCCGGCCGAACGAGCTCAAATATAGCACGTGTGACCGTGAGCTCCTCGGTCTACACCTGGCCATTCGCCATTGCTGCCACCTCCTGGAGGGCCGACCCTTCACGGCGTTCGTCGACCACAA
Organism: Myxine glutinosa; assembly: GCF_964187855.1. Taxonomy (NCBI): domain Eukaryota; kingdom Metazoa; phylum Chordata; class Myxini; order Myxiniformes; family Myxinidae; genus Myxine; species Myxine glutinosa. The sequence continues at coordinate 184,888,787 of NC_136266.1, forward strand.
GCCGTTGGTTTACGCAATGGCCAAGGTCACGGAGCCGTGGTCGGCCCGCCAACAGTGCCACCTCTTCGCCGTGTCGGAGTTTACCACGGACATCCGGCACGTCGCCGGCAAAAACAACGCCGTGGCCGACTGTCTTTCTCGGGCCAGCGCGAACGCGGTCCACCTCGGCGTGGACTTCGCGCTTATGGCAGCGGACCAAACCACCGACACCATGGTGCAAGCCCTCCGGGCGGCGGACACGGGCCTCGGCCTGGCCGACATCCCCTTCGCGGACACTGTCCTGCTCTGCGACGTCTCCCAAGGCCAGCCTCGCCCCATCGTGCCCGTTACCTGGCAACGCCGCATCTTCGCCTCCCTCCACGGCCTTTCCCACCCGGGCCGGAAAGCTTCCCAGAAGCTGGTGTCGGCACGATTCGTCTGGCACGGCCTTCGACGGGACGTCCGCGATTGGACCAGCACCTGCACAGCCTGCCAACAGGCCAAGGTCCACCGACACACCCAGGCCCCGCTGGCAACTTTCACCATGCCCGAACGACGTTTCGACCACGTCAACGTGGATCTGGTGGGCCCCCTCCCCCCATCACGGGGGTTCACACACCTGCTCACCATGGTGGACAGGACCACCAGGTGGCCGGAGGCCGTTCCCCTCGTCTCCACCACCACCGCCGATGTGGCGCAGGATTTCATCGCCACCTGGGTCGCCCGCTTCGGCGCACCGGCGGACATCGTCGGACCGCGGACCGCAGTTCACCTCCGAGCTGTGGGGCGCAGTCGCCCGCAACCTGGGGGTCAAGCTCCACCGTACTACGGCCTACCACCCCCAAGCCAACGGGTTGTGCGAGCGATTCCACCGCTCCATGAAGACCGCGCTCATGGCCGGCCTTCAACACGGCTGTTGGGCCGACCGGCTGCCGTGGGTCCTTTTGGGCCTCCGCGCGGCCCCCAAGGAGGACCTCCGGGCATCCACCGCCGAGCATGTCTACGGCCAGGCGCTACGCGTCCCGGGCGAATTCGTGCCCGACGCTACCAGTCCCTGGTCCGCAGCTCACCAGCGCTCGGACCTCCAGGAGGCTGCCCGACGGTTTGCCCCCGTGCCAACATCCCACCACGGTGACCCCCAGTCCTACGTCCCCCCAGCGCTTCGCACAGCGGAGTACGTTTTTGTGCGTCATGACGCACATCGGGGGCCACTCCGGCCGCCGTACGACGGGCCCTTCCGGGTCCTGCGACGGGACGACAAGTCGTTCGTCATCGACATCGGCGGCAGGTCGGACCGGATTGCGGTGGACCGCCTCAAGCCGGCGCACGTGGACATCGACCAACCGCCACGGTTGGCCCTTCCGCCACGGCGAGGCCGCCCCCCCATCCACGGTGCCCCCCACTCGACCGCCCACCACCACACCGGACCCCCCCCCCCCACGACCCGCCAGGGGTCGCTTCGGCCGGGTCATCAGGACCCCCCTCAAATTGACCCTGCCGGTGCAAGTCGATTCTGGGGGGAAGTGTGTAGCGGCTTCCGCTGGGTTTACACAATCGCCTTGCACCTACCAAGGACGCGGAGCGATCACCATGCCGGGCTCATCCAGGACGCCCGGGCAGGCCCGCGCTCAACTTGCCAGGCCTCGGCCGGGACGCCCGGGCATGCCCGGACACGCCCGGCCACGCCCGCTCTCGACTTGCCAGGCCGCGTCCGGGACGCCCGGGCATGCCCGGGCATGCCCGCCCTCGACTTGCCAGGCCGCGGCCAGGACGCCCGGACACGCCCCCTCTCGCCTTTCCCGGGCAAACGCTCCGGGATAATGTGTGTATATATATTGCTGCCCGAAAGACGGGCCTTTCAGAGTACCGGAGTTGTTTTGTGACAATAAAGAAACTCGGACGAATTCCAGCTTTTTGTCGCGTCCATTCTTCCGACTACGTGGGAGCACAGCTCCTTCAATATATATATATATATATATATATATATATATATATATATATATATATATATATACAGTATATATATATATATATATATATATATATATATATATATATATATATATATATACTCAGAGGCAAAAGTTAGTGTGACATGGAATTTTTTCATTGGTAATCTTGTGAATGAATTTTTGGATTTGAACCAGAGAAAGAGTGTGTTAAAATGGTCGAAGAAACGCAACCAAGCAGTTGTTGTTCGAATTGCATGAAATTTGCAAGAAGCATGACATATTCGAGAAAAATGGCCAGCAATGTTCACTTTAAAAGGCCAGACAACCAGACGCTTATCATTTCCACTCAATGCAGTCTTAAGAAGTGCAGAAGTCAGAAAAACACCTCTATTCATCGTTCTGGAATACGTTCGACATGCCACGCCTCGGGGAAAATGACAGATGGAGAGCTATAGGTATGCTTCAGTCTGGTACCTCGCAGCGTGATGTTGCTCGTCGATTCAACGTCCATGGAAACACCATTTGGCAGAGCTTCACCGAGCTGACGGTAGGACACGTGTCTACAGGTGCACAGGTGAACGTTATATCAGGCCATGTGTTCTGGAAGGGGATCGTTTTGGAGGTGGGGGCGTTATGATCTGGGGTGGGATAACAGCTGCAGCAAGAACGGCAATGATTGTGATTGAGGGGAACTTGAATGCTGTGAGGTACCGAGACGAGATTTTGCAAATGGCCGCTTTACCGTTTTTGCAACAGAACGGCCCTAGAGTGACGTTTCAACACGATAATGCCAGACCACACATTGCTCGAGTTGTACAGCAGTATCTTAATCAGAACAATGTTAATGTGTTACCCTGGCCTGCAAGATCCCCTGATTTGTCACCCATTGAACACGTCTGGGATGAAATGGAGCGACGTTTACGACGTCATCCGAATCCTCCAAAAACGCTGCAGGAACTCCACCAAATCCTTCCTCGGATATGGCATGATCTTCCCAAGGACTTTCATCGACGTTTAGTGGCCTCAATGAGGCGAAGGTGCCAGGCCTGCATCAATGCACAAGGTGGACACACTCGCTACTGACTGTGTGAACTTGCTTGTGAACCCCCTCTTGTGTTGTGGCTCATTTGCATATGCCAGGTGCACTGTTCTTATGGACTGTTGATCGTTACCATACCTTGAAACATTTGTCTTTCCATGTAATAACATTTCATTCGTGGCAGTAAAAGTTTAACACTGATTCTGTTTGTTGTTTGTGTGTCACAATAACTTTTGCCTTTGAGTATATATATATATATATATATATTATCTATATATATATATATATATATATATATATATATATATACACATACATATATATATATATATTGTTATAGAATCCAACGTCGGCCTTCCCCACTTACCAAGGGGGGATTAGTCCCCTCGTCTACGACTGGCCGACGTGATCCTGGGGGTATGACGTCACGCCCGGTCGGCGCTGGGTAGGGTATTAGGCCCAACCGTCCTATGACCTAAATACAAACACCCACCGGTACGCAAGGAAATACTCCCCCGCCCACGGTCACAGCGTAATGGACTAGTTGCGCCGAGCGAAGCGAACTGCACCGTGAGCCGGTTACCAAGACTGACCCGATTAATCTTCGTCGGCCGAATCGCGCGACGGGCCCTCAATGGGGGAAATCACTAAAGCGACCGAATGGAAAGAAGAAGACGAAGGTAGGAAGAACAAATATAATTTTTACTATTATTTACAAATCATCAAAATAACCAAGGAGAAAGAAGGATAAGAAAATAACGACAGAAAGGAGCAAGGAGACACAGTGCAAATATTAGCTTAACTATACAAGCTTAATTAATACCCCAGGACAACGTGAAAGACAGACGAACGATCACACTTACACGGGGAATGCAAGCAGGAATGAATGGCTGAAGGTGGATGGCTTGGAGAGGCAAGGAAGGTCCAGCGGGGACTGGGCACGGTCGGGCCGGAAGGCACCGCCATCAAAAAGCCGAGCCGCGGTCGTGCGAACTCCCGCGGTTCCAAACTGCGCGGGCGAAGTTCCTTTCTCCGCACTGCTGCGTCGCGCGCTCCTTGCATTGCCTCGGTCCGTATCTCTTCTGCAGCGCGGCACATATCTCATCTGCAGCGCGGCACGTATCTCAGCTGCTTGGACTCATCTGCTCATCTCAGGTGGGGGCGTCTCCCGCGGGTTATATAAGCCCCACCCTTGGACCTTCGCGAACCTCCCAGATCGTTCTCTCTCCGCCCGCTCAAGCCAAACCCCTTTGTGCTGGGTTGGTTGAGCGGGGCCGACTCACTCCTCCTTTCCATCACGAGGTGCGGAGACACGCCTTTCTTTTTCCAACCGACCGCGTGCTCAATGGAGTCCATTTGCGGCAAAAACCATCCAAACCTGACACTTTGAAGATGGGTAATCTTGTTTAATTCGGTGCAATGGAGAGTCAAGCTATTGGGAAACACAGCCTTAAACTACATAGAATAAGGGAATAACTATTTTAAAGGATATATGGTGTCCTGCGTGTATGTTTATGGAATTAACTACGAGGACGACCTTCGACCTTTCTTTACATTACGGAGGGTGACATTTCCACACAACAAAACCATAATTCTCACATTCTTTACACTTTCTCAAATTCGTTACACTGCACCCTCCTTCCTTCAGGCCCGTCCTCGGGCCTATAAAACTTTACTTTTAGTGTGACACGTAGGTGTAGTTCCCTCTACAATTAACCTGACCCTGAGTGCGACAATTTTAAAACACAAATAAATATGTCCCGCTACTCCATTGCACCCTATCTATCAGTTTCGTACCCACAGCTAACCGAATTGCGGAATGGTTTTCAAACTATACATTTACGGTGGGGAGCATTATTTACAGTGACGTTATTCCTTATTTACAACTCAACCCAGGACCTGTGATTTTCTTTTCTTTTCAGGGAAACAAAAAGAAATTCCTGTTGGGAGGGAGGACACAGCACGCATTGCATCGATGCACCAGTACCATAAGCACCAAACGCACCAAAAGCACCAACCAGTGCACAGTCATTACATTTTGTAATAAACACAAAAAAGCAACTGGTGGTGGTCTTCCTTTTCTCTGCTGAGCCGATGTTCTTCCCGATGTCTTCTCTCTTCATGCGGCCTATTTGAACTATAAAAAGCACAAAGTGTCCATTTTTTATTTAGGGCCACAGGGGCCAACTAAGGATGGTCCACCTGTTGGGCATAGGTGCCACCTTACCGAGGTCCGCAAGCAAGATTACCTGGCCACTATGGCCGGTCCCCAGCAGAGGTGCCCTGCCCCAGAACCTGGGGTCCATCAAGTGGTACTTGGCCACAGAACAGCGGTCCATAAATTGGTACATCAATGCAATGCATGCTGGTTGCGAGAGTCCTGGCACACAAGGCGACCTCCGCACGCTCCCCTCGACGTCCAGTGGTGCACAGTCCTCGGGTGGGAGACAAGGGGGGGGGGGGGAAGAAGACAGGTGAGCGAGGGGTAGGGTCACAAGGGTACACATCAAACAAGGTAATGTAGGACGAGGTGCGTACGGAGAGCGAAGTGAGAAATGCTCGTCCCTACCGTATGCCCCCCACATGTGACCTACACTACCCCCCCCTTGCCCCTCCCCATATTTACAAAAAAAAACCTACACATTTACAAATTCGTCACTACTGTCACGTCTCCCCCATATTTCCCCGATACCAAATTCATCACCGCAATCCCTCTAACCAAAATTTGCCATCACCAATTCATCATCAATCCTCATAAGGAGGGAGAGATGGAACACAAAGCACAATGTCACACCCACGTCATGATGCATCTCACATTCCAAACATTTGCACAATAAAAATAATCAAAACATCCATGGCATGGTGTGAAGTAGCGTCACCTCAGGTGAGTGGATGTAGATGGTGCGAGGAGATCTCAATCCTAACTACCTTCTAAATGACTTTAATACACTTTACACTACCCGGCGTCTTTCCCTGCAAAACCATTGGCCAACTTACTCTATGGGTTCTAAAAACCAATTCCCATTGACCAAACTGTGGTGCTTATCAATTTGGGGTCTGACTCCCCCGGTTCAACTCCCTGTGCCCTTGCACAATTTCCGGGCTGAGTCATGTAGCTCTCCCAGCAGGTCTACCCACCTACACACCTCCACCACTGCAGTTGCCTCCGAGCTTACCTGCTCCTTGACCTAACCTATCTAACTGGGGAAGGCCCTCCTTGGCGCTTACCCCACTCGGTGCCCTCTCTGGCACTGGGCTACCCGGGTCCGTCCTCCGGATCCTCGGACCCCATCCACAACAACTCTACCGGCTCCCAGAGCCCACCTGCGGCCTCACCTGGCCGACATCCTAACAGTGGCGGAGTGCTCAACCAACTACACACACTAACAGGCTCCACGCCCAGCCATTTCCACGACACTAATGCACCCATCCAACCATCATTCTTCCACCACGCACCACAGATGCCAATATCCAACCACAATTTACCTGTACCCTCTACCTAACACTTAAACTACCCTCCCCGGGTATTCGTGATGGGGGTCCACTCTTCCCCCATTCTCACCTTCGCACCATCCACTCCACTCCACAGTTTCCATCATACTCACTCCACGACCATCTATTCCATACTCCATATATTCCACACTACCATTTATTCCATACAACCATTCTCCATACACCTGTAGTTGCACACCTGTGCAATCTCACCTGGTGCCACCTGCACCCTCCTTCCTCCCTGGACCATTTGGTCAACACAACACACATCACCATCACTCACTCATACACTGCTCCATGCACCTGTTCAGTTGCACACCTGTGCAATCACAATTATTCCTCACTCACTTTTCACAATACACTTCCATGCTCAATACAACTCACAATCAGCTTCTCACAATACACTCCTGAGTACACCTCCAACACTCACACGGCATCATCTGAACTACCTGGTGCCCGCTAACTTGGTGCTCCCCGTCTTCCCTTTAAACTAAGCACATACCACGTCGTTATCAACCATTCTAACCTCTCTATGTCCCTGACTACCTGTTCAAAGTCGCTACTTAACCTTACCGTTACCTATGGTCATCTTCTCTAGATCCCTACACACGATATCCTAACCCTCCCGGGCTAGTTTTCACTGCCAACCCCATAACTAGTGCTCCTTTGCCACCTCTGTGAGGGATGGCAGAGTTGCCATCCCACCACATCGGGCATCTCTCCCTACCAATTTTGCTCTTAAATTTCAACCAATCACAAATTCCCTATCCCAAAATTTCGAATCCAAAAATACTATCATCATCACCGTCCATTAAACTTGAGCCTCGGTGCGTCGTTACATTTTCAAAGCCCGGCTTCGCACAGCCGAGCAATGAACGCGGGTGGTTTGGTCGCCTGCAGGTTGAATCCGTCCGGTATTCGGTTCAGGGGAGGGGGGGGGGCTTGGTCGGGCCGAGATTCCACGCACCATCTCGGCACGGCACCTTGCGGTCCCGGGCCCGATGACCGAGGCTCGCCCGGTCGGAACCCCGTCCCCACGAGGGGGCACCGTTTCGCTTCCTCTTACCCACCCCTGAACCGGACCGGTCGCCTCGCCTGACCCGAATCGTGCACGACGCTCCGAAGCGGGGCGACGCAGCATCGATCCGCGCGAAGCTTCACATCCAACAAAGCGCGATCCGCGCGAAGCTTCGCATCCAACAAAGTGCGCCGCGCACCGAGTGCCCGCGTCGGCTATCCGTCGCCCTACACGCTACCCCGTTCAACGTCGATGCCTTACTCGCATACTCACATGCATACGCGACCCGTTTCACACTCACAAAACCCGGCGTTCCAACGCCGTCCGTACATTCCACACACTCCGTCCATTTCACCACCGCACTCACTGTTACACACCACACCTCTCGTGCACCCTCTTGCGCACACTCACCGTTCGCACACTTTGTTCCACGCTCCGTACACCCCGACGTGCATTCTCGCTCGCACTCGGTTTCACACTCGCGCTTCATAACACGCTCCCTCCTTGACGCACACTTTTTTCTCACACGCGTGCCATTCGCTTTAACACAGCACACAAAGGACCTTCCACGAACGCCCGGGTGCTTCCTCGATCCCAAGCGCGCGACAATTCTCTTCGCGCCGAACACTCTGCCAAAAAACCTCTTAGCGCCATATCCAGCCCGTCTCACCTTTGGGATCCTCTTCTCCATGCGCACCTGCAAATCTTTATAAGGATTAGCAAGTGCGGCATCAGGATGTGCATTCAGACTTTGAGCAATATCCATCTCTCCCTTCAATTCCCGGGCTACCTCTGTCGTCTTTTCAATTTCAACCATAACTATTGCTCTTTCTTTATTCACCTCGACGACCGCTGGCTTTAATAAAATTCCCTCTTCTACCTCAGCGGTCGCCGGCTGCCCCATACCCCGGGTCGCGATCTCTATACCCGTCATTTTACCCGTGCTTTTCTCCACCTCGCCCAACCAGTGCTCCTCGACCCGCTTTACCTCCTCGTGCACCCGTGGGACCTGCTCGCCCCACCTGCGGTCTCTGTCCCTCTCCAACCCCTCATTAATTTCTTTGGCTTGGCCAACCATGCCCCCCAGTTTGTCCCCTAATCCGCTTCCGAATCCCTCAAATTTGCCTCCGAGTCCCTCAAATTTGCCTCCGAGTCCCTCCAATTTGCCTCCGAGTCCCTCCAATTTGCCACTGAGTCCCTCCAATTTGCTTCTGAGCCCCTCAAATTTATTTTTCATACGTTCACTGGTACCCCTTGCTTCGTCCCTCATTGCTCCCAATTGCTCATTATCAGCCCTCATTCTGTTTTCCATTCGTTCCATACTGTCGTTCTTTTTCTGTATTTCCACCATGAATTGGGCCATGAAGGCTTGCATTTGGACCACGCCCATTGGTGCCGCGGGTGTGGCCCCCGCAACCACGTGCGAGCCGCCATTTTGTGTCCCTACAACCATGTGCGTGAGGGCGCCATTTTGTGTCCCTACAACCACGTGCGCGAGGGCGCCATTTTGTGCGCCTGATCCCCCCACAACCACATTACCATTGCTCTCCTCCTCCATTTTCCCCATATACATTTCCCCGAGGTCCTGGGTCGATTCTACCCCTTCTATCTCTCCCACCGGCACCCCGTCGCCTTGATTGTCCATGGCGCAAGTTTTAAATTTGAGATTTTAAAATAAAATAAAATTTCGGCCGCTCGTAATTTTGAGCGCGTTAAGCACGCTTCGGGTTCGAACCTCGCTCCTGACACCAATTGTTACGGAATCCAATGTCGGCCTTCCCCACTTACCAAGGGGGGATTAGTCCCCTCGTCTACGACTGGCCGACGTGGTCCTGGGGGTATGACGTCATGCCCGGTCGGCGCTGGGTAGGGTATTAGGCCCAACCGTCCTATGACCTAAATACCAACACCCACCGGTACGCAAGGAAATACTCCCCCGCCCACGGTCGCAGCGTAATGGACTAGTTGCACCGAGCGAAGCGAACTGCACCGTGAGCCGGTTACCAAGACTGACCCGATTAATCTTCTTCGGCCGAATCGCGCCACGGGCCCTCAATGGGGGAAATCACTAAAGCGACCGAATGTGAAGAAGAAGACGAAGGTAGGAAGAACAAATATAATTTATTACTATTATTTACAAATCATCAAAATAACCAAGGAGAAAGAAGGATAAGAAAATAACGACAGAAAGAATGGAAGGAGACACAGTGCAAATTAGCTTACCTATAAACAGTCTTAATTAATACCCCAGGACAACGTGAAAGACAGACGAACGATCACACTTACACGGGGAATGCAGGCAGGAATGAATGGCTGAAGATGGATGGGTTGGAGAGGCAAGGAAGGTTCAGTGGGGACTGGGCACGGTCGGGCCGGAAGGCACCGCCGTCAAAAAGCCGAGCCGCGGTCGTGCGAACTCCCGCGGTTTCAAACTGCGTGGGCGAAGTTCCTTTCTCCGCACTGCTGCATCGCGCGCTCCTTGCGTTGCCTCGGTCAATATCTCCTCTGCAGCGCGGCACGTATCTCAGCTGCTTGGACTCATCTGCTCATCTCAGGTGGGGGCGTCTCCCACGGGTTATATAAGCCCCACCCTTGGACCTTCGCGAACCTCCCAGATCGTTCTCTCTCCGCCCGCTCAAGCCAAACCCCTTCGTGCTGGGTTGGTTGAGCGGGGCCGACTCACTCCTCCTTTCCATCACGAGGTGTGGAGACACGCCTTTCTTCTTCCAACCGACCGCGTGCTCAATGGAGTCCATTTGCGGCGAAAACCATCCAAACCTGACACTTTGCAGATGGGACCTACTCTTATTTAATTCGATGCAATGGAGAATCAAACTATTGGGAAACACAGCCTTAAACTACATAGAATAAGGGAATAACTATTTAAAAGGATATATGGTGTCCTGCGTGTATGTTTATGGAATTAACTACGAGGACGACCTTCGACCTTTCTTTACATTACGGAGGGTGACATTTCCACACAACAAAACCATAATTCTCACATTCTTTACACTTTCTCAAATTCGTTACAATATATATATATATATATATATATATATATATATATATATATATATATATATATATTGTTACAGATCGCGGTTTAGATGTTATGATGGGCCGAGCGGATGGTCCAACCGCGACCTAACAGGATCCCCAATTGGCCCGATTCCACCCGACGTTGACCAGATCGCACCGCAGATATTCAATCGGGAAACCTCTAAAGCGACCGAAAGAGAAGGAAAAGAGAAGAAGACAGAGTACGGAGGAAGAACAGATTTATTATACACACACAAGCAAAAACAAAGAGCGACCAAAATTATTTACAAGCAATGGATGGAAAAAAAACAGTCACACAGTGCATCGTTAGCTTATTCTATTCAATTTACTTAACCCCAAGACAACGAGTAGGACAGACGACGTTCACACTTACACGGGGGATATTGCAGGCAGGTAGGGCTTGAGGTGGATTGCTGGAGAGGGAGGCAGGGTCGGAGGCAGCAGCTCTCAATTCCTCGCGTTTTTGGCGGGAAAACCCTCCTTCGCGTATCCGCTGCCGATGCTGTAGACGTCACGCGCTGGCTCGGGCACACCTGCTCCTCTCCTTCTGGTGGAGCCGTCTCCCTCCTTTCAGCGCGTCTCTCCAAAGCTGGTTTCCTTTCCGAGTACCTCTCCTCTTTAGCTTGGAGCGTTTCGCATCTCACCGCTCACAGCTCAGCTCACAGCTCCTCTCGTATGTCGCCTCTTCGCTCATCTCTTGAAGCAGTCCCTTCCAGTCCCTTTTATTACTCCGGGCGGAATCAAGCCGCCGGCTGCGAGGGCACGCCTACCGGGTCGCTAACCGCGGTGCTGGATGGCCAAGTGGGGTTGGCTCACTCCTCCCCTCTATGACGAGGTGGAGACACGCCTTTCTTCTCCGAGATTAGCACATGGGCAATGGCGGCTTGCGGGATTGAACACCACTCGCACCGCTTTTGAAAGGAACTTTGGAGGGCGGAGATGATTGGGGAAATTGGAAGGGCCTACGCTTATTTCGTTTGATACAATGCAGAGTCAATCTAGTGGGAAACACATATTTAGCCTACATAGAATAAGGAAATACACTATTTAAAAAGATATATCGTGGCCTGTGTGTAAGTTTCATGGAATTAACTAGGAGGACGGTTGCGACCATTATTTACATTGCGAGGGTGTTACACATAACAAAACCATACTTTTTACATTCGTTACACTTCCTCCAAAATTGTTACACTTCTCAAAAACCGTTACACTTCTCAAATTCGTTACACTTCTCAAAACCGTTACACTGCACCCTCCTTTCTTCAGGCCCGTGCTCGGGCCTACAAAACTTTAACTTAGTGTGACACGTAGGTGTAATTCTCTCTACAATTAACCTGACCCTGAGTGTGACAATCTTAAAACACAAATAAGTATGTCCCCCTATTGCATTGCACCCTGTCTAACAGACTCAAGCCCACAGCTAACCGAATTACGGAATTATTCTCAAACTATACATTTACGGTGGGGAGCATTATTTACAATGATGTGATTTCTTATTTACAACGCAACCCAGGACCTGTGATTTTTTCTTTTTTTCTTTTTAGGGAACAAGAAAAAGAAATTCCTGTTGGGAGGGAGGAGACAGCACGCATTGCATCGATGCACCAGTACCAATACCACCAAAGCACCCAAAAGCACCAAAAGCACCACAAAGCACCACAGAGCACCACTCGGTGCACAGTCACCATGGTTCTTAATAAACACAACAAAACAACTGGTGGTGGTCTTCTCTTTCTCTGCTGGGCCGATGTTCTTCCCGACGTCTTCTGGCTTCATGTGGCCTACTTGGAAATATAAAAAGCACAACCGTGTCCATTTTTATTTAGGGCAACAGGGGCCAACTAAGGGTGGTCCACCTGTTTGGCATAGGTGCCACCTTACCGAGGTCCGCAAGCAAGATTCCCTGGCCACTATGGCCGGTCTCCAACAGAGGTGCCCTGCCCCAGAACCTGGGGTCCATCAAGTGGTACTTGGCCGCAGAACAGCGGTCCATAAAGTGGTACATCAACGCAATGCATGCTGGTTCTGGGAATCTCGTGCGCACAATGGCCACCTCACGCACGCTCCCCTCGGCACCCAATGGCGCACAGGTCCTCAAGTGGGAGACAAAAGGGGGGAAGACAATTGAGCGAGGGGTAAGGTCACAAGGGTACACGTCAATAAGGCAATGCAATGCGAAATGCGTACGGAGGGCGAAGTGAGAAAGCTCGTCCCTACCGTACGTCACCCCCCTGTCACCTACACTACCCTTGCCCTTACCCCATATTTACAAAATCTACCCATTTACAAATTCGTCACTACTGTCATGTCTTCCCCATATTTCTCCTATACCAAATTCGTCTCCACAATCCCTCGACTTCAAAATTTGCTATCACCAAATTCATCATCAATCCTCATAAGGAGGAAGAGATGGAATTACGCACAATGTCACACCCACGTCATGATGCGTCTCACAATCCAAACATTTGCATCATAAAAAATAATCAAAACATGGCATGGTGTGGAGTACCTGTCACCTCAGGTGAGTGGATGCAGATGGTGCGAGGAGACTTCATCCTAACTACTTTCTAAATGACATTAACACACTTTACACTACCCGGGGTCTTTCCCTGCCAATCCATTGGCCAACTTACACTATGGGTTCTAAAAACCAATTCCCATTGACCAAACTGTGGTGCTCCTCAATTTGGGGTCTCACTCCCCCGATTCATCTCCCGGTGCCCTCGCACAATTTCTGGGCTGCGACGTGTAGCTCTCCCAGCAGGTCTACCCACCTGCACACCTCCATCACTGCAGTTGCCACCCGAGCTTACCTAGCTCCTCACCCTAACCTAACTAACTGGGGACAGCCCCTCCTGGCTCTGTCACCCCACTCGGTGCCCTCTGGCACTGGGCTACCCGGGTCCGTCCTCCGGATCCTCGGGCCCCATCCACAACAACTACTACCGGCTCCCAGAGCCCACCTGCGGCCTCACCTGGCCGACATCCTCACAGTGGTGGAGCGCCGAACCAACTACACACACTAACAGGCTACACGCCCAGCCATTTCCACAACACTAATGCACCCATCCAAAGACCATTCTTTCACCCGCACCACAGACGCCAATATCCAACCACAATTTACCTGTACCCTCTACCTAACACTTACACTACCCGCCCCGGGTATCCGTGATGGGGGTCCACTCTTCCCCCATTCACACCTTCGCACCATCCACTCCACTCCACAATTTCCACCATACTCACTCCACGACCATCCATTCCAATACTCCATTTATTCCACACTACCATTTATTCCACACAGCCACATACACCTGTTGTTGCACACCTGTGCACTCACACCTGGTGCCACCTGCACCCTCCTTCCTTCCTGGACCATTTGGTCAACACAACACGCAATCACCACTACTCCCTCATACACTGCTCCATTCACCTGTTCAGTTGCACACCTGTGCAATCACACCTGTTCAATCCTCAAACACACGGCATCATCTCAGCTAACTACTCCCCTCTGAAACTTGCGCTTCCCAGTCGTCCCTTTAAACTATTGCGCTCCCACGTCATTATCATCCACACTAATCTACCTGCGTCCCCACTACAGGTATCCTTGTCACTAACGAACCTTAACGTTACCTAATCTCATCTTCGCTAGATCCCTACACACGATATAACCTAACCCACCCGGGCTAGTTTTCACTGCCATCAACCCCATAAACTATCGCGCATTTGCCCCACTGTGAGGGATGACAGAGTTGCCATCCCACCACATCGGGCATCTCCCACTACAAATTTGGCTCATCCAAATTCCAACCAATTCAAAAATTTTCCATTTACTGCCAATTCTACCCACTATTATAAATTTCGTATCAAATCACTACCACTATCACTATCACCATCATCACAGTCCACTATATCCTAGCCTCGGTGCGTCGTGACATCATTAAACTCGGTTCGTAAAGCCGAGCAATGAATTCGGGTGGTTTGGTCACCTGCAGGTTGAATCCGTCCGGCTTTCGGTTCAAGGGAGGTGGTTTGGTTGGGCCGAGATTCCACGCACCATCTCGGCGCGGCACCTTGCGGTCCCGGGCCCGATGGCTCAATCTCCCCCGGTCGGAACCCCGTCCCCACGAGGGGGCACCGTTCCGCTTCCTCCCACTCGCCCTTGAACCGGACCGGTCGCCTCGCCCGACAAAGCCCGGACTCGACCGTGCGGGGCGGGGCCAAGCCCGAATCGGCAACGACGCTTCGAAGAGAAGCGACGCAGCATCGACCCACGCCGGGCCTCGCACCCAACAAAGCACCCCTCGCACCGAGTGCTCGCATCGGCTATCCGTCGCTCTAACCACTAACCTGGTTACCGTCGATGCTTTACTTGCATGCTTACAAGCATACGCTACCCCTTTCACCCTCACAAAACCTGGCGTTCCAACGCCGTCCGTACATTCCACCAACGCTCTCCCTGTTACACACCACTCCTCTCGCGCACACTCTTGCGCACACCTCGGTCCACACCTCTCCTCCGTTACGTCCTCCGTAACACTCACCATGGGCGTGCACTCTGGCATCCACCCACTAACGCGCTCACATGGGCTCTCCCACACTCGCGCTACCACCAACTCAGGTGTGCTTCCTCGCACACGTTCAACCACCACCTTACTCTCCGTGTCACACTCCGTACACCCCGACGTGCATTCTCGCTCGCACTCGGTTTCACACTCGCGCTCCGATGTGCCCTCTCGCACCTGCGCCATCACCAACTCACTATTCGTGTCACACTCCGTACACCCCGACGTGCATTCTCGCTCGCACTCGGTTTCACACTCGCGCTCCGATGTGCCCTCTCGCACCTGCGCCATCACCAACTCACTATTCGTGTCACACTCCGTACACCCCGAAGTGCATTCTCGCTCGCACTCGGTATCACACTCGCGCTTCGTAACACGCTCACCCCTTGACGCACACTTTTTTTCCACACGCGTGCCATTTCCACTCACACGGGACCCCTCACCAACGCCCGGATGCTTCCTCGATCCCAAGCGCGTGAAAATTCTTTTGTCGCCAAACATCCTCTTACAAAATCTCCCCGCACAATACACAACAGCACGGCTCACCTTCGGGGTTCTTCTTCTTCCCTGCACCAAAACCTGCAAACTTCCATTTGGATTAGCGAGTACATCATCATGATTTGAGCAGGGACTTTGTACATTTTCCATTTCTCCCTGCAATTCCCGGGCTACCTCCGTCATCTCTTCAATTTCAATGCCCACTTCCGCTTTTTCTTTACTCACCTCGACGACCGTTGGCTTTAATAAAATTCCCTCTACCTCATCGGTCGCCGGCTTTTCCAAACCCCGTGTCGCGATTTCTACCCCCGTCATTGTACCCGCGCTTTCCTCCGCTTCGCTCAACCAGCGCTTTTCGACCCGCGTTACCTCGTCGTGCACCCCTGGGACCCTTTCGCCGAACTTGCGGTCTCTGTCCCTCTGCTCCCTTTCCTCCCTATCGGCCCTCATTCCGTTTATTCTGTTTTCCATTTCTAGCATGAGGGCCTCCATTTGTAGCAAAAGGTTCGAATCCAACAATACTACGGTCACGGGCGCCGTCGCCGTAGCCATGTGCGAGGCGCCATTTTGCGCGCCTGATACCCCCTCAACCACATTGCCAATGTTCTCCTCCTCCCTTTCTTCCCCGAAGTCCTGGGTTACCCCTAACCCGTCTATCTCCCCCACCGACATCCGATCGCCTTGATTGTCCATGGCGCGATCTCAAAATTCGGGTTTTATAAAACAAAACAATTTCGGCAGCTCGTAATTTTGACCAAATTTTTTTTTTCTTTCTCTACACGTTTTAAAAATTTGGTTCGGGCTTCGAATCCCACTCCCAGACACCAATTGTTACTCTAATAGTACAATTGGTGTTCCAAAATTTGGGCTAAATGAATTTAGTCCCAGGTCCGAATCCAACTCCTGACAACCAATTGTTACAGATCGCGGTTTAGATGTTATGATGGGCCGAGCGGATGGTTCAACCGCGACCTAACAGGATCCCCAATTGGCCCGATTCCACCCGACGTTGACCAGATCGCACCGCAGATATTCAATCGGGAAACCTCTAAAGCGACCGAAAGAGAAGGAAAAGAGAAGAAGACAGAGTACGGAGGAAGAACAGATTTATTATACACACACAAGCAAAAAGAAAGAGCGACCAAAATTATTTACAAGCAATGGATGGAAAAAAAACAGTCACACAGTGCATCGTTAGCTTATTCTATTCAATTTACTTAACCCCAAGACAACGAGTAGGACAGACGACGTTCACACTTACACGGGGGATATTGCAGGCAGGTAGGGCTTGAGGTGGATTGCTGGAGAGGGAGGCAGGGTCGGAGGCAGCAGCTCTCAATTCCTTGCGTTTTTGGCGGGAAAACCCTCCTTCGCGTATCCGCTGCCGATGCTGTAGACGTCACGCGCTGGCTCGGGCACACCTGCTCCTCTCCTTCTGGTGGAGCCGTCTCCCTCCTTTCAGCGCGTCTCTCCAAAGCTGGTTTCCTTTCCGAGTACCTCTCCTCTTTGGCTTGGAGCGTTTCGCATCTCACCGCTCACAGCTCAGCTCACAGCTCCTCTTGTATGTCGCCTCTTCGCTCATCTCTTGAAGCAGTCCCTTCCAGTCCCTTTTATTACTCCGGGCGGAATCAAGCCGTCGGCTGCGAGGGCACGCCTACCGGGTCGCTAACCGCGGTGCTGGTTGGCCAAGTGGGGTTGGCTCACTCCTCCCCTCTATGACGAGGTGGAGACACGCCTTTCTTCTCCGAGATTAGCACATGGGCAATGGCGGCTTGCGGGATTGAACACCACTCGCACCGCTTTTGAAAGGAACTTTGGAGGGCGGAGATGATTGGGGAAATTGGAAGGGCCTACGCTTATTTCGGTTGATACAATGCAGAGTCAATCTAGTGGGAAACACATATTTAGCCTACATAGAATAAGGAAATACACTATTTAAAAAGATATATCGTGGCCTGTGTGTAAGTTTCATGGAATTAACTAGGAGGACGGCTGCGACCATTATTTACATTGCGAGGGTGTTACACATAACAAAACCATACTTTTTACATTCGTTACACTTCCTCCAAAATTGTTACACTTCTCAAAAACCGTTACACTTCTCAAATTCGTTACACTTCTCAAAACCGTTACAATATATATATATATATCTATCTATATATATATATATATATATATATATATATATATATATATATATATATATATATATATATATCAATCAAGTAATGAACGGCGGTTTGGAATTATATCCAATACATCAATTCTACTGTTCTTCAAACTATAGTTTTGTCTTAAAAACTCAACGTTTCGGCAACCCGGCGTGCCCTGGGCCTCCACCAGCCTTTATCAACAGTAATTCCCTTCTTTACCTCCTCCCAGATATACCTGGCTATGACGGATAAACGTACCACGGTTATGACGGATAAACGTGTGTGTGTGTGTGTGTGTGTCAGTCTGTGTGTGTGTGTGTGTGTGTGTGTGTCTCTGTGTGTGTGTGTGTCTGTGTGTGTGTGTGTCTGTGTGTGTGTGTGTGTCTGTGTGTGTGTGTGTGTCTGTGTGTGTGTGTGTGTGTGTGTGTGTGTGTGTGTGCGTATCTGTGTGTCTGTGTGTCTGTCTGTCTGTGCGTGTGTGTGTGTGTGTGTTGTTTTTTTTTTTGTATACAAGATCGAGGCTCGTGAAAGAGCGAACATTTATCACACAGAAAGACAAACCGACAAACCGACACATAACCGACAAACCGACACATAACCGACAAACCGACACATAAAACAAATAACATCGGGAGCGGTAGACAAGATGGGGAGAGAGGGGGAAGGACACAAACACAACATTTGAGAGCAGGAACCGAGAGACATGGAGACATCGAGAGATCTGTGGGAGGGAGAGGGCTTTGGGGGGGAGGCATGGGAAAGGGGGTGGGAGAGGCATAAAACATATGGACACTGCCAGGACTTCCAGGAAAGAAGTTGGAATTACAAACAAGGTGGATCTGGGGTGAATTAGTGGGGGTAGAAAAGATCAAAGTTTTGGATGGGGGAAGATAAGAGATGGTGGTGAACAGCTGTTTTAAAGACCTGGAGGGAGGAGTGGGATTGAAGGGAGTGTGGGAGTTTGTTTCCACTGGCGGGAGAAAAGAGGAATGAAGGAGTGAAGGTGAGCAGAAAGTCTTGATTTTGGCAGTTTAACCAGAAGAGGGTTGCAGGCAGATCTTGTGCGACCTGTAGGAATATTTGGGGGACAGAGCACAGAGAGAGCTGGGGGAGCAAGGCCGGAGAGGAGTCGGTAGAAGACGGAAAGACCACCTGCCTGCCTGCGGTGAGTGAGTGAAAGGCCCTCAGAGATAGCTTCATCGCGGGAGATTCCAATGATTCTGAAAGCTTTGGATTCAACAGCGTGAAGCCGAGCTAGGTGTGAGGCGGGAGCACCAGCCCATAGGGGAGAACAGTATTCCATTGAGCTGCGGATGAAAGCCTTGTATGTGGTGAGGAGCTCAGGTGTGCCTCAGGTGTCAGGAATAGACGAAAGCAGAGATGTCGATCTAGACTTCACCCTTGTTGTGGGCTCATCACGACAACACACAGCTGATCAGAATTTATTCTGTTCTGAAGTCATTCCAGTGTTTCCTTGGCTGCATGCTTGGGGTCATTGTTCTGTTGGAACATAAATCTCTGCCACAGTCTAAGGTCGTTTGCACTTTGAAGCAAGTTCTACTCAAGGTTTTGCCTGTGTTTGTGTGTCTTTCCGGGCTGTAACCATTTTACCATTTGAGTTTGGTCATCAAATTTTCAAAAAAGCTTTATTATGAGAATATGGAGAAGACAAATTGATAATTTGGTCAAAAGGTCAAAGGTCAGTATGACATAAACTCGTCAATTTTCATTCGATTGTCCTGAAATTTTAAGAATTTGCATATTTGGTCACTGAATTGGTTCACCAATCAAAAGGTATGAGTCGATTGTTTTTTTTAGATCAAAAAGTTAATTCTGCATTAATTCATCAATTTTCACTTTGTGTGTTTTTTTGACTGTTTTCCTTATTTTGAGCATACGGAAGAAGAAGAAGGCGTCTGATTACAAGTGGACGCGGACGGGCTTCGTATTTTCAGATGTTTTCTAGTTACCTTGCGCTTGCGAAGCGAAAAGCAGGGTTAAGCATTCGGGTGAGTACGTGCGTGTCTGCATTTTTAAAATTCATTTTCTCAGCAACTGTTGGTCCGATTGACACGAAATTTTTACCATAGAAGCGCCTCCGCCTGTATAATGTTTTTTTATTCATAATTATGACGTCATAGGTCACGTGGTACGGGCGCCATCTTGCAAAAACGTTACACCTCTATATCTCCCAAACCGCTCAATGGAAAAAATTGAAACATGGCTCATTGTCAAGTACTCCACATGGGGAATAAGATATGTTGATGATGATGTAATCGGTGCCTTCATTATGACGTCATAATTCAACAAGTACAACACGTGATCTGATCAGTATGAAAAAAAAAAATCCTCGGCAACTGTTAGTCCGATTGACACGAAATTTTCAGAATATGAGCGGCTCCTCCTGGAGAATTTTTAAAATGATAATTATGACGTCATATGTCACGTCATCTTGCCATCTTGGCCATCAGGCGCCATCTTGGAAAAATCGAAAAAAGCTGCACCTCTATATCTCCCAAACCGCTGCACAGGAAAAATTAAAACATGGCTCATTGTCAAGTACTCATCTTGGGGAATAAAGTTTGTTAATGATGATGTCATCGGTACCTTAATTATGACGTCATAATTCGACAAGTACAACGCTTGATTCGATCAGTATGATTTTTTTTCTCTGCAAATCTTGGTCCGATTGACACGACAGTTCACCATATATGGTCCGATTGACAGGAAATTTTCACCAGAGGTGCAACTCCACCTGTATAATTTTTGAGTGATAATTATGACGTCATAGGTCACGTGGTATGACCGCCATCTTGGAAAACCGAAAAACTATGCACCTCTATATCTCCGAAAGCGCAGAATAGAAAAAGTTGAGACATGGCTCATTGTAAAGAACTCTCCATGTGGAATAACATGTGTTAATGATGATGTCATAGGTGCCCTCATTATGACATCATAATTCGACAAGTACAAAACTTCATCAGATCAAGATGGAAATTTCTTGAGCATCATCTTGGGATAAATTGGGGGAGAAATCGTAATGATGACGTCATCGGTCACGTGGTTCGGCCGCCATATTTGTTTTAACACAAAAGCCTTAAAAACCACTGAAAATACGTCCTGGCGAGGATCTGAAACCTGCTCTTTCTAGTTTTATGAATGTATCGTTGGCTGTGTTTTTATGAGCTGTTCGGACAATGTCTAATTATGTCCATAGATATAATATAATGTAAAATGTTAACCTGAGTGCGCCCTTTTATCCTTTTATGAATCCCGTTACAAGTATTATCATTTCGCGCGTACCTGTACGCTGTACCTGCACAGTGTACAATAAGCTTCGTATCGCTGCGAACATAGTGAATAAGTGAGTGATGATAAAGAAGATATTTATGAAAAACCTGTCTATTACGGACTGATATACGAGCATGAACGGTAACGGCGCCTTTTCTACTTTGTTTCTCTTTTTCACTTCATTTTATCACGCGTCGGACAGCGTGCCCCCCACGCGCCCCCCACGCCCCCCGGAGCGCGTTATCCCGCACGTGCGTCGCGCGCATCGCTTTATCGCCGCGAGCCGGGTCCGACCATCCGACCATTTTCCGAACGAGTGACGCGCACTGAATCACCGCCGGGAGCTTTGGTGTGCGTCTAAATGTCAGACCACAACCGCGAGCATCTCGTGTGTGTTATATTAGGGGTAATGGTGTGTGTGTGTGTGTGTGTGTGTGTGTGTGTGTGTGTGTGTGTGTGTGTGTGTGTGTGTGTGTCAGGGTTAATGGTTTGTGTGTGTATCGTGTATGTGTGTGTGCCAAGCATGTGTGGGTGGAGTTATTAGGATTTCCGTATTTTGTCTTCTAATTACGTTCGAGCCATATAACTGGTGTTCCAGTAAATACTATTGTATATGGCAATAATATATACATACGTGTGTGTACCTGTAGCTAATGAACGTGGTCGTTTCGCATTAAATAAATAATCCCCGCTCTGTGTTCCCACCTTTTGTACACTTGGAATGACAAACCCGATCCGGTTTCTACTGTTTGCTCCACGAATAACTCATGTGACTCACCAACCGTTCTCAATTATCGATATCATTATAACAGGTGGGTACTTGATCTGTAAGCCTTCAATTATTGATATCATTATAACAGGTGGGTGCTTGATCAGTAAGCCTTCAATTATCGATATCATTATAACAGGTGGGTGCTTGATCTGTAAGCCTTCAATTATAATTATCTTATAATTATCTTATTGATAATTATCTTATTGTGAGATAATTATCGATGTTGTAACAGGTGGATGCTTGATCTGTAAGCCTTCAATTGTCGATGTTATAACAGATGGATGCTTGATCTGTAAGCCTTCAATTATCGATATCATTATAACAGGTGGGTGCTTGATCTGTAAGCCTTCAATTGTCGATGTTATAACAGGTGGATGCTTGATCTGTAAGCCTTCAATTATCGATATCATTATAACAGGTGGGTGCTTGATCTGCAAGCCTTCAATTATCGATATCATTATAACAGGTGGGTACTTGATCTGTAAGCCTTAAATTATCGATGTTATAACAGGTGGGTGCTTGATCTGTAAGCCTTCAATTTATCGATATCATTATAACAGGTGGGTACTTGATCTGCAAGCCTTCAATTATTGATATCATTATAACAGGTGGGTGCTTGATCTGTAAGCCTTCAATTATCGATATCATTATAACAGGTGGGTGCTTGATCTGTAAGCCTTCAATTTTATCGATGTTATAAGAGGTGGGTGCTTGATCTGTAAGCCTTCAATTATCGATATCATTATAACAGGTGGGTGCTTGATCTGCAAGCCTTCAATTACCGATGTTATAAGTGGTGGGTGCTTGATCAGTAAGCCTTCAATTTATCGATATCATTATAACAGGTGGGTGCTTGATCTGCAAGCCTTCAATTACCGATGTTATAAGAGGTGGGTGCTTGATCAGTAAGCCTTCAATTATCGATATCATTATAACAGGTGGGTGCTTGATCTGTAAGCCTTCAATTATAATTATCTTATAATTATCTTATTGATAATTATCTTATTGTGAGATAATTATCGATGTTGTAACAGGTGGATGCTTGATCTGTAAGCCTTCAATTGTCGATGTTATAACAGATGGATGCTTGATCTGTAAGCCTTCAATTATCGATATCATTATAACAGGTGGGTGCTTGATCTGTAAGCCTTCAATTGTCGATGTTATAACAGGTGGATGCTTGATCTGTAAGCCTTCAATTATCGATATCATTATAACAGGTGGGTGCTTGATCTGCAAGCCTTCAATTATCGATATCATTATAACAGGTGGGTGCTTGATCTGTAAGCCTTCAATTGTCGATGTTATAACAGGTGGATGCTTGATCTGTAAGCCTTCAATTATCGATATCATTATAACAGGTGGTGCTTGATCTGCAAGCCTTCAATTATCGATATCATTATAACAGGTGGGTGCTTGATCAGTCAGCCTTCAATTATTATATATCGATATCATTATAACAGGTGGGTGCTTGATCTGTAAGCCTTAAATTATCGATGTTATAAGAGGTGGGTGCTTGATCAGTAAGCCTTCAATTATCGATATCATTATAACAGGTGGGTGCTTGATCTGTAAGCCTTCAATTATCGATATCATTATAACAGGTGGGTGCTTGATCTGCAAGCCTTCAATTACTGATGTTATAAGAGGTGGGTGCTTGATCAGTAAGCCTTCAATTATCGATATCATTATAACAGGTGGGTGCTTGATCTGTAAACCTTCAATTTTATCGATGTTATAACAGGTGGGTGCTTGATCTGTAAGCCTTCAATTGTCTCTGTTATAACAGGTGGGTGCTTGATCTGTAAGCCTTCAATTGTCGAAGTTATAACAGGTGGGTGCTTGATATGTAAGCCTTCAATTGTCGATGCTATAACAGTTGGGTGCTTGATCTGTGAGCCTTCAATTATCGATATCATTATAACAGGTGGGTGCTTGATCCGTAAGCCTTCAATTATCGATATCATTATAACAGGTGGGTGCTTGATCCGTAAGCCTTCGGACTATAGAAGTAGATATGAAAAATAAGCAAAGGTTAAATTGTAGTAAAATAACTATACTGTACTTCGTACAATTGGAGAGTTTATCAGTTTTTGTTGTTGAATCATTGGGTTTTTGTTGTTGAAGTCTTTGCTCTCTGATTGCACTTTGCTCATTCCCCTCTGATTGTACTTTGCTCATTCCCCTCTGATTGCACTTTGCTCATTCCCCTCTGATTGCACTTTGCTCATTCCCCTCTGATTGCACTTTGCTCATTCCCCTCTGATTGCACTTTGCTCATTCCCCTCTGATTGCACTTTGCTCATTCCCCTCTGATTGCACTTTGCTCATTCCCCTCTGATTGCACTTTGCTCATTCCCCTCTGATTGTACTTTGCTCATTCCCCTCTGATTGTACTTTGCTCATTCCCCTCTGATTGCACTTTGCTCATTCCCCTCTGATTGCACTTTGCTCATTCCCCTCTGATTGCACTTTGCTCATTCCCCTCTGATTGTACTTTGCTCATTCCCCTCTGATTGTACTTTGCTCATTCCCCTCTGATTGCACTTTGCTCATTCCCCTCTGATTGTACTGTTATGAATTTGGTAGAGCAACATCTAGAGCTAGGTAGATCTGAATAGGTAGGTATTCGGCTGTCGTGACAGGGACTCTACATGTAATAAGTTCTTGATGTTTAGGCGTTTGTCGGGGGAAGATGTATGATTGTGGATCTACCTGGAGGTTCGAGTGTTAAATAGTGAGGGATTAAAGGTAACGCCCCTGTGAGTCTCACCTAGTAGTCAAACCTTTGTCCATTATGGCACTGCAAACCACATAAACATTAGTTAGGTCCTTAGCGCAACATTAAATAATTCCTTTCCCTGACAATGACTTCGGAACAAATGGACAGGAAACCAGGCCAAAAACACCGCCACAATTGGCCGCCACCGTTTACACCTCCAAGGCCTACAAACCTCGCCTGGCACGTGTTATAACACAAGGACCGCGGGGTCGGGGACGGGAGAGGAGCGATGCCGCAGAGGGCGTGACCTGGGCGAGCCGGCGAGTTGGGAGGCTATTATTGGCTGAGGAGTGCGCCAATGTGACGTGATCGGCGAGAGATATATTCGACGGTCGGACGCCATTTTGAGGGAGAGTTCGTTGGAGTTGGCAGTTGGCACTGAACAGTTGGACTTGGCTGCCAGCACTCCCGAAGAGAGTCGAGTCGAGTCAAGTGGAGTTCGTTTGCTTTGTGCAGCCCTGCGTTGGACCGTTGGAGCAAAGGAGCTCGTGGTGTGGGTGGGCCGTTGAACCGACGAGGCCTGGTGGCGCTTGGAGGCGGACGGAGAGGGCCGCGGGGCCGTGGAACTTGGAGTGAGGCGTGCCGCGGGACGAAAGGAGCCGGGTGTTGGACGGCGGTCACCAAGACGACAAGGACGAGATAAGGCCGTACCCGCGAATACACTTTGCATAAAACTAAAAGACGTGTTATTTTCGTATTCACCTCCCTCGTATCGTGTTTGATATCTGTTGTGTGTGGGATCCCAATTTAGGCTTATTCGAGTTATTAGTATTACCGGCGCGGGCTTTTTCACTGTCTTTACTTATAAATAATAAATCCTTATATTATTTTCTGTATATATCTGAACGCAGTTTTCCTGGGTGTTTCATTTTAATAGATAGGGCTGCGGAGCTTGCTGTGTCTGCCCTTCCGCGCGTTTAACTTTGTGTTGAGTTTGAATCCGCCATTGAGTTTTCGCCTCGGGAGTGTAAAGTCTCGAAATCGGCCATCCGTAACTGTGGTGTTAATCACGGTTGCGTGACAGTACTTTGCTCATTCCCCTCTGATTGTACTTTGCTCATTCCCCTCTGATTGCACTTTGCTCATTCTCCTCTGATTGTACTTTGCTCATTCCCCTCTGATTGTACTTTGCTCATTCCCCTCTGATTGTACTTTGCTCATTCCCCTCTGATTGCACTTTGCTCATTCCCCTCTGATTGCACTTTGCTCATTCCCCTCTGATTGTACTTTGCTCATTCCCCTCTGATTGTACTTTGCTCATTCCCCTCTGATTGCACTTTGCTCATTCCCCTCTGATTGTACTTTGCTCATTCCCCTCTGATTGTACTTTGCTCATTCCCCTCTGATTGCACTTTGCTCATTCCCCTCTGATTGTACTTTGCTCATTCCCCTCTGATTGCACTTTGCTCATTCCCCTCTGATTGTACTTTGCTGATTCCCCTCTGATTGTACTTTGCTGATTCCCCTCTGATTGTACTTTACTCCGCAGGTCGGACCCGCATAGCCAAGACCGGCAAAGCCAAGACCCATGACGATTTCACAGGAAATGATGCAAAATGAAGACCCGAACGATGACCCTGAAGTTGCGTAGATTCATCTCAAACAAAGGAATCTCAGTGTATTGTGAATATAAAGAATGACAAAAGTTTCAATAATATGTCTTCAGTTTCCTAATACAAGGAACTCCAATGCTGGAGCCAGGAGGTTCTTTGTCTTTTGTCAACCTATGGTTCTTTGTCCGTGCTCTGTCCTATTTAAATGCTGAGCATTAAGCAAGGAAGCAGCACGTACCATTTAAAGTCTTTTGTATGACTCACCGGGCTTCTGAACCCCAACCTCTCAGACTCAGAGGGGTTGGTTGCTCTCACTCAGTACACCACCGACCGAGTCTGGTTAGCCTAGGCCAAGGTTGAAAGCTGGCCATACACTGTGGTGACGTGTCCACCTGATAACGTGAATACAGGTGATTATTCAAGAGAGATTACCAGTAACATGTTAAAGTGATCTTCTTGTTCCTCTGTAAGCAGTACAAGGCTGCGTGGTTGGGTCACGCATGAAACTCTACGCATTAAAGGTGGGCATACACTGACAGACCAACATTTTGTGTACACGATACAGAATGTCTCACATTGGAGTTGTAGTTGTGTACAACTTTTCTTCAACACAGACGACGATCATAAGCACGCTTTAAATTATATATACAGTACGTACAGTTATATAGAACACCCTTCTAAACTGTTCCCCATCGGACAAATGGTATTTATGGTATTTACGCATCGACCAAAGATGCACACATTTTGTGCTGAAATAAAAACATGTGCAATTTCCCTGTAATGTGGTACATGGTATGTACATGACATGTTCAGGGTGTGGCATGCACTGGGCAACTTTGACCCACGTGATACAAAAGTACGCGTCTCGTACAACAAATACGGCACTTCCAAAACGACAAATGAATGGTAAACGAGGAGTTTGGCGCATGCGCTGCGTGTGAGTTTCCACTGATTCGGTTCTGATCACCGGGCCCCTTTACCCTGCCGTTGATGGCACCAAATGTGTCATTCAAATCGTCATTTAAACATCATTTTCAGCATTCAGACGCATCACACAATAAGCGGAAAAATCCCTTTCTCACCTCTTAAGTAAAGGACTAATTTAACCAGTGGCAGCAGCCACCAAAAGTTGCTCGTCCTGCTCCTGGAAAACTCTGGTGCGGCTTTTTTAAAAAGAGATTAGAAGACAAAGCGGATTCACAATGATTGGAAAATATCACTAATATTTACAACTGAGTTTCTTCCATCAAATTGAGAGGCAAATACAGTTGATTCACTGGATTCTCGTTTTTCAGTCTCTCAGTAATTTCAAATTACACCCGGAGATTTTTCAAAAAACGCGCAGAGCAACGAGACAGGTGATCTTGGTATACTTTCCGCCAGTATGACAACAAGGTTACTAAAGCTGTTTATCATTCTCGATATAATTACTAGAAAACATCTGGAAATTGAAAGCCCGTCCGCATCCGCTTTGTATTCAGACTTCTTCTTCTTCTGTATGCTAAACATGAAAATAAAAACCAGCTAAAAAAATATATCTACAAAATTGACGATTTTATGTAACCTTGACCTTTGACCTTTTGATCTAAAAAAAATCGGCTACTAACTTTTGATTGGTGAACAAATTTAGTGATCCAATTTGCAAATTCTTAAAATTTCAGGTTAATCGGATGGAAATAGATTATTTTGTGATGCTGACCTTTGACCTTTTGACCAAATTATTGATCGATTATATTTACCAAAAATCTGGCCAATGCCAGCTTGATGCTCTTGCGACCACCTTGCCATTGTAAAATAAGGGTATTTAGAACCACGTATTATTAAGGTACACATTGAAGTATTTACGCAGCACGATTCTTTTACCTTTGCTACTCAGAATCGGTGTTGCGGACCGTACCCGACCCCAACATTTATCTGAGCTGTGGCTGGGTACATGCTCGTCTGCTGGACTTGGGCGACCACGTAAGGCCAGTACTGTGTTGGTGTTGAAACCAGAGGTAGAACCTCTACGTAGGCCCAAGAACTGTTAAATGTCAATTTTGGAGATTTGGTGACATCCACGTTTGCTCCATTTTAGATACTAGTGGGGTCACCCGTGGGAATCCCACGGGCATGGAGGTGTATCATTGCGATCGGTGCAGCCGTTTTTGCTTTACCTGGGACAATAACATTAGGCAGGAGTCCAAACCTGAAAATGCTGAAGACCAAAGCTGAAATTGGAAAAACAATACAGCCTATTTTACTCCAGGAGGTCCCAGGATTACCCACCCAAAATATCGTTGCGATCGGTTCAGCCGTTTTTGCGGTACCTGGGAACGGACGGACGGACAGACAGACAGACGGATGGACAGACAGATGGATGGACATTTGGTGAATTATAGTAAGATACTAGTATAAAATCCCGTCAAAATGACGGGTTGGAACAGTTTATTCGACGGTGCAGCCTCGTGAGCATGCTCAAGACTGAAGCCTCGGCCTAGTGTCAGGTGTGCTTGTATCTTCTTTATTTACTCGACTTCATATAGATGTAAATGAACACCTGTTTTACTTTGGGCACGTTGCACATCATGTATAGTGAATTTCACCTCCCCACACCTTGTATTTATTGTTTTTAAAAACTCTTCTGTACACCGCCCCTGAGACTCGGTTTTCAAACCACCGTCTGCAATTCCAAAAGAAGAGACATAATTAATTGTTCTTTACTAGTGAGATACCTGTGCTACGCACGGGTGGGAGGCCAGAAGCAAACAGGCAATGCAGATACGGTGAATGCTAAAGCATGAAACCAATAAATTCCACATTCCTGTAGCACCTTCAGACGCACGTCAGACATGGACAGCAAGTCCGTGAAGGACTTCCATGAAAAACGTACCTGTTCGCAAACAAACGGGTACGTTCACGTATTTAACGGATGTTTATATAAAGCGTTTAAAAGAAAAAAAAGCCTTCAATTTCCGATATTTAGCCTTTTCATTTGGGCCTCCAAATTGAAGCCCCGCCCATAGGGCGGGTACCGTTGCTCGACGTAAGAAGACGTCACAATGAACGTCATGCAAACGCGAATGTTATGCGTGAGTCCAAACCTGAGAATGCTGGAGACTAAAGCTGAAATTGGGAAAACTAAATAGCCGATTTTACTCCTGGAGATCACAGGATTATCCACCCAAAATATCTTTGCGATCGGTTCAGCAGTTTTTACGGTACCTTCGAACAGACAGACAGACAGACAGACATTTGGTGAATTATAGTAAGATGGAAAATGTTTCTTGAGTTTGTTTTATCCTCAAAAATAGACCGTAGTGAACACAAAATCGTGTTAAAAGATTGACCTTTAAAACCCGACTCAAATCGTTCTTATGAGGGGGGATTTGGGCACAAGGGCACTGATGGGGGAACCATCAGTACAAACACACAAGTATATGGTTTTTGGGCACAAGTAGATGGTTTTTGGGCACAAGTAGATGGTTTTTGGGCAGAAGTAGATGGTTTTTGGTCACAAGTAGATGGTTTTGGGGCATAAGTAGATGGTTTTTGGTCACATGTAGATATATATGGTCACAAGTAGATGGTTTTTGGGCACAAGTAGATGGTTTTTGGGCACCAGTAGATGGTTTTTGGTCACAAGTAGATGGTTTTTGGTCACATATAGATGTATAAGGTCGCAAGTAGATGGTTTTTGGGCACAAGTAGATGGTTTTTGGGCACAAGTAGATGGTTTTTGGGCAGAGGTAGATTGTTTTTGGGCACAAGTAGATGGTTTTTGGTCACAAGTAGATGGTTTTGGGGCATAAGTAGATGGTTTTTGGTCATATGTAGATATATATGGTCACAAGTAGATGGTTTTTGGGCACAAGTAGATGGTTTTTGGGCACAAGTAGATGATTTTTGGGCAGAAGTAGATGGTTTTTGGGCACAAGTAGATGGTTTTTGGTCACAAGTAGATGGTTTTGGGGCATAAGTAGATGGTTTTTGGTCACATGTAGATATATATGGTCACAGGTAGATGGTTTTTGGGCACCAGTAGATGGTTTTTGGTCACAAGTAGATGGTTTTTGGTCACAAGTAGATGGTTTTTGGTCACAAGTAGATGGTTTTTGGTCACAAGTAGATGGTTTTTGGTCACAAGTAGATGGTTTTTGGTCACAAGTAGATGGTTTTTGGTCAAAAGTAGATGTTGTTTGGTCACAAGTAGATGATTTTTGGCCACAAGTAGATGTTTTTTGGTCACAAGTAGATGTAGATGGTCACAAGTAGATGGTTTTTGGTCACAAGTAGATGGTTTTTGGTCACAAGTAGATGCAGATGGTCACAAGTAGATGGTTTTTGGTCACAAGTAGATGTAGATGGTCACAAGTAGATGGTTTTTGGTCACAAGTAGATGGTTTTTGGTCACAAGTAGATGCAGATGGTCACAAGTAGATGGTTTTTGGTCACAAGTAGATGTAGATGGTCACAAGTAGATGTACACACAAGTAGCTGTAGATGGTCACAAGTATATGCACACACAAGTAGATGTAGTTGGTCACAAGTAGATGTACACACAAGTAGATGTAGATGGTCACAAGTAGATGTACACACAAGTAGATGGTCACAAGTAGATGTACACACAAGTAGATGTAGATGGTCACAAGTAGATGCACACACACGTAGCTGTAGATGGTCACAAGTATATGCACACACAAGTAGATGTAGTTGGTCACAAGTAGATGTACACACAAGTAGATGTAGATGGTCACAAGTAGATGTACACACAAGTAGATGGTCACAAGTAGATGTACACACAAGTAGATGTAGATGGTCACAAGTAGATGCACACACACGTAGCTGTAGTTGGTCACAAGTAGATGTACACACAAGTAGCTGTAGATGGTCACAAGTAGATATACACACAAGTAGATGTAGATGGTCACAAGTAGATATACACACAAGTAGATGTAGATGGTCACAAGTAGATATACACACAAGTAGATGGTCACAAGTAAACACAGAAGTAGACAAACACATCTCAAGGGCATCTCCTTCGTTTTTCCCATCTGAATGGCTGATGAATGGCTGATGCGC
The DNA here is from genome assembly GCF_964187855.1 of Myxine glutinosa. Taxonomy (NCBI): domain Eukaryota; kingdom Metazoa; phylum Chordata; class Myxini; order Myxiniformes; family Myxinidae; genus Myxine; species Myxine glutinosa. The sequence goes on from NC_136266.1 coordinate 184,919,999, forward strand.
ATACGCCAGATTGGAGGGTTCGTCTCTTCAAAGCTGTCCATGCACGCTCGTTTTAGAAGTTAAGTAACTTTTCTCAATTGTGTTTTTGTCGAAACTGGTCTTGTATGTACCTATTGGGGTGTCTTGAATAGTATTCTTGGCGTTGGTTTTTCATACCTGTGTACAGAATCGTCGGTCTCTCTTATCGCGTATTCTGAGGCCTAAGTGTAGTACTAGGCTACCGTGTCCGACCTTGGCTTGAGGCTTCGTTTTTGTCTCAGCGGTTCTCTGATCGCGCTGCAATTATTTTCCGGTCTCTGTTTTTCACGGTCTTTTCATCCCATACTTCCTTGTTTTAAAATCTCAAAAAAATAAAAATAAAACCAAAAACATTTCCTTCCGTTCTTATTCGTTTATTCGTTCTTATTTGTTCGTTCGTTCGTTTTTCGACCACGTTGTTTCGTTTGTGATCACGTTGTTAAAAAATGTCTCATCTGAACCCTGAAGACCTGTATTCTGTCATATTCTATAACACCTTTTTCTTCTTCTTCTATAAAAGGATGCTTTCGACTTGCTCACCAAATCCATTCATTCCAAAAAAAAATTCCATCTCTTATAGTGCATCTTTCATTCATTCCCTAAACTCTCCAGCACTCCACCCATCCTTCAGCGTCCTCAAAGGTATTTTTGACTCGAATGTCTCAAGAAACTCATTTTGCAATAAATGTTCGTTTCCCATTAATCGTACACTTTTCAAAATCCCATCACCCCAAAATCCCATTTCCCATCACCCCTCCCCTCTAAATCTACCCCCTTGCCCATCCCCTCCAAATCATCCCCATCACCCATCTCTTTCAAATCTTCCCCCTTGCCCCTCCCCTCCAAATCTTCCCAATCACCCATTCCTTTCAAATCTCCCCCCACACCCCTCCCCTCCGAGACTCTCCCTCGCTCCTCCCCTCCTAGACTCCCCTCTCACCCCTCCCCCTCAAAGCGTCCTCCCCGCTTCTTCCCCCTTCCAACTTTCACCTTCATCTCCCTCAACCTTCTGCCTCGCTCTTCCCCCTCGTCAAATAACACCTCACTGCGCCTCTCCCAATCACCATCAAACCTTTTGTTTGCCCCATTCTTCCCTTTCTCCGAGCTATTCTGTAATCTCCGACACACCTTCAACAGCTCTCCCTACCTCTTCCTCCTCTTCCACATCTTACCCTACTGCTCCCCCCCCCCCCCCTGTTCTGTATCCGATGCTCCCCCTTCCTCTTCCTTAACAGTATGGACCTCAAATATCCGAGGCCTTCGCTCAAACTTGTCTGATCTCTCCATACAGGTTGCTTCTGACAAACCAGACGTGATCTGCTTAACAGAAACTTTCCTCCTTCATGATGTCTCTGATTCCTTGGTATCTCTCCCAGGTTACTCCCTCCTCCGGTATGATAGACCTGAGCCTCGTCCTGGAGGTGGGGTAGCTATCTTTACAACAAACTCTCTTCCTCACTCGCCCTGCACTGCCCTCTCTCCACCTCACCCCCAGGAATACCTTTGGCTACGGCTTCCCCTTCGCTCCCACCTTTTGTTCATATGTGTGTTGTACCGTCCACCAAACAGTGATGACTCCATCTACATCTCGCTGTCTGAGAATATGGACCAACTTCTATCTACCCATCCCAACTCTCTCTTCCTCATATGTGGTGATTTCAACTGTCACCATGCCAGTTGGCTGGGTGTGGGTACCGCTCTCACCAGCCATGGCTCTTCAGCAAAGGACTTCTGTGACTCACTGGGACTGACACAATCTGTCAATTTCCCGACCCGGATTTCAGTCAATGGAGCATCTTCTCTTCTGGACTTGGTTATGACTAACTTCCCTGAAAATGTCTGCTGCTCTTCTTCTGCTCCAATCGGCTCATCTGATCATGTGCTTGTTAAAGTGGACATCTCTCTGACCATTCTCAGAGAGCCTCCTCAGCGTCGACGAGTCTGGCATTTCACTCAGGCCAACTGGCACGGTCTTCAAGCAGCCATCAATCATCTGGACTGGTCTCCCATCTCTACTGCCTCTGACATAAATTCTTCCTGGGAATTCTTCCAAAGCAAACTGCTCTCTCTCATGCACAGATTTATCCCATCTCGTCTTCTGTTGTCTTACCCTTCCTCCCGTCCATGGTACACAGAATCTTGTGGTGAGGTTATTGCCCAGAAACAACTTACTTTCGTCTCCTGGAAAGCAAATCCAACGGAAGGAAATCTCATTTCCTTTCACAAAGCCCGAAACAAGTGTGTGTCCACCCTCAGGAGAGCCAGGAAACAATATCTCTCCGTTCTCATGACCGAACTCTCTTATCTGTCTCCCTCTTCCAAATCCTGGTGGCGTCTGGTCAAATCTGTTTCTGGTGTTTGTTCCCCCTCCATCCCCTCCCTCACCTCAAATGGCCACACGGCTGACTCCACACGTGAAAAAGCTGAATGCCTCAACTCTGTGTTTGCCTCTAAATCTTCTGTCCCAAACCCATCCCTCTCTGTACCCACCGTACCCAGTCGTACCCAGCTGCTCCTGGACTCTGTGTCCTTTCCTCCTGACAAGGTGGAAAAGTTTCTGTCAACCCTCGACTCGGATTCTGCAACTGGACCTGACGGCATCAGCCCACGGGTCCTAAAATCCTGTTCTTCCGCTCTTTCACTCCCTCTCTCTGTTCTCTTCACCCTCTCTTTTGCTCAAGGTCATCTTCCATCTGCTTGGAAATCTGCCAACATCACCACTTTGCACAAAAAAGGTGCAAAAACAGATCCCAGCAACTACAGACCAATCAGCCTTCTCCCAATTATCAGCAAAGTCATGGAATCCATCATTGCTTCAGATATGAAATCTTTCCTCTTCTCCAATGGCTTGATCTCTGATCATCAATTTGGTTTCAGACCTGGACACTCTACTCTGGACATGCTGCTTCTGCTTTCTCAACAATGGATGGAGGTCCTCAATGCCAAACAGGAAATTAGAGCTGTCTCCCTTGACATATCACGTGCCTTCGATACGGTATGGCACCCCGCTCTGCTCACCAAACTCTCCTCTTTTGGTATCCATGGAAATCTCCACGCATGGCTGGCGGACTTCCTCTCTAGTCGTAGTCAACGTGTGGCCCTGAATGGGTTTCTCTCATCTCCTCTTCCTGTTCAGGCTGGAGTTCCACAAGGCAGTGTTCTGGGCCCTGTGCTTTTTCTGGTCTTCATCAATGATCTCTCTGACTCTCTTGAAAATCCTCTGTATCTCTTTGCTGATGACTCTACTCTCTGTCGCTCCATTCTTCATCCCTCAGATCGGCAGTCTGCTGCCTCCTCACTCTCTGCAGACCTGGACAAAATCACAGACTGGGCAAACAAGTGGAACATGTCTTTCAATCCTGACAAATCTCACACTCTTACGATGTCTCTCCGAAAAGACCGACTGGCCAACCCTCCCATCCACTTTCTGAATAATCCTCTCCAAGAAGTTCTGTCACTCAAGCTTTTGGGTCTCACTATCTGCCATGATCTTTCCTGGGAAAACCACATTTCAAATCTGGCCTCCAAAGCCAGTCGCCGACTGGGCATCCTCCGTCGTGCGAAGTCCTTCCTTGGCATACCTGAGCTCCTCACCACATACAAGGCTTTCATCCGCAGCTCAATGGAATACTGCTCTCCCCTCTGGGCTGGTGCTCCTGCCTCACACCTAGCTCGTCTTCACTCTGTTGAAACCAAAGCATTCAGAATCATTGGAATCTCCCGCGATGAAGCTAACTCCGAGGGCCTCTCACTCATTCACCGCAGGGAGGTTGGTGGTCTTTCCATCTTCTACCGACTCCTCTCTGGCCTTGCCCCCCCAGCTCTCTCTCTGGGCTCTGTCCCGCAAATATTCCTACAGGTCGCACAAGATCTGCCTGCAACGCTCTTATGGTCAAACTGCCAAAATCAAGACTCTCTGCTCACCTTCACTCCTTCATTCCTCTCTTCTCCCGCCTCTGGAACAAACTCCCTCACTCTCTTCAATCCCACTCCACCCTCCAGGTCTTTAAAACTGCTGTTCACCACCATCTCTTATCTTCCCCCATCCAAAACCTTGATCTTTTCTACCCCCGCTAATTTCACCCCAATTCCACTTTTTTGAAATACCAACTTCTGTCCTGGAAGTCCTTGGTGTCCTTGTGTTTTATACTTCTCCCTCCACCCCCCCCCCCTTCCCACGCCTCCTCCCCCCAAGCCCTCTCCCTTCCACACATCTCCCTGCTCTCAAATGTTGTGTTTGTGTGCTTCCCCTTCTCTCCCCATCTTGTTTTCCGCTCCCTCTTTTTGTGTGTTTTGTTTGTCTGGTTGATTTGTTTGTGAAGTAAATGTTAGCTCTTTCACGAGCCTCGATTCAGTATACAAAAAAAAAAAAAAAAAAAAAAATCTCCTTCGTTTCCCCATCTCCTTCGTTTTTCCCATCTCCTTCGTTTTTCCCATCTCCTTCGTTTTTCCCATCTCCTTCGTTTTTCCCATCTCCTTCGTTTTTCCCATCTCCTTCGTTTTTCACATCTCCTTCGTTTTTCCCATCTCCTTCGTTTTTCCCATCTCCTTCGTTTTTCCCATCTCCTTCGTTTTTCCCATCTCCTTCGTTTTTCACATCTCCTTCCCACCGACATTGTGTTTTACATGGAAAATTATAGTATCATCCCAATATCGCTTCCAGTGTCAACTTCTAATGGGATATTACTTTGATAAAACAAGACAAGACAAGTAAGGGCAGGAAGTTGTAATCTTATCATGGTGCTGGCGATAACTCGCCTACCTTTCATTGAAAGACGTTATAAGATCTTCAACATCCACCTGCTTTTTTGCCTTTTTCCTTAATTTTCAGCACCTGGTTTGCATCAGTTCTTGCTGCTGATGGAGTGCCCCCTGTAGGTTAGAGCAGGAAGTTGTAATCTTATCATGGTGCTGGCGATAACTCGCCTACCTTTCATTGAAAGACGTTATACGATCTTCAACATCCACCTGCTTTGTTTGCTTTTTTTCTTTATTTTCAGCACCTGGTTTGCATCAGTTCTTGCTGCTGATGCAGTGCCCCCTGTTAGAGCAGGAAGTTGTAATTTGCCAGAGGATGCCGGCGATAACTCACCCGTTCATGAAGGTCAACGTGGGATCCGCTAACTAATGCCGGCCCAGTCCCTCCGAGCCCATGCCCACCTTGCGATACAAAGCGCTACCTGCGAAGCACAAATCTCACAGTTGATGGGTTGTAAATTTAACCTGGACTATCTAGCTTAAAGGTAAGTGCGCACCTGTGCTCCATTTTGTTTGGACGATGGGAGTGTCGAAGGAATGGCGTTTGTTTGTGGTAGGGGGTTTTGTTGTTGGAGGAAAATGTAAGGTGGGTGCAGGTGCAGGTAACCATGCATGTGAGGCCTGACGTGCCAGGTGATGATGATGAATGGTCTAGGCATCGATGAAGAACGACCTGTTGATGCGACATTCCGTAATTCAGACCGATAGCGACGGTATTTGTTGTAATAACCTGAAATTTGCATTCACCTCATCATTCCAGAGCCGTCATACCTGTTTTATACCCGGAGATTTTACACAAACCTGGCACCTGGTGTTACAAATCCTGGGAAGCATCTGTGCGATGCAAGATGTCTTCATCCCGCTCCATGATCATCTCGAGTCCATCATGCGGACTCAAGACACACCTTCAGGAGTAGCATACTACTACTACCTATCTAATTATGTCAGGTAGGGTCCTTCGAGGTGACTGGGACGATGAACTCGCTGTCCCGTCCATTAACATTCAACATTGGATGGTAAAGATCCCACAATGCCTTGCGAAATGAATATGGCATCGTCTGCCCCGCCTACTTTTCCGAACCTGCAGGGGCACTGCATCAGCAGCACTGTGGTGATGAAACCAGGTGATCATATTCATGATTAGATTCCGGTCGGTTATACATTCGTTGTTTCGAACATTCTGTAGTTTTGGCAGGATATAGTTTCCAGGTGCAGTTGGAAGGTACGCACCTTTGGGCAGTCCAGTCTGGATTATTACCTCCGCCACTGAAGATCGGATGAAGCTTGGTGGACAGGTTGGGTGTGTGACGTGGACAAGGTAAATCGATTTTGGTTGAGGTCCGAATCCAGGTCTGGCCTATCAGTGGAATACATACCGAAACTGTTCAACATGGCGGAGGTACGTTCTCTACCGAGTTCCTTTCTAGTGTTCCCGAGGTTACCTGGGCCTGGTGCTTCACAGCAAAGTGTATAAATGAGTGTGCCACACCCAGCGCTGTGTGTCCCATCTAGCATCATGGTCGTTGGTTGAAGACTCCCACGATATGTTACGTGAAGAGTAGTTCACCTATCGCCGCTATTGTGACCAAATTAAATATTCCTGCCCCAACTACTTCTGCTGGGAAGGCAACGGCAAACCCCCCAATGCGTTTCCTTGCCCACAAAGCTTTTTCGACAGTTCCTCGCAATCTACAATGTGTTTGTATGGAATTCATATATTCATAATACAGGTAGATCATGCACCTGATACTTTATTGCGAACACAAGTTGCCCGTCCGTGCCCGCAATGTGCAAACACAAGTTGCCCATCTGTGCCCGCATTGTGCGAGCACAAGTTACCCGTCTGTGCCCGCATTGTGCGAAAACAAGATGCCGGTCTGTGCCCGCATTGCACGAGGACAAGTTGCCCATCCATGCCCGCATCGTGCGAACACAAATTGCCCATCTGTGCCCGCATTGTGCGAGCACAAGTTGCCCATCTGTGCCTGCATTGTGCGAAAACAAGATGCCCGCATTGCACGAAGACAAGTTGCCCATCCATGCCCGCATTGTGCGAACACAACTTGTCCATTTGTGCCCGCATTGTGCGAAAACAAGTTGCCCATCTGTGCCCACGTTGTGCGAACATAAATTTCCCATCTGTGCCCGCATTGTGCGAAGACAAGTTGCCCACCTGTGCTCGCATTGTGTGAACACAAGTTGCCCATCTGTGCCCGCATTGTGTGAGCACAAGTTGCCTATCTGTGCCCGCATTGTGCGAAGACACGTTGCCCATCTGTGCTCGCATTGTGTGAACACAAGTTGCCCATCTGTGCCCGCATTGTGAGAACACAAGTTGCCCATCTGTGCTCGCATTGTGTGAACACCAGTTGCCCATCTGTGCCCGGATTGTGCGAGCACAAGTTGCCCATCTGTGCTCGCATTGTGTGAACACAAGTTGCCCATCTGTGCACGTATTGTCCAAACACAAGTTGCCCATCTGTGCCCGCATTGTGCAAAGACAAGTTGCCCGTCTGTGCCTGCATTGTGCGAACACAAGTTGCCCGTCCATGCTGGCAATGTGCGAACACAAGTTGCCCATCCATGCTGGCAATGTGCGAACACAAGTTGCCCATCTGTGCCCGCATTGTGAGAGCACAAGTTGCCCATCTGTGCCCGCATTGTGTGAAGACAAGTTGCCCGTCAGTGCCTGCATTGTGCGAACACAGGTTGCCCATCCATGCTGGCAATGTGCAAACACAATTTGCCCATCTGTGCCCGCATTGTGTGAAGACAAGTCGTCCATCTGTGCCCGCACTGGATTCCAAATGCAGTAGGGATGGAGGAAGCGGTGGCAAAAACACAAATGGCGTATTCTGTCATGAACCGGTAAGCTGGGAGCAACAAATCACATTTACTGCCACATCTGATGCAATTTAAAACCTCTAATGGCGATGAGGTAAACAATACCCCTGGTAGGGGTATCGTTTACCTAATAAAACATATGGGCAATACCCCTGGCACACACCTGGTGGAATAAACAGTATACTGCACTGACTAAAGGTATTTTAAACCAATTTCAATGGTTGCAGGAAGACAGGGCAGCAGGTACAATCAAACTAACATAATCATAAGACTTTAAATTAACAAAAAATACCTATTTTGGGGGGGAACTCCCCCACCCTTCACCCAACTCCGTATACCTCCTCGGATTACAATTTTTCTTAGTGCAGTGAACAAACTTTGGTACATCACGGGTGATGAAGGTTGTGGTCAAGTTTCAGCAAAATAGTGTGTGTAGTTTCAGAGGAAAAAGCAAATTCCTATTTTGGGGGGTCAAACCTGGATCCACTTTGACCCCGGTAAACCCCCTTAGACCGCGATTATTTTTTAATGCCGTGAACAAACTTTCGTCACACCACAACAAATATCATTTGTGCCAAATTTGGTCGCAATCCCATCAGCGGTTTCGGAGAAAAAGTTGCAAGTGTTTACGGACGGACCGACGGACGGACTGACTTACGGACGGACTGACTTACGGACGGACTGACTTACGGACGACGTGCCATCGCATAAGCTCCCCTGAACTTCGTTCCAGGTGAGCTAAAAAATCGTATCGGTGTCAAAGGCGTTGACCAATTGCTAATTAATAGTGGGATATACACCAGGAATACAGCACCTGCAGAAAGTATTCACATCCCATGACTTTTTCACATTTTGTTGTTACAGCCTGAATTTAAAATGAATTAAATTGAGATTTTTTTGTCACTGATCTACACATAATATCCCATAATATCAAAGTGGAATTCTTTTTAGGAATCAGTACAAATTAAATAAAAATGAAACACAGAAATATCTGATTTAAATAAGTATTCGCCCCGTGAGTCAATACTTCGTAGAAACACCTTTTGCAGCGATTACAGCTTCGAGCCTTCTTGGGTTTGTCTGTATCTGTGCACATCTGCATTTGGGGACTTTCTCCCATCCTTCCTTGCAGATTTGCTCAAGCTCTGTCAAGTTGGATGGGGAGCGTCGGTGAACAGGAATATTCAACAGCAAGTCTTTCCACAGATTCTCAATGGGATTCAAGTCGGGGTTTTGGCCTGGTCACTGAAGGACTTTCCAGTTCTTGTTCTGAAGCCATTCCAGTGTTGCTTTGGCTGTATGTTTGGGGTCGTTGTCCTGTTGGAACGTAAATCTTCACCACAGTCTGAGGTCTTTTGCATTCTGACAACTCAAAGGAGAGTGCCCAATGCCCATACCTCTATGAAGGCTGTTCTGATAGCCCACCATGTTATAACTTTCTTTAATAATAAAATAATAAAATAATACTTTATTTATCTTAAGTAATAAAATAATACTTTATTTATGTTTAATAACAAAATAATACTTTATTTATGTTAAATAATAATAAAATAATACTTTATTTATGTTTAATAATAAAATAATACTTTATTTATGTTAAATAATAATAAAATAATACTTTATTTATGTTTAATAATATTTAAAAAACTTTATTTGTTCAATAGTAAAATAATAGTTTATTTATGTTAAATAATAAAATAATACTTTATTTATGTTTAATAATAAAATATTACTTTATTTGTTCAATAATAAAATAATACTTTATTTATATTAAATAATAAAATAATACTTTATTTATATTTAATAATAAAAGAATATTTATGTTTAATAATAAAATAATACTTTATTTATGTTTAACAATAAAATAATACTTTATTTATGTTTAATAATAAAATAATACTTTATTTACGTTAAATAATAAAATATTTTTTTATTTATGTGCAATAATAAAAGAATACGTTATTTATGCTGAATAATAAAATAATTCATTGTTTATGTTTAATAATAGAATATTTTTTATTTGTGTTTAATAATAAAATAATACTTTATTTATGGTAAATGATAAAATAATTCTTTGTTTATGTTTAATAATAAAATCTCGTCTTCAGTTGTCATACCCTTCCTCCCATCCATGGTACACGGAATCTTGTGGTGAGGCTATTGCCCAGAAACAACTTGCTTTCGTCTCCTGGAAAGCAAATCCAACGGAAGGAAATCTCATTTCCTTTCACAAAGCCCGAAACAAGTGTCCACCCTCAGGAGAGCCAGGAAACAATATCTCTCCGTTCTCAAGACCGAACTCTCTTATCTGTCTCCCTCTTCCAAATCCTGGTGGCGTCTGGTCAAATCTGTTTCTGGTGTTTGTTCCCCCTCCATCCCCTCCCTTACCTCAAACGGCTACACAGCTGACTCCGCACATGAAAAAGCTGAATGCCTCAACTCTGTGTTTGCCTCTAAATCTTGTGTCCCAAACCCATCCCTCTCTGTACCCACCGTACCCAGTCGTAACCAGCTGCTCCTGGACTCTGTGTCCTTTCCTCCTGACAAGGTGGAAAAGTTTCTGTCAACCCTCGACTCTGATTCTGCAACTGGTCCTGACGGCATCAGCCCACGGGTCCTAAAATCATGTTCTTCTGCTCTTTCACTCCCACTTTCTGTTCTCTTCACCCTCTCTTTTGCTCAAGTTCATCTGCCATCTGCTTGGAAATCAGCCAACATCACCGCTTTGCACAAAAAGGTGCAAAAACAGATCCCAGCAACTACAGACCAATCAGCCTTCTCCCAATTATCAGCAAAGTCATGGAATCCATCATTGCTTCAGATATTAAATCTTTCCTCTTCTCCAATGGCTTGATCTCTGATCATCAATTTGGTTTCAGACCTGGTCACTCTACTCTGGACATGCTGCTTCTGCTTTCTCAACAATGGATGGAGGTCCTCAACACCAAACAGGAAATTAGAGCTGTCTCCCTCGACATATCACGTGCCTTCGATACGGTCTGGCACCCTGCTCTGCTCACCAAACTCTTTCATTCCTCTTTTCTCCCGCAAATAATACTTTATATTTATGTTAAATAATAAAATAATTCTATGTTTATTTTTAATAATAAAAAATGCGTTTGCTCTCTTCATAATAATCTGTCTGCATCGACCCCCAGAAAACGCGCTCGTGTTTTTACCTTATCCTTATGAAAATTCCAAACACTCATCCTTTGCCAAAAGGAAAATCATTGAGTTACAAATAGTTATTTTTTAAAAATAAAATAAATTAAACTTTCGTTCTGTAAATATTATGTAAATTGCAAACTTCACCTGAATGTAACATTCCAAAAATACAGAATGAATGGTGTTTTGAACTCGCCATCTTTATTCACATCTTCATACAAAGACGTTGCCAAAGACACGTCACACTTGAAGAAAGAACAAAACGTGACACCTCAGCCTGAAAATGAAGTGAAATAAAGAAATGGAATCGAACGAAAAAAGAGAAGGAAAGTGATTGGGATGCGAAATCGGAGGATTGATGCATCAGGTTGATGAGGAAATGAGATCCATGATCTAATGGGAATTTGGGGTTCCTGGTGGAGTGGATCCCTGATGGAGGTGCGTTTGGGAAATTTGGGGAATGGGATGGAAGAATGTTTGGGAGATTTAGGGAATGGGATGGAAGAATGTTTGGGAGATTTAGGGAATGGGATGGAGGTGTGTTTATGTAGGATTTAAGGAGTTTGTGGTGAAGGTGTACTTGATGGGTTTAGGGATTGGGATGGAGGTGTGTTTATATAGGATTTAAGGAGTTTGTGGTGAAGGTGTACTTGATGGGTTTAGGGATTGGGATGGAGGTGTGTTTATATAGGATTTAAGGAGTTTGTGGTGAAGGTGTACTTGATGGGTTTAGGGATTGGGATGGAGGTGTGTTTATGTAGGATTTAAGGAGTTTGTGGTGAAGGTGTACTTGATGGGTTTAGGGATTGGGATGGAGGTGTGTTTATATAGGATTTAAGGAGTTTGTGGTGAAGGTGTACTTGATGGGTTTAGGGAATGGGATGGAGGTGTGTTTATATAGGATTTAAAGGAACATAGTGAAGGCATGTTTGATGGATTCAGGTATTGGGATGGAGATACGTTTTGGAAGCGGCTTCTCAGCACGACGTGAAGGTTTTCCAAAAGAAATTCTTGCAGCTCGCCTTGCGCACCCGCGGCTCCACAGCATTGAGCCCGACTCCCGCCATGGCTCCAGCAGCATCGCTCCAGGCGGGATCAGCCAGCATGGACGGCTCTCCGGCGGTTTCTCGAGAGCCAAAACCAGCTGGACCCAGTTTTGATTTGGCTGCGAACTCCGCTAGATCTGTGGCGAGAATGATTCTCTGCTGCCGTTCAAACTCCTGGAGCATCACCAAAAAAGAGAGAGAAAGGGAGGGGGATAGGGAGAGCGTTTATTAATTATTCTTCCCATTAAGATTCACAAGGGTCAGACATCGTGGGTCTGCAGAGCCAATGAATGGCCAGAGATGCTTACAGCATATTTTCAAGTGTTTGTTTGTGGGTCCGTTTGTTTGTATTTGTTTGTGTGTTTGTTTGTATTTGTTTATTTGTTTGTGTGTATTTGTTTATTTGTTTGTGTGTTCATTTGTATTTGTTTATTTGTTTGTGTGTTCGTCTGTTTGTGTTTGTGTGTGTGTGTTTGTTTGTATTTGTTTGTTTGTGTGTTTGTTTGTATTTGTTTATTTGTTTATGTGTTTGTTTGTATTTGTTTGTGTGTTCGTTTGTATTTGTTTGTGTGTTCGTTTGTTTGTTTGTGTGTTCGTTTGGATGTATTTGTTTGTGTGTTTATATTTGTTTGTGTGTTTGTTTGTATTTGTTTGTGTGTTTGTTTCTTTGTGTTCGTGTGTGTGCGTTTAGGTTATTCTTTCATGGTCGAAATGTAGTACGAAGAGTCTCCATATTTTGTGTCTCAGTATCACAGAATGTGTGCAAGGTTTTAATCTACCAATCGTTGGGCTTGATGCCCATTTTGAGGTCACTAAAGGTTTCTATAAAGTGCATATTGCGATGTGGGTCAGACAAGGCTCCGCAGGTAAAAGGTAACTACCACGAGATCAATAACTCCATAGCTTTTCAATGTCCAACACATCCCGACACCACCACCGGTAAAAGATCACCTGGCCTGGCAGTGCCGGCTATTCCTCCTTGCCCTCTTGGGATAAACACCACAAAAAGTTTCGCTATTTTTTGTGATTTTTTAAAAATTAGGATTGAAGAGACATCAAGGTAAATTTATCACATGCAGGACAAACGTTAATTATATGATTCCGTATTATATTATGAACAGGTATTAATTAATACTCTGATATGAAGTACAAGGGAACTGGTGATCAAGGGGAGCATTCCGGTGGATTAGATTCGAACCTGGCTTCTTTGTATGACGACACAGGTAAACGAATAGGCCGAGACATTTGTATTTAAATATTACACTATCCCTTTTACACCAAAAACATCATTCCACCAAATTTTTGTTCACCCGAGTACCAATTACCTGGCGTGCTGCGTTCTCCAGGTGCTGAACTCGTTCTTCCCACACTCCTGGGACCAGAGAAGCCCCGTGGGCTGCGCTCAAAATGGCCCCCAGGACGAGAAGCATGGGGAAGATCCCCTGGGCGGTCTGAGTTCTGTGGATGGTACGAGGCATGCTGGAAAATGAAGGACCTGGGTTCGAGACTGCACAGGTGTTGCTTTCTGCACAATTTACAGCTCGGTGTTTCCTTTATATTCTCTGATTGGGGAACCGCCCCCTCCCTCCGAGATTGGGGAAGCGCCTCCTCCCTCCGAGATTGGGGAAGCGCCTCCTCCCTTCGAGATTAGGTAACCGCCCCTCCCTCCGAGATTGGGGAAGCGCCTCCTCCCTCCGAGATTGGGGAAGCGCCTCCTCCCTCCGAGATTAGGTAACCGCCCCTCCCTCCGAGATTGGGGAACCGCCCCCTCCCTCCGAGATTGGGGAAGCGCCTCCTCCCTCCGAGATTGGGGAAGCGCCTCCTCCCTCCGAGATTGGGGAAGCACCTCTTCCCTCCGAGATTGGGGAAGCGCCTCCTCCCTCCGAGATTGGGGAAGCGCCTCCTCCCTCCGAGATTGGGGAAGCGCCTCCTCCCTCCGAGATTGGGGAAGCGCCTCCTCCCTCCGGGGGAATGGCCAATCGCAGGATGTGACGATGTGCCGGATTGGGCTAAATGAACAAGGTGTGCTCACGGATATGTAAATGAGGCTTAAAGGGTGCATCAGGTAACTTCCACGCATATCCACCATTCATCCATGAACAAATCCAGATTTTTAAAATTTTCAATCCAATCCACCACAAATCAATGCATATGGTTACTTACATGGTCACGTGACAGTGTAAGACGTCCCTAAATTCACATTTTAAGGTGTTTAGTGAACCTTGGACGAGCAATTATTACCTCGACCACCAAAGGTGAACCGACGTCATGGATTCGCTCTTGCCTGTTTGTGAGCAGAAAATCTAAAAAGGTTGTTGACGGATTTGGACGAGAATTAAAAAAAATTGTGATTCTTCACCACCATTGAGTGATTGGACAAAGAAGGATGAATATCATGATATTTCAAAAAGTTATGGACGACTAATGACAAAACGTCGTGGATGAGTTGGTTTGGTGACAAGAACAAGACGATTCGATTCGATTTTGGTTCAGGTCAGAATCCAGATCCAGCCTATCAGTGGGATTCAAATGGTAAACTGTTCAGCTTGCCTCTACCGAGTGCTGTTGTAGGTTTACCTCGATTTCCTTTACAATGACAACATGAAATGTTGCATGACGTCATATATATATATATTGTTGCGGATCTCAAACGTCGGCTCTCCCCTTATCAAGGGGGGGTTAATCCCCTTGTCCTCTTATCTGGCCGACGCGACCCTGGAAGTTATAACGTCCTTCCCGGCATGGCGTTAGGTAGGGTTGTTAGGCCTAGGGATTCGCTACTACCTAAGTACTAACGCCGACCGGAAACGAGGGAATAACTCCCGCTCGAATCACGGATATGGATGGAAACGCCGAGCGGATAGCGATCCGCGATCCGAGCTGTTAACAAGTGACTAGACCCGATTATGGCGGTTACGATCATGCCACGTTTACCCAATGGAGAAAAGACTAGGACGATCGGATTAAGGAGAAACCAGAAAGAACAAGGCAATTTATTAACAAATGTACAAAGAAGAAGAGGAAACGAAAGAATGTACAAGAAAGAAAGAGGAAGGAAAAGTACACAGGGCAGCCTTAACTACGGTCTTAACTTATTCCCTGGACAAACGGGCCCGTCTCTCACACAGACACTCACATGGGGATTGCAGATGGTATGGTGGAAGATCCGGTGATGGTGTCCAGGCTCCAGTCCGGCTCCGGTCCAGCAGACGAAACCCGGCAGGCAGCTCTTCACGTTGCATAACACGAGCGGACAATTATAATCACCGGGGGAAGGCTGGTATACTGGCGTACATAATATGCGCACTACTCGCTCCAAGCGCACCCTCCCCAATGTCCTGCACGCTGCAGTTCGTGGCAATGCGTGTCGCGCGCTCGCCCTTAGAACAGCGGGTTGCCACAGCACGACTCTTTGAAATACCAAGGCTTGGCTTCAGTTCCCTCATAAAGTGCATGTCCCAGGTCAAGCGCCTCTCTCTCCCGCTCAGACCTCTTTTATGAGCGCTGCTTCGTAATTCTCTCAGTACAGTCTTGTTTAACGAGCGCCACTGCATAAGTCCTTTCAACCATGATAAGTTCTTCCAACACCAATCTTTCACTCGAGTCCTCCCCGCACAGTCCTTTTGAGGGCTTTGCGTGCGCGCTTTTATAATCAAGCCAGCGAACGCTCTCGAAGCCCAAAAGCCATGCCTATCAGGCGATGTCACTCCAGCCCTGGGTGGCTGGTTATGGCTTACCGGCCCCACCCTGACGGCTGGGTGACGTGGCCACACCTCCTCCCTGGCGCTCCGCCCCCTTTTTCCGGGCTTCACCTCGTGGCTTATGGCGGCGTTGAGCGAGCTCAAGGGCAGCAAAGGCTGCTGGCCAAGGAGTGTACCAAATTGGGAGGGGCCATGGGGCACCGACTGGAGAGCGCTTAATGGCGTCGCTTGGAGGGAGGCTGCAAAAATGGGGGGAAGGGCCTACTCTTATTTGATTGACGCAACGCAGATTCATCTATTGGAAAATGGCCTTATCTAACACATACTAAGAAATAACTGATGTCCTTTGGTGACCTATGTATTGCTTGTGGCCTATCTATGGGGTGCTACCTTTAACCTTTAATGATGTTATATTTATTTACAAGTGTGGGTTCTCAAAACAACACAACAAACAACATGCATTTTAAGGCCATTTTCCCTGCTAGAGCGGGGGTTAGCCTTGCGGTCCCCATGACAATCTTCTCCATTTTGCCCTATTTTCTGCATCTCTCCTTGTTAACCCCCTTGCCCGCATTTCTTCTTCCACCATCTTTAGCCAAGTCTTTCTCGGTCTTCCCCGTCCTCGACTTCCTTCTACATTCATTTCCATCACTCTTCTCAACCAGTCATATTTCATCCTTCCTCAACACATGACCAAACCATCTCAACCTGTTCCTCTTCACAGCATCAATCACAGGCTCTATTCCCATCATCTTTCACAATTCATCATTTGTCTTCCTCTCTCTCAACGATACTCCGCACATCCAATGAAACATTCGCATTTCCACCCTTTCCAGCCTTCGTTGTTGCTCTACGTTCATTACCCATGTCTCGCTCCCATAAATCATAACATTTCTCACACATGCAGCATACACCTTTCCCTTCAGCTTCAACGACACTCCCCTCCTCATCAGCACGCCACTCAGTTCCCGAAACTTCTTCCATGCACATCTCACTCTTGCAACCGTTGCCGAGTCTGATCCACCTTCTCCATTCAGCATGTCTCCGAGGTAGCAAAATGTTTTCACACCTTCCAGCCTCACGCCGTCTCCAAGATCCAACTCAACATTTCCTCCATCTGCAGCTCCCTCTGTGCACACCTTACATTTGAATGTAGCTGACACACTGGTTAATGACCCTCTTAGACCACTACATTTTTGATGAACCCACTCAGCGCACATTGTACATTGAATGGAGTTCACTCCGACACCCTTCCTGCACACAGCACATGGCCACTTCCCAGTTCTTTTCACCTCACCACATGCTTTACCACTTGCCATCACCTTCGTCTTTCCTATATTCACCTTCAGACCTTTTGTCTCCATACATTCCTTCCACTTGTTCATCTTTTCCTTCAGTCCATCCATACTTTCCGCAATCAACACCAGATTATCTGCATACAACAACTCCCACTGTAAACCCTCCTTGACGTTCTGAGCCAGCACCTCCATCACAGCTACAAATAGCAGTGGACTGAGTACCGACCCCCGATGCACTCCCACCTTCACCTCAAAACTCACCACTGTTCCCGTCCTTCGTCCTTACAGCTGTGCGTGCTCTTTTGTACATTGCCATCACTACTCTGATCAACCATTCCTCCACTCCCAACAACCTCAATGCCCATGTCAATACTTCGTGTGGAACCCTATCGAATGCTTTCTCCAGATCAACAAACCCAAGAAACAACTTCTTTCTCTTCTCCATGTACTTCTCCTGCAACTGCCTCACAATAAAGAGCGCGTCTGTCGTTCCTCTTCCTGGCATAAATCCAAACTGTATTTCGTCGATCTTCACCTTCTTCCTTATCCTCCTCTCCAACACCCTTTCCAATACCTTCATTACATGCTCCAATAATTTCCCATTCATTCTCAGTATTCAACAGCATTTCCATATATCTTTTCCATCTTCCATTAATTCCATCTGGGTCCACAACGATTTGTCCCACTTCATCCTTCAAGCAACTCACCCCCATCACATCACACCTCTCTTTTGCTATCTGCTTTGCAATCCTGAATACCGCTATCTGACCCTCTTCCGAATCCAAGCTTTCTCCGAACATTTTCCTACATGCCTCCTGCGCCTTTGCTACCTCTTTCTTTGCAGCCTTCTTGGCTGCCTTATAACTTTCATGCTGTGCTTTTTCTTCTCCCTTACCCTTCGCCTTCTGCCACTCCTTGAACTTCTTCCTCTTCTCGTCAATCCTCTTTCCAACTTCCTTCACCCACTGAGCTCTCCTCGCACCTTTCACCCTTATGTCGCAGACAACCAAGTGGTGCTGTGAACGAGCCTCCTCCCCCGGGATCACCTTTGTGTCCCGGAGGTGCCCCCTACCTCGCCTACGCACCATCAGGTAGTCCACGGTTGTCGTCGACCCACCTGACGTGTATGTAACAAGCTTATTATCCTCTTTCTGGAACTGAGTATTACAAATCAACAAATCAGCTCCATCAGCAAACTCCAAAATCCTTTCACCTTCTCCATTTCTCACACCATATCCGTAACCCCCAGGAACTCCCTCAAAACCATCCATACTCCTTCCCACATGTCCATTTAGGTCTCCTCCTACCACAACAACTTCCTCATCTTTCACGTTTTCCATCAGCTTCTCTATCGCACACCAGAACTTGTACTTCTCTTCATCGCTCCGACCAACCTGCGGAGCATATCCCGAGATGACGTTCACCAAGAGCTTTCCAATCATCATTTTCACCATCATCAACCTATCACTCACTCCGGTCACACTCACCACACTGTCTACAAACTCCTCAGAAAACAGGACACCAATACCATTCACGCCCTCCGGGCACCCTTGCCACACAAACTTTTATTTCTGTCCCTGCCTAGCCTTCACCATTCTCACACCACTTCCCTTCCATCTCGTCTCTTGCACACAACATATGTCCACTCTTCTTCTGATCAATACTTCCACCACTTCTCCTGATCTCCCTGTCATTGTCCCTACATTCCATGTCCCAAACCTCAGAAACCGATCTCCACTTCGGGCTGTACCCTGCCCACATGTAGTTGTAATAGTCATGGTTCTCTTTTTGAGGCAATGTTTTTATGGCCGGATGCCCTTCCTGACGCCAACCCTCTTAGTCGCCTCTTACGACACGCAGGGATACGGTGTACCTATTCTAACCAGAGTACACACCGGGATAAAGGTTTGAATAAAACCAAACGCGTTTAATCCCGAACAAATAAACGGAGAATGAAATCAACAATAACTATATACAATGAAGTAAAAATAAATCCGATAAAAACTAAGGCGTCAAGTCACAAGCACAGACGGGGCGAGGGACACAAAATGGCGACTTATCTCTGGTGGCAGCGGTTGAGAGGATGGGCACGGAGCAGGCGATGATGAGCAGGACGACGAAGAGATGATGAGGAGACGAACAGGACCATCAACAGGCAATGGTGGAGGATGATAACACCAAGGCGAAACCAGGAAGGCAGGATGACCTCCTTAGCTTAAAGCTCTCCTTCTTAGGCAGACCAATCCCCTCAGAATACCAGTTCTCACCAAAAACGTGAGCTCCGCTCCTCAGGCTCGCGGTACAGTTCCTACAACATATCCAGGGTCTGCTCATATGTGAGTGCAGAAGCATGCTGCAGGTCCTCTCCGCTCTCCATTGCTCTGTGGAAATGTAAACTTGTTACCTCTCCCACGATCAAGAAACGATGTCCTGCTGCAGTTTTCGACAAGTGAACATTCACCCTTCCGAAGCGAAGATTATATCACCAAGTGAAGGAAATTTACCCGGAAAGAAGCACTTTACCAAACGACTCTGTGGGTTCTCAAAACCGCAATATATATATATATATATATATATATATATATATATATATATATATATATATATATATATATACAGTCACGTAAAAAAGTAAGTACACCCCATGTAAAGTTTTGACTTTTTCAACACATTTCAACATACAGCTATTTGATCTTCATTTCAACAATATTAATAGATAAAGGTGATATAATATAACAAATATCATGAAACATTTACATTTTGTAGTCCATTGTATAATTTAAATATACATGAATGCAAATTTCGCATGTGGAAAAAGTAAGTACACCCCATGAAATGTTTAAAAAAAATCTTTTTAACATATGTGGACATATCAATATTTGATCTTCATTTAAACAGTATCTATAGATAAAGGTGATCTAATTGAACAACAAACAATGAAAAATTGACTTTGCAATAATTTATTCAACAAAAAATAGTTGCACAGCTCGTTTCAAATCCCCCCACAACATCTCAATGGGATTTAGATCCGGGCTTTGACTTGGCCATTCCAGAACCCTCCATTTCTTTCTTTTCAGCCATTCCTTGGTGGATTTACTGGTATGTTTAGGGTCATTGTCATGTTGCAAGGTCCACCTTCGGTTGAGCTTCAACTTCCCGACAGATGGCCTCACATTATCCTCAAGCACCCTCTGGTACAATGAAGAATTCAAAGTGGATTATATGATGGTGAGCTGCCCAGGCCCTGATGCAGCAAAGCTGCCCCAAACCATAATATTTCCACCACCATGCTTTCCAGTTGGTATGAGGTTCTTGTGGTCAAATGCTGTCTTTGGTTTTCGCCAAACATGTCTTCTGGTACTGTGGCCAAAATAGCTCTACCTTTAACCCATCTGTCCAGAGCACATTGTTCCAGAAGTGCTGGTCTTTGCCTCGGTGTTCATTGGCAAACTTTAGTCTTGCCCTGATGTTCTTTCTGGACAGTAAAGGTTTCCTCCTGGCACACCTCCCATGTAGATCAAATTTGTGCAGCCTCTTTCTCATGGTAGACTCGTGCACTTTGACATCAACAGTGGCAAGAGCTACCTGTTGGTCCCGTGATGACATTCTGGGGTTCTTAGAGACTTCTTTCAGAATCTTGCGGGCTGCTCTCGGGCTGAACTTGCTGGGGCGGCCTCGCCTGAACAAGTTGGCAGTTGTTTGGAATCTTCTCCACTTGTAGATGATCTTCCGGACAGTCGAATGATTGATTTCAAATTGTTTGGAGATCTTTTTAAATCCCTTCCCAGACTCGTAGGCATCTATAACCTTCTTTCTGAAGGCCTCAGAGAGCTCTTTTGATCTAGGCATGGTGACGCCCCACACTTCAACAACAAAGAGCAAACCAAACGAAATGTCTGAGGTTTAAATAAGATAGGTTCCTCCAAGATCCTCTATAACGATGTTCTAATCATTTACACCTGAGCTGGTGCACCTCATTCTAATTTTAGATATTTGAAGTCGTGATAAATGTAGGGGTGTACTTACTTTTTCCACATGCGAAATTTGCATTTATGTTTATTTAAATTATACAAGGGACTACAAAATGTAAATGTTTCATGATATTTGTTATATTATATCACCTTTATCTATTAATATTGTTGAAATGAAGATCAAATTGCTGTATGTTGAAATATGTTGAAAAAGTCAAAACTTTACATGGGGTGTACTTACTTTTTCACGTGACTGTATATATATACCTTTGTAAACTTGTTACATACAAATGTTACTTTTGTTACTTACAAATGTTACTTACAATGTTACTTACATACAAATTCGACTTACAGACAGACTTAAAAACGGAACTCGTTCGTAACCCGGGGACTGCCCCTGTATGTATATATGTATATATATATATATATATATATATATATATATATATATATATATATATATATATATATATATATTGTTACGGATACGGGGGACGGCTCTCCCGTTAGCAAGGGGTGATTAGCCCCTTGTCCTGTTAAGCTGGCCGTCTCCCCGGTCCTGGTACTTGTAACGCTATCCCGCGGGATGGAACGGATCAGGGTTATGGGTCCAGGGTCTATCCCGAATACCTTTATCCGTCCCTCCGCAGACTAGGGAGACAAGTACCCGCTCGAACCCCGGTTTGGATGGTCTAGTTAGTTGCCGAGCGGTTTTTAGCAACCCGAAGTTCGAGTCATTAGCCTTTACTAAACCCGATCCTGAGCGTTGGCTGAATCGCGCCACGTACACTCAATATGGAAACCTCTAAAGCGACCGAAAGAGCATGAAGAAGTAAAGACAAAGTAGGGAATAACAAGATTTATTACTATTTACACACAACTAAAGCAGAAAAGAAATGGAATATGATTTACAAGGCAATGGAAGGAGCAGGAGACATAGTGCAATGATTAGCTTATATATATGGCAGTCTTACTTATAAACCCCAAGACAACATGAAAGACGGACAAACGGGCACACTTACACGGGGGAAATGATGGCAGGAATCACTGGAGGGAGGAGAAGCTCCAAGCCGATGGCAGGGCAGGAAGGTCCGGGCAATTCCACACCGTCGAGGTCCACGTTCCGTGCTCGAAGCGAACAGCAGCTGGCAGCTCCGCGTCTCCACAACCTGCAATAGGGCCTAGAGGGTCTCGGCGTATTGCTGCAGTATCAGCACCCCCTCACGTTTCGTTCTCTCTTGGCTGCTTTAGCTGGATCGCGCATCTACCGCACCTCTCTCTCAATCTTCTCCAAAAAGCCAGCCCTATAGAAACCTGCATGTGTCCTTTTATAACGTGCTTTTGGGTTTCTTACCCGCATGCGTTGTAAACGCCCCTCGGTCAGCTCGCCTCGGCCTTGATTGGTCACGAGGGCTACCGATCCCGCCCCTCTTGATGACGCGTTGGCAAAGCCACGCCTTGTTCCTTGCACTTGGCTGACTCCTCCCCCCCCCCCCCCCCCCGATGACGAGCTGGAGACACGCCTTTCTTCTCCGTTGGTTACCTCGTGCGTAATGGAGTCAAATGCAGCAAACAGTGGATGAAATGCAGCAAAGTGGCTAAAGAAGTCAATTGCAGCAAACCTGGCAAACCTGGCACTTGGAAGATGCCATGGGGCGTCGGAGGGACCTACTCTTATTTAATTCGGTGCAATGAAGAGTCAAACTATTGGGAAACACATCCTTAACCTACATAAAATAAGGGACTAACTATTTAAAAGGATATATGGTGCCCTGTGTGTAGGTTTATGGAATTAACTAAGAGGACGAGCTTCGACCTTTCTTTACATTACGAGGGTCAGTTACACACAACAAAACCATAATTCTCACATTCTTTACACTTTCTCAAATTCGTAACAATATATATATATATATATATATATATATATATATATATATATATATATATATATATATACAGGCAGTCCCCGGGTTACGAACGAGTTCCGTTTTTAAGTCTGTCTGTAAGTCGAATTTGTATGTAAGTCGGAACAGTTATGTACGGTTCACATCTAGTGTCAATTAGTCAAATGTTTGTCTTAGTATATCGTATATATTTTACCTAAAACATCTATAGGTATAAAAAACATGAAAGAAACATTTCTTAAACTGTTTAGATAGAATAGAAAAGATAATGATTTAATGGTTAACACTTACTCTCGTTCCAATTGATGTCTTGCAAACCTTGAAACGATCATACCTTGATATATCTTTCCGAGATGATGGGCCTGGTGTTGGAGAGGATGGACCTGGTGCTGGAGAGGATGGACCTGGTGCTGGTCAATTTTCTTAAAGTAAACATCAAGGGTGGCTTGAACAGAGCTTTTCTCATATTTCTCTTGTCTAACACTCCCCTTATTATATACTATGTGTGTCTGTTTGATTTTTTTTCTGTGTGATAAATGTTATCACTTTCACGAGCCTCGATTCTGTATACAAAAAAAATAAAAAAATAAAAAAAATTCTTTTTTAATTAAAAACTATTTTTTAAATAATAGGCTTTACGGAGGTCGGTACATAAGTACGGGCGTTCGTAAGTCGGGCGTTCGTAACCCGGGGACTGCCTGTATATATACATATATATACATATATATATATGATTATATGTATAAACAGTATATACAGTATATTGTTGCGGATCCGGTGTCTGTCGATGTACTAAGTGGGGGGGGGGGGGTTAAGACCCAATTTCCCCACAGACACCGGGTCCACGGGCCGTCGACCACGACGAAGCTCACACCCGGCGGGTTGTGGAGCAACTCTAATCGCCAATCCCCCAACCACGGGCTGAAGAGTTATCGACCTGGATCCGAATACCTTCGAGACCACGTGACCGGGAAGACCGGGGATTAAACCCCTCGCGATCCCACACCTAGTTCAGTGAGGCGCGCTGAGCGAATCGTGTGGTGTGGGTCGCGGTTTTACACTGCCTGATCTACGGACATAATCGAGCAGCCGAATTCGGTTTTAACGATGCCGGGTCAATGTGGAAAAAGATGCACACAAGCAGGTCGAGAGGAAATAAAATGTACATGTCTTTATTCACAAAAAGCACAAAAAAATGACGAGAAGCAGGCTTATCAATAATCCTTACCTAACTATGCCCAACACAGGCGCCTGGCACACTCGCACACAGGGGATAAATCACACTGGATAAACCCGTATCGGGAGGACGTGCAGACGCTGATTTGGGTGAGGGCATTTCCTGCACGTAGCATATGGGTCGATCCGGTAGACAGCACGGAGGAAGATCAGCACGAAGAACGACCAGCACGGAGGACGACCTTTGCCTTTTGCTCTGCCTTTTGCTCCCGAGCTCTGCCTTTTGTAGGAATTTAGCTCTGGTCCGTATGGGAGAGCGCTCCCATACAGACCCGAATACAGACAAGGGATAAAATAACTGAAAAATAAATATGTGTAGTTTGTAACACTTACAGTCACGTGAAAAAGTAAGTACACCCCATGTAAAGTTTTGACTTTTTCAACATATTTCAACATACAGCTATTTGATCTTCATTTCAACAATATTGATAGATAAAGGTGATATAATACAACAAATATCATGAAACATTTACATTTTGTAGTCCATTGCATAATTTAAATAAATATAAATGCAAATTTCGCATGTGGAAAAAGTAAGTACACCCTTACATTTATCACTACTTCAAATACCTAAAATTAGAATCAGGTGCACCAGCTCAGGTGCAAATGATTAGAACATCGTTAGAGAGGATCTTGGAGGAACCTGTCTTATTTAAACCTAAGACATTTAGTTTGGTTTGCTCTTTGTTGTTGAAGTGTGCGGCGTCACCATGCCAAGATCAAAAGAGCTCTCTGAGGCCTTCAGAAAGAAGGTCATAGATGCCTACGAGTCCGGGAAGGGATTTAACCTCCAAACAATTTGAAATCAATCATTCGACTGTCCAGAAGATCATCTACAAGTGGAGTAGACTCCAAACAACTGCCAACTTGTTCAGGCCAGGTCGCCCCAGCAAGTTCAGCCTGAGAGCTGACCGCAAGATGCTGAAAGAAGTCTCCAAGAACCCCAGAATGTCATCATGGGACCTACAGGTAGCTCTTGCCACTGTTGATGTCAAAGTGCACGAGTCTACCATTAGAAAGAGGCTGCACAAATTTGATCTACATGGGAGGTGTGCCAGGGGAAACCTTTGCTGTCTAGAAAGAACATCAGGGCAAGACTAAAGTTTGCCAATGAACACCTCGGCAAAGACCAGCACTTCTGGAACAATGTGCTCTGGACAGATGAGTCAAAGGTAGAGCTATTTGGCCACAGTACCAGAAGACATGATTGGCGAAAACCAAAGACAGCATATTTGACCACAAGAACCTGATACCAACTGTAAAGCATGGTGGTGGAAATATTATGGTTTGGGGCAGCTTTGCTGCATCAGGGCCTGGGCATCTCACCATCATAGAATCCACCATGAATTCTTCATTGTACCAGAGGGTGCTTGTGGATAATGTGAGGCCATCTGTCGGAAAGTTGAAGCTCAACCGAAGGTGGACCTTGCAACATGGCAATGACCCTAAACATACCAGTAAATCCACCAAGGAATGGCTGAAAAGAAAGAAATGGAGGGTTCTGGAATGTCCAAGTCAAAGCCCGGATCTAAATCCCATCGCGATGTTGTGGGGGGGGGGGGGGGGGGGGTTTGAAACGAGCTGTGCATGCAAGAAACCCCTCAAACATCGCACAGCTGAAAGAATTCTGCATGGAGGAGTGGGCAAAAATTTATCCCAGTCGATGTCAGAGACTGGTAGACAGTTATAAGAAACGCCTAGTTGAGGTTGTTTCTGCCAAAGGGGGAATACCACCTATGAGAGCCAAGGGTGTACTTACTTTTTCCACATGCGAAATTTGCATTTATGTTTATTTAAATTTTACAATGGACTACAAAATGTAAATGTTTCATGATATTTGTTATATTATATCATCTTTATCTATCAATATTGTTAAAATGAAGATCAAATAGCTGTATGTTGAAATATGTTGAAAAAGTCAAAACTTAAATGGGGTGTACTTACTTTTTCACGTGACTGTAGCTCAAATCGGCTCTTGAATCTCGTCCGGAATCATTAAAAATCGTCCGAGGCCTTGGCAGGAAAACCACAGGCTGCACTCCGTGGGCATGAACTAGGCCTCGCCACGCACTCCACTCACTCCTGGCTCCGTGCGCAAAGCGAACAGGCCGCACCCGTACACTTGTCTCTGCTCAGGAAACCTCTGTTCTCGGTCCACAGTTCCTCCTCCTCACGATCACTATCAAGATGTCGGAGCACGACCGTTCGTGATGAATCTTCCCTGCGCAAGAGCAATAGCGATAGCGACCGTTCACTATGGGATGCAGAACGAGAAGAAACAAGAAGAGAAAATGTGACTATTTGCTCTGGGATCCAGAACGAGAAGCTAAAAATGTCGGCACACGACCGTTCACCACCAGATCCAGAACCCGAGAGACACGACTGTTCGCTATGGGATCCAGAATATGAAGCATGACTGTTCGCTATGGGATCCAGAACGCAAAAAGACAATATGTCCACCACTCCAATTGTTTTGTACGCGAGGCTCTGACGTCACCCTACGACGTCTCCGTGTCCGATCCTATCAGCGAGTCCCATCTTACCAGTCCTTTTGCCAATCAAATCCCGGACCAATCACTGCTCTTCGGGGCATGGCTCATGGCCCTGCCTGTGGTGATGGAGTGCCTGCGGCACCAGCAGTAGTGTTCGATGCCTGGTTGCCGGTTGTTTTTTAATTAGTGTCATTAATTATGGTGTCGATTGCTTGGCTCTGGTGTGTAGTGCGGTGTCATAAGGAACACAGGAAAAGATTACAGAAGCAATTACATACAGGGGATTAATTTACCAATAATCCGTCGCTAATTAACAAACCCCACCCCACTCATGGGGACGAAGATACAAGCTATTCCACGGCATACGGTCCACACAAATTTCCTACTTATGATACATCGAGGTTTCTTCTTCTTCAGGACAGTCAGAGCACATCAATCTACACACTCTACCTGGCTCTAAGGTGATCATCGTCTACCCCCTACAAACGTAACAGTATGTATGTATGTATGTATGTATGTATGTATGTATGTATGTATGTGTGTATGTATGTTTGTATATGCTGTATTGCCAATAGAAGATCTATTTGAGAGATGAGGGTGAAGGCTCTGCTTATATATTATAAAGTACTTTTTAAGTAGTTAAGTGTTGTATTTATTATGTTTGTTGTATAACTACCACTGTTCAGGCTAATTTAATATTATTGATATAAATTTATAATGAGACGTGTGGCCTGGAAACGTTGTACGCACACAACAAATACTATTACTCATGAGAGCGAGATTCTCACCTTTCATGTGCAGTATATATGTGTGTTCAACTGATATTGTTCGTCACTAAATTTACCTTTATAAGAACAAGTGATGTTGTGCATTGATGACGAATTCCAAGGTGCCATCAATTTTCACAGATCCACTTGCACACGTATCCCACATCCGCCCTCTAATCACAGGTACAACCAACCAATAGGCAGGTGATAAATGAAAAGGCAACTATAAAGGATTCTTATATAATGGGGTCATCCACATTGTTTGAGAAAGTTCTCGAGTTGAACACACCTGCCCTCATTCAGGTGGCTAATGTGACTCCGCTGTCTCGAGAGGGCACGTGGGAGGGGGACTCGTGCGCCTGCTTCCAGCTTGCTGACAGTAATTGCACTCTGTTCACAAACATCACACACAATGGTGAAATAATGCGAAAAACATTGTTTATGCCTTGAATTATGGAAAAGCTGCCACAGCAACCCATGGAAACTTCGTCCTCATACGACCCAAAACGTTCATCGTGAATGCATTTTTCAAATGATATAACACGACGATTCTGATGTCCTCTCCGCACGACGATTCTGATGTCCTCTCCGCACGACAATTCTGATGCTTCCTCCACATGACGATACTGATGTCCTCACTGCATAACGATACTGATATCTTCTCCGCATGACGATTCTGATGTCCTCTCCTCACGACAATTCTGATATCCTCTCCGCACGACAATTCTGATGCTTCCTCCACATGACGATACTGATGTCCTCTCCGCACGACGATTCTGATATCCTCTCCGCACGACAATTCTGATGCTTCCTCCACATGACGATACTGATGTCCTCTCCGCACGACGATTCTAATGTCCTCTCCGCACGACAATTGTGATGCTTCCTCCACGGGACGATACTGATGTCCTCTCCACACGACGATTCTTTAGTTTGGCGAATGTGATAGTTTGGCGGAGGTGTTAGTTTGGCGGATGTGTTAGTTTGGCGGATGTGTTAGTTTGGCTGAGGGTGTAAGTTTGGCGGATGTGTTAGTTTGGCGGATGTGTTTGTTTGGCGCATGTGTAAGTTTGGCGGATGTGTTAGTTTGGCGCATGTGTTTGTTTGGCGGATGTGTTAGTTTGGCGGATGTGTTAGTTTGGCGGATGTGTTAGTTTGGTGGATGTGTTTGTTTGGCGGATGTGTTAGTTTGGCGGATGTGTTTGTTTGGCGGATGTGTTTGTTTGGCGAATGTGTTTGTTTGGTGGATGTGTTAGTTTGGCGGATCTGTTAATTTGGCGAATGTGTTTGTTTGGCGCATGTGTTTGTTTGGCGGATGTGTTTGTTTGGCGCATGTGTTTGTTTGGCGGATGTGTTTGTTTGGCGCATGTGTTTGTTTGGCGCATGTGTTTGTTTGGCAGATGTGTTTGTTTGGCGGATGTGTTAGTGTGGCGCATGTGTTTGTTTGGCGGATGTGTTTGTTTGGCACATGCGTTTGTTTGGTGGATGTGTTAGTTTGGCGGAACTGTTAGTTTGGCAGATGTGTTTGTTTGGCGCATGTGTTTGTTTGGCAGATGTGTTTGTTTGGCGCATGTGTTTGTTTGGCGGATGTGTTTGTTTTGGCGCATGTGTTTGTCAGGCGGATGTGTTTGTTTGGCGTCTGCGTTTGTTTGGCGGATGTGTTAGTTTGGCGGATGTGTTTATTTGGCGGATGTGTTTGTTTGGCGCATGTGTTTTTTTGGCGGATGTGTTTGTTTGTCGCATGTGTTTGTTTTGTGGATGTGTTTGTTTGGCGCTTGTGTTTGTTTGGCGGATGTTTGGCGGATGTGTTAGTTTGGCGCAGGTGTTACTTTGGCGGATGTGTTAGTTTGGCACGTGCGTTTGTTTGGCGGATGTGTTAGTTTGGCGCATGCGTTTGTTTGGCGGATGTGTTAGTTTCGCGGATGTGTTAGTTTGGCAGATGTGTACGTTTGGCAGATGTGTTAGTTTGGCGGCTGTGTTTGTTTCGTGGATGTGTTAGTTTGGCGATGTGTTTGTTTGGCGGATGTGTTTGTTTGGCGGATGTGTTAGTGTGGCGCATGTGTTTGTTTGGCGGATGTGTTTGTTTGGCGCATGCGTTTGTTTGGCGGATGTGTTAGTTTGGCGGATCTGTCAGTTTGGCGGATGTTTTTGTTTGGCGGATGTGTTTGTTTGGTGCATGTGTTTGTTTGGCGGATGTGTTTGTTTGGCGCATGTGTTTGTTTGGCGGATGTGTTTGTTTAGCGCATGTGTTTGCTTGGCGGATGTGTTTGTTTGGCGGATGCGTTTGTTTGGCGGATGTGTTAGTGTGGCGCATGTGTTTGTTTGGCGCATGTGTTTGTTTTGCGGATGTGTTTGTTTGGTGGATGTGTTTGTTTGGTAGATGTATTGGTTTGGCGGATGTGTTAGTTTGGCGAATGTATTGGTTTGGCGGATGTGTTTGTTTGGCGGATGTGTTTGTTTGGCGCATGTGTTTGTTTGGCGCATGTGTTTGTTTGGCGGATGTGTTTGTTTGGCGCATGTGTTTGTTTGGCGAATGTGTTTGTTTGGCGGATGTGTTTGTATAGCGCATGTGTTTGTTTGGCGGATGTGTTTGTTTGGCGCATGTGTTTGTTTGGCGGATGTGTTTGTTTGGCGCATGTGTTTGTTTGGCGGATGTGTTTGTTTGGCGGATGTGTTAGTGTGGCGCATGTGTTTGTTTGGCGGATGTGTTTGTTTGGCGCATGCGTTTGTTTGGCGGATGTGTTAGTTTGGCGGATCTGTCAGTTTGGCGGATGTTTTTGTATAGCGCATGTGTTTGTTTGGCGGATGTGTTTGTTTGGCGCATGTGTTTATTTGGCGGATGTGTTTGTTTGGCGCACGTGTTTGTTTGGCGGATGTGTTTGTTTGGCGGATGCGTTTGTTTGGCGGATGTGTTAGTGTGGCCCATGTGTTTGTTTGGCGCATGTGTTTGTTTGGCGGTTGTGTTTGTTTGGCGCATGTGTTTGTTTGGTGGATGTGTTTGTTTGGCGGATGTGTTTGTTTGGCGGATGTGTTAGTTTGGCGGATGTGTTTGGTTGGCGGATGTGTTAGTTTGGCACATGTGTTTGTTTGGCGCACGCGTTTGTTTGGCGGATGTGTTAGTTTGGCAGATATGTTTGTTTGGCGGATGTGTTTGTTTGGCGCACGTGTTTGTTAGGCGGATGTGTTTGTTTGGCGCATGTGTTTGTTTGGCGCATGTGTTTGTTTGGCGCATGTGTTTGTTTGGCGGATGTGTTTGTTTGGCGGATGTGTTAGTCTGGCGCAGGTGTTTGTTTGGCGGATGTGTTAGTTTGGCGGCTGTGTTCGTTTGGCGGATGTGTTTGTTTGGCGGGTGTGTTTGTTTGGCGCACGTCTTAGTTTGGCGGATGTGTTTGTTTGGCGGATGTGTTAGTTTGGCGGACGTGTTTGTTTGGCGAACGTGTTTGTTTGGCGGACGTGTTAGTTTGGCGGATGTGTTAGTTTGGCGGATGTGTTAGTTTGGCGGATGTGTTTGTTTGGCGGATGTGTTAGTTTGCCGCATATGTAAGTTTGGCGGATGTGTTTGTTTGGTGTACGTGTTAGTTTGGCGGACGTGTTTGTTTGGCGGACGTGTTTGTTTGGCAGATGTGTTTGTTTGGCGGACGTGTTAGTTTGGCGGATGTGTTAGTTTGGCGGACGTGTTAGTTTGGCGGACGTGTTTGTTTGGCGGACGTGTTTGTTTGGCGGACGTGTTTGTTTGGCGCACGTGTTTGTTAGGCGGATGTGTTTGTTTGGCGCATGTGTTAGTTTGTCGGATGTGTTTGTTTGGTGGATGTGTTTGTTTGGCGGATGTGTTAGTTTGGTAGATGTGTTAGTTTGGCAGCTGTATTGGTTCGGCGGATGTGTTCGTGTGGTGGATGTGTTTGTTTGGTGGATGTGTTTGTTTGGCGGATGTGTTAGTTTGGCGGACGTGTTTGTTTGGCGCATGTGTTAGTTTGTCGGATGTGTTTGTTTGGTGGATGTGTTTGTTTGGCGGATGTGTTAGTTTGGTAGATGTGTTAGTTTGGCAGCTGTATTGGTTCGGCGGATGTGTTCGTGTGGTGGATGTGTTTGTTTGGTGGATGTGTTTGTTTGGCGTATGTGTTAGTTTGGCGGACGTGTTTGTTTGGCGGATGTGTTTGTTTGGCGCATGTGTTAGTTTGGCGGATGTGTTAGTTTGGCGGATGTGTTAGTTTGGCGGATGTGTTTGTTTGGCGGATGTGTTAGTTTGGCGGATGTGTTTGTTTGGCGGATGTATTTGTTTTGTGGATGTGTTAGTTTGGCGCATGTGTTTGTTTGGCAGATGTGTTAGTTTGTCGGATGTGTTTGTTTGGCACATGTGTTTGTTTGGCGCATGTGTTAGTTTGTCGGATGTGTTTGTTTGGTGGATGTGTTTGTTTGGCGGATGTGTTAGTTTGGTGGATGTGTTAGTTTGGCAGCTGTATTGGTTCGGCGGATGTGTTCGTGTGGTGGATGTGTTTGTTTGGTGGATGTGTTTGTTTGGCAGCTGTATTGGTTCGGCGGATGTGTTCGTGTGGTGGATGTGTTTGTTTGGCGGATGTGTTAGTTTGGCGGACGTGTTTGTTTGGCGGATGTGTTTGTTTGGCGGATGTGTTAGTTTGGCGCATGTGTTAGTTTGTCGGATGTGTTTGTTTGGTGGATGTGTTTGTTTGGCGGATGTGTTAGTTTGGTGGATGTGTTAGTTTGGCAGCTGTATTGGTTCGGCGGATGTGTTCGTGTGGTGGATGTGTTTGTTTGGTGGATGTGTTTGTTTGGCAGCTGTATTGGTTCGGCGGATGTGTTCGTGTGGTGGATGTGTTTGTTTGGCGGATGTGTTAGTTTGGCGGACGTGTTTGTTTGGCGGATGTGTTTGTTTGGCGGATGTGTTAGTTTGGCGCATGTGTTAGTTTGGTGGATGTGTGTCATCTAACAATGACGTCATCAGTCACGTAGTTCGGCCGCCATCTTGGAAAAACCGAAAAACGTTGCACCTCCATATCTCCGAAAGTGCTCATAGTGGGGGGGCCAATGTTTTCCCGTTGAATTCAAATGTTAATTTGTGGACACTGGTTGGGTTGTCTTTAGGGATGATAGAAGTTGTAGAAAAAATATGTCTCCATTTTTTTCAAGTTCTTTATAGCGGCCATTTTGGATTATCAAAATGGCGTTTGTTGAAAACCGAAATTGTCATTATCTTGGCTTCTAAATGACCTAGAGTGTTAATTTTGGTGTCCAAATGTACATATTTGCGGATACTTAATCCAATAAACACACATTTATACACCTACATATGATCAAAAGGGTTCTTATGGCAGCCATCTTGGATTTTCACGCACTTATGCCAACACATATATATATTTTTTTCCATCATTTTCACTTCTAAATCACATAAAGGCTGGACTTTAGTGTTCAAATGTACACTTATAATGTCTTTGTGCAATATTTTTAGTTGGCAGTGTTCATTGTTACATTGAAGGATCTCCATCCTCCTCATCATCAGTGTTATCGATTCCCATGGGGCGCTCCTGACCCGTGTTACCACACACCTCTTCATCTGCCCCACACATACACATCTCAGAACAGTTGAGATGCTGAGACCTGCATGAGCAGTGAGACATGCATTGGGTCTTCTTGCAGTTACATTTGATTAGATGTGTGATGGCAGCTGGGGCTGGAGGGTCCTTGGTTGTGATGGGCACCAGCTGATCTCCTTCTGCTCTCCATCCATGTTCTGTTGGTTGTGGAAGCTGGGGGTCCGGTACATCAGCCTGATGCCACACCATGGCCTGGAAATGTGCACGAGCAATGGCTTCATGTAAAGCTCCCCGTGTTGGTGGCAGCTTCTGTGCCTCTAGCTGTTTCTTGGTAAACAGTCTCCACCTCAGCTTGCCCACATCCACAACTGTAGTACGAGGCTCATACAGCTGGCATACAAATGCCTCAATGTCACTTTCTGTGTCAGCTCTCAGCTCCTCAGAGGCCCCAAGGTCATGAAACGCAGATACCACCTCAACAGAGCACCTATTGAGGGCTTGCCAACATGTGAGCTTTCCCTTGCCGGCAAACCGACCAGTCTGGTCTGCTCCCGTGAATGCATGGAATCCTGGTAGGGCTGCAGCCTTCCTGACACCAAGTTCATGTACTATTGGTTCCAGTGAGATTTGCCTCTTCTTGTTCCCCACACCCGTGATGAAGTATGTGTCTTTGCATAGTTCATGGTACCGGTGGAGTGCTAGGATGAATACATCAGTATCAGGTGACTGAATGTACAGCTGTGTTGCACCTCTTCGGACGGCATCTAGACTGTGAAGAAAGATCCTCGTATCAGCCTCCTCCTGGGAGCTACGGAGATGCTGTACATCCATGCAGTTGGAGAAGACATCCTGCCTTGAAGTGACGATGAAGACCTTGGTAGTCCCCTCAAAGTGACACAGAGCTTTCTTTGCCAGATAGACAGTTAGCTCATCTTTGGTGTTGGTGTGCGACAGGAACTGTTTTGCTGTCAGTTTCCCAATCGGGGTGCTGTCTTGAACGTGGTAAGCAGTGGGCGGCTTGCCACCTTGGCGCCTCTCCCGTGTGGCCTCTTTCAGTGAATTTGGCAGATCATATCGGTCAAACACGAGGTGGACTTCATCATACCCGTTGGTCTTGCAGTCCAGTGTTGCATTGAAATGGCCAGCCCACTGGGCACATGTTTTGACCCATTGTGGCTTACCCATTGCTTGCACTAATGCCATGCCGTCTATGACAGTCACCTTCTTGGGAGGGGGTGGAGTATGTTCAGGATTGTCGTCGTCTGGCTGCTGACCAGTGCCAGTTGACTTCTTGGGTAGATCTTCTAGGATGCCCATGAGCTTGCTTTTGTCTGTGCATGGTAGTAGTGTCCCAGCCATTGCAAAGAGGGTTCGTGGAAGCGCGGTGAATTCATATTGACCTATGGCATCCTTCAAGTTGATCTCTGGTCGTGAGCGGGCCACGATCAGCATGCGCGCAAACAGTGACCTGTCGTCTTTCAGCTCTACAACCTTGTCTGCCAGTTTGTGCTTCACAGCTTTCCTGGCACTCTTCCACATCTTCAGTTTGACCTTTCCCATTCTGGCCCAAAGGTTGATTTCATTTGTGTTGATGCGCTCTGCAACAAACGTGTTATACGCTTTCTGACCAATCTCATCTTGGTTGCAGACATCCTTCTGTACTTCAGCTGGCATCACCACCTTGGTGATGATAGTCGTCAGGTCTTCACCCTCATGCGTCATGGGATTCATGGACTCTCTGATCACATTCTTCAGTCGACGAATGCTGTCTTCCTGCCGAGCCCAGACTGTGGTTGATAGGTCGTGGTGCTCCTTGCGTGTAGCTGATTGTGAGCCAGCCATCTGACGGGCTTCTTCAGCAAGCCTACTCAGCTCTGGTGCTGTCAGAAAGAACCTTTCGCGGGCACTGGCATTCTGGGTAATGCCCACAATACCCCCTGTCACCTTCATGATCCTGTTGATGTGCTCCAGTGCATGGTCCACACCTACAGCACAGAAGGGGATTTCATTCTTATGGACACTGAAGTTCCCATCCATGAACTCTTGGTAGATCCCTGGATCTGTCATCTTCAGGGCCTTCATCTCTGCAAGGTACCGGGGAGTCAGCCTGGCATATTTCTGTTTGTCATGTGCAAAGAAGTATATGCACATCTCATCCAGTGAAGACAGGTGAAGCTCAAATTGTCCATCACGGGTGGCACGGATGAATGTGTATATCAGCATTATCATCCGC
Source organism: Myxine glutinosa (assembly GCF_964187855.1). Classification (NCBI taxonomy): domain Eukaryota; kingdom Metazoa; phylum Chordata; class Myxini; order Myxiniformes; family Myxinidae; genus Myxine; species Myxine glutinosa. Next base: position 184,954,981 of record NC_136266.1, read on the forward strand.
ATGTAGCGTCGCACAAACTTGAACAGTGGACTCTTGGCTTCTTTCCTCTCATCAAACTTTGCCATGGCCTCCAGGACTTCGTTTGACTCGAGGACAGCTAGCATGTTGTTCTGCGCGCTTGTCATCTCCTCTCGGTTGTGTAGATGACAGCTCTGGGCAACCTGTTGTGCTGACTGGGTACATGGGCCCCTCAGATGGGGATGCTCTTGGAAGAATTCGTCCACATAGAGGTCGAAGAGGGCTTGGACAGTGGTGATGTGGGCCTCCAAAGCCCTCTTCATGTGCTTGGCTTCCAGTATTTGTCTGGTCGTTTTTGGGCCATAGATATCAGCCTCAGACCAAGCCTCGTCAAGACCACTGTCCTCTATGGCATTCCCAGCAGCCCTCAGTGCAGCCATCACAGTGTGCATCTCCCCTAGTCGCAGTACCCACTTGCCTTTGCAGTCATCTCTGGTCATCTCCAGCTGTTTGGCTCGCTCATACAGGGCCATGTCTAAGGTGATCACTGTCTTCCTATCGGGACCCATGACCATGCAGTTGATTTGCTGTGTCTGTTTCAAGACTGTTATCAGTGTTTGCCATTCATGGGCTGGTGCTGCTACCAATGGCAGGGCGTTGACCTCTGTCAGAGGCTTCGAAGAGGAGAGCAGTGAGTTGTAGGCTGTTCAAGTTGGGATATCGTGATGCTTGATCCTACTGCCAGGTGGTTGTTTTGGATCGTGGACGAGTGACCCAACAGGGTCAGCATGCTGGGGTTCTGCAGCTTGCAGCTGGTCATCTGGTGGGATGATGTCGTCTTGTACGTCCTCAGCTTCGGCTGTTCGCATGATTGTGCGTGAAAGTAGCCACACTGTGTCCGTCGCAGAGTACGGCTTGGTGACATCTGGGTTTGACCGTGTCTTGAAGCTATACGTGGTACCTGTGGCAGATTGTTTGTTTGGTGCTTGGCAAGGAACAAAGTCTGGAGCAGTCAGAACCTTGAGTGAGCGGTGTCTGGCCTTTCGGTCATGTAGTGTCAGTGTTCTATGTTCATCTGTGGAGGGTGCATGTTCCCGTCGTTGGTAGAGTGCCCAGGCTGTAGCATGGAGTGTCCGCTTCCCATCAGGTGTGTCTTCATTGAAGTCACTGTTGTCCACTGCAAAGAAGACAAACGTCCCTATGCGCATGGTTCTTGGAAAGTATACACCCTGTTCTGTCGTAGACTCTATGACTGAGTTGGCCAGCTGTGTCTCCAACCGCAAGATCCGACTATAATCAACAGACAGACCGAACCCATGCAGGAAATCCAGAAGCTTCTTGTTTCTGGTGGACTGATGGACTACAATGGCAACGGCAAGCTGCTGTGGCCATTCTAAGCGATGGCGGAATGGTGCATCTGGCTCTTTGGGCTTGTACGTGACTTGGCGTTTTGACTTGTAGCCGTACATGATGTTCTGACTGATGGTTATAACATCTCGATGAATAGTGGCTGAGCGCATAGTCTCTGGCTCAATGCTCGTGGCTGGTCCTTCCAGTAGCCAGCGGAGGAAAGCATAGAGTACTTTGGGTACATGCTTTTCAGCATCATCAGTGTTCATTTCTCCTTCAAATTGCCATGGGTGCTTGTTCTGACAAGCAATGGCACTGCGGAGAACAGAGGCACTCTCAAACAGTTGTTCGATGTTTTTTTCATTTGTCTTCGTCATTGCATCTTCGACAGCTGCATCACGCACGGCAGTGGAGAATACACAGTCTGACTCGTTTCGACGTTTTGGTTTCATGAAGTGAACGTCATCAATGTGAGAGTTGATTTTCTCCTTCATGCCTTGGGTAGTAGGTGATGGGACATTGTGCACACCATTATTGTCAAGAATCCTGGAGTAAACCGACTTCAGGTCAGACATGTGGAGAATTTCACCAGCTTGGAGTAGAGAGTGAACAAGGCTGACAAACTCAATGTCTGCGGCTATTTTGATAACATTAGTTTCTTGCAGTATGTGTTCTTTGTCATCACTTGATGTCCCACTCTTGGGAGCACGTTGGACATTCTGCACCCAGCATGGGAGATGATACTTGACGTCGATCGCATGAGCATCATGTGCACTGATGGCAGCACTCAGCTGAACTTTCCACTTGTGGTTGCTGCCTTCTTCAACAGCTTTCTTCAGCTGTTTACCTGCGTTGAACGTGCATACAACATGTACACTTTCCTTAGTGACCTCTTGACAGAAGAAACAAAGGTCTCTGTTGAATGGAGTTGATGATGAACGTGTGAAGCGAAGAGTCTCGTCTTGCGTAGAACCTGAGGTACTTGCAGCGGCAGGTGCAGAAGAAGGACGTCCACACCTCTTATGAAGATGCTGGGTGTCGCCATGTTCGCAGGCTTTCTGGTGGCGAACTCTAGCACGCTCCAGGTGAGCAGTGTTGCATGTAGATCCATAACATGCCCGGTGCCACTTTGCTTTATTGTTCCTCAAGTCAGTGGCAGTGAAACAGCTTAATCGTTCGCTGATCTGTTTGAAGTCGGCATCACCATATCGTGCCCTCTCCTGGATGAACTGGAGAAACTTTGCATATGAGCCCAGTGCTGGCTCAGTCACTAGTGCACCTTGGGGATCCTGGCACTGAATGCAAAGTGTGAAATCAGTTTCTTTCTTGGTTTTCTTGCTTTTTGGCTCCATCATAGCTCAGGGTCACGAATCTGGAACATACAAATAACAAATAACAATTAAGATAGATGTGCATTAAGTTAGATTTTGGACACTGGTTCGGCTGTGCCATAAAAACCTATTTTTATCCCTTGTAGGTTATTAAAGAAGGTTTCATTCAATTCTCTATCCCCAAAAATGTACAACTGGACACCAGAATCGAAACTCTAGGTCATTTAGAAGCCAAGATAATGGAATTTTACGTTTTCGACATCCGCCATTTTGAAAATCCAAAATGGCCGCCATAAAGAACTTGAAACAATTGGAGACATATTTTTTCTAGAACTTATATCATCCCTAAAGACAGCCCAACCAGTGTCCAAAAATTAACAAGCAATTTCACCGGGCATTTCAATCTGCTACATTGGCCCCCCCACTATCAATAGAAAAAATTGAGTCATGGCTCATTGTAAAGAATTCTCCATGGGGAATAAAATATGTTAATAATGACGTCATAGGTCACGTGGTTCGGCCGCCATTTTGGAAAAAACCGAAAAACTTTGCACCTCCACATCTCCAAAAGTCCTGAATAGAAAAAATTCAGACATGGCTCATTGTAAAGAACTCTCCATGGGGAATAAAATATGTTAATGATGACGTCATCGGTCACGTGGTGGTTCGGCCGCCATATTTGTCCTAAAAGGCCGATAAAAAAGTACATTCCGGCAAGTCCTCGGTCTCTGACCGATTTTTCATCTGTCTGTCTGTCTGTCTGTTTGTCTCTCTGTTTGCTGCACTTCGTCTACACCGTTGCATGTTGAATCGCCAAACTTTGCACACATATTGGTCTTGCTCAGGAATAGACTGTGCCCAATTGATGACGTCATCGGTCACTTGGTTCGGCCGCCATCTTGGAAAAACCAAAACAATTTGCACCTCTATATCTCCGAAAGTGCTGAACAGAAAAAATTGAGACATGGCTCATTGTCAAGAAATCTCCATGGGGAATAAAATATGTTAATGATGACGTCATCGGTCACGTGGTTCGGCCGCCATCTTGGAAAACCGAAACATTTTGCACCTCCATATCTCCGAAAGTCCTGAATCGAAAAAATTGAGACATGGCTCATTGTAAAGAATGCTCCATGGGGAATAAAATATGTTAATGATGACATCATCGGTCACGTGGTTCGGCCGCCATCTTGGAAAAACCGAAAAACTTTGCACCTCCATATCTCCCAAAGTGCTGAACAGAAAAAATTTAGACATGGCTCATTGTAAAGAGAATGACAGAGATCTGTAATCTGGCGGTGAAAGAAAGCCACATTCCAGTGGTTTGGGAACTGAGTACCCTCTTCCCTCTATACAAGGGGAAAGGTGATCCTCTAGAGTGTGGCTCGTACCAAGCGATAAAGTTATTGGAGCATGGAATGAAGGTATTGGAAAGGGTGTTGGAGAGGAGGATAAGGAAGAAAGTGAAGATCGACGAAATGCAGTTTGGATTTATGCCAGGAAGAGGAACGACAGACGCACTTTTTATTGTGAGGCAGTTGCAGGAGAAGTACATGGAGAACAGGCAGAAGTTGTTTCTTGGATTTGTTGATCTGGAGAAAGCATTCGATAGGGTTCCACGCAAAGTATTGACATGGGCAATGAGGAAGTTAGGAGTGGAGGAATGGTTGATCAGAGTAGTGATGGCAATGTACAAAAGAGCGCCCACAGCTGTAAGGACGAAGGACGGGAACAGTGGTGAGTTTGAGGTGAAGGTGGGAGTGCATCAGGGGTCGGTACTAAGTCCACTACTATTTTTAGCTGTGATGGAGGTGCTGGCTCAGAACGTAAAGGAGGGTTTACCGTGGGAGTTGTTGTATGCAGATGATCTGGTGTTGACTGCGGAAAGTATGGATGGACTGAAGGAAAAGATGAACAAGTGGAAGGAATGTATGGAGACAAAAGGTCTGAAGGTGAATATCGGAAAGACAAAGGTGATGGCAAGTGGTAAAGCATGTGGTGAGGTGGAAAGAACTGGGAAGTGGCCCTGTGCTGTGTGTAGGAAGGTGTCGGAGTGAACTCCATTCAATGTACAATGTGCGCTGAGTGGGTTCATCAAAAATGTAGTGGTCTCAGAGGGTCATAAACCAGTGTGGCAGCTACATTCAAATGTAAGGTGTGCACAGAGGGAGCTGCAGATGGAGGAAATGTTGAGTTGGATCTTGGAGACGGCGTGAAGCTGGAAGGTGTGAAAACATTTTGCTACCTCGGAGACATGCTGAATGGAGAAGGTGGATCAGACTCGGCAACGGTTGCTAGAGTGAGATGTGCATGGAAGACGTTTCGGGAACTGAGTGGCGTGCTGATGAGGAGGGGAGTGTCGTTGAAGCTGAAGGGAAAGGTGTATGCTGCATGTGTGAGAAGTGTTATGATTTATGGGAGCGAGACATGGGTAATGAACGTAGAGCAGCAACGAAGGTTGGAAAGGGTGGAAATGTGAATGGTTCGACGGATGTGTGGAGTATCGTTGAGAGAGAGGAAGACAAATGATGAATTGCGAAAGATGATGGGAATAGAGCCTGTGATGGATGCTGTGAAGAGGAACAGGTTGAGATGGTTTGGTCATGTGTTGAGGAAGGATGAAAGTGACTGGTTGAGAAGAGTGATGGAAATGAATGTGGAAGGAAGTAGAGGACGGGGAAGACCGAGAAAGACTTGGCCAAAGATGGTGGAAGAAGAAATGCGGGCAAGGGGGTTAACAAGGAGAGATGCAGAAAATAGGGCAAAATGGAGAAGATTGTCATGGGGACCGCAAGGCTAACCCCCGCTCTAGCAGGGAAAATGGCCTTACAATGCATGTTGTTGTGTTGTTTGTTGCTCATTGTAAAGAACTCTCCATGGGGAATAAATATGTTCATGATGACGTCATCGGTCACGTGGTTCGGCCGCTATATTCGTCCTAAATGGCCGATAAAAAAGTAAATTCTGGCAAGTCCTCGGTCTCTGACCGATTTTTCATTTTCTTGTTTGTTTTCTTGTTTGTTTGTCCGGGCGATATCTCAGCCATCCTTTGAGCTAGGAAGCTGAAATTTCGGCACAATCGTGAGCAAGGCCTTTATCAAAAACGTCTATTTTTTGTTTTTTGATTAATCAATTAATTGAGGAGTTATTTAATTATTAGCGATTAATTAAGTACTTATTTAATTAATTAATTTTACTTTCTCTTCTGGCCATAATCTCAGGCACCTTTTGAGCTGGGAAGCTAATATTTGGACATGACAGTGACCAAGTGATGTGGCTATCAAGGATATTTTTGATTTATTGATTAATCATTTAATCGATTAATTATTTAATGATTAATCAATTGATTATTAAATTTTTCATTAATGACTTATTTAATTACATTTTAAAAAGATACATCTTTGTATGAAGGACTAGTGGTTTAGTTATGCTATTAGCCAATTGATGAAGAAAATATTTTGTGATAATCTTTTATTAATTTTAATTATACGATTAATCAATCAATTATTGTACACCTCTCCCTCCCAATGCAGTCTCTATGAGCTGCACTGCGGTATTGATGGGCATCAATTAATTGAGGAGTTATTAAATTATTAGCGATTAATTGAGTGCTTATTTAATTAATTAAATTTCCTTTCTCTGCTGACCATTAACTCAGGCACCTTTTGAGTTAGGAAGCTGATATTTGGACATGCCAATGACCAGGTGATTTGGCTGCAAAGGCTATTTTTGATTTATTAATTAATCAATTAATCGATTAATTATTCGATTAATGACTTCTTTTTTTTTTTAAGTTGCAGATTCTGATGAAATGGTGGTGGTTTATGTGTTCTGTGACGGAATTGCTTAATAATTTAATTTTTTAATGATTATTATTTATTTATTTTCATTATTAATCATTTATTTATTTTCTTTCTCATTTGGCCAATATCTCAGGCACCTTTTGAGCTGGGAAGCTAATATTTGGACATGACAGTGACCAAGTGATGTGGCTATCAATGATATTTTTATTTATTGATTCGTCATTTAATCGATTTATTATTTATTGATTAATCAATTAATTATTAAATTTTTTATTAATGACTTATTTAATTAAATTTCTAAAAGATACATCTTCGGATGAAGCACTAGTGGTTTAGTTGTGCTATTAGCCAATTGATTAAGAAAATATTTTGTGATAATCTTTTATTGTTTTTAATTATGCAATTAATCGATAATTATTGTACACCTCTCCCTCCAAATGCAATCTCTATGAGCTGCACCGCGGTATTGCTGGGCGCCGGAGGCACCCCGGCAATGCCGTGCTGTAGGATATTTAATTATTTGGCATGGGGATTGGGGGCGGTGTACTTTGAATGTATGTGTACTTGTTTTCTTTCTTGTTTGTCCGGGCGATATATCAGCCATCCTTTGAGCTAGGAAGCTGAAATTTCGGCACAATTGTGAGGAAGTACTTTGTCAAAAACAGTATTTTTTGTTTTTTGATTAATCAATTAATTGATGAGTTATTTAATTATTAGCGATTAATTAAGTACTTATACATTATCTTTCTCTTCTGGCCATTATCTCAGGCACCTTTTGAGTTAGGAAGATGATATTTGGACATGCCAATGACCAAGTGATTTGGCTGCAAAGGCTATTTTATATTTATTGATGAATCAATCAATCAAATAATCGATTAATTATTTAATTATTCGATTAATGACTAAATTTTTTTTTTTTAAAGTTACAGATTCTGATGAAATGGTGGTGGTTTATGTGTTATATTAGCGAATTGATTAATTATTTCATTTTTTATGATTATTATTTATTTATTTTCATTATTAATTATTTATTTATTTTCTTTCTCATCTGGGCAATATCACAGGCACCTTTTGAGCTAGGAAGCTAATATTTGGACATGACAGTGACCAAGTGATGTGGCTATCAAGGATATTTTTGATTTATTGATTAATCATTTAATCGATTAATTATTTATTGGTGAATCAATTAATTATTTAATTTTTTATTTATGACTTATTTAATTAAATTTCAAAAAGATACATCTTCGGATGAAGCACAAGTGGTTTAGTTATGCTATTAGCCAATTGATTAAGAAAATAATTTGTGAAAATCTTTTATTGATTTTAATTCTACAATTAATCAATCAATTAGCATATACCTCTCCCTCCCAATGCAGCCTCAATGAGCCGCGCTGTCGGATATTTAATTATTTGGCATGGGGGCGGTGTACTTTGAATGTATGTGTACTTGTTTGTTTGTTTGTTTCTTTTCTTTCTTTCTTGTTTGTTTCTCCGGACGATATCTCAGCCATCCTTTGAGCTAGGAAGCTGAAATTTCGGCACAATAGTGAGCAAGTCCTTTTTCAAAAACTATATTTTTTGTTTTTTGATGAATCAATTAATTGAGGAGTTATTTAATTATTAGCGATTAATTAAGTACTTATTTAATCCCTGGTGTTGGGCTAGTGGCTAGGGTGCCGGCTTAGGATTACCTAGGATCCTGGGTTCGAATCCTGGTCGATTGCTGAATTAACGCCAGGGGGGTTGACTCAGCCTGTTTCATCCTTCCGAGGTCGGCTAATTGAGTACCAGTTCACTGGTAATTCCCTGTTTGTCGTTAAAGGCGGCAAAAAGGGTTGGCGTCAGGAAGGGCATCCGGCCGTAAAACATTGCTTCAAAAAGGGGACCGAAAAACAACAACAACCACGGTTCCCGAAAAAGGCCAACGCCCGCTTTGCGGGGAAAAATGGCCTCTAAAGGTGGTTATTTTTTTTTTTGGTTTAATTAAGTACTTATTTAATTAATCAAATTTCCTTTCTCTTCTGACCATTAACTCAGGCACCTTTTGAGTTAGGAAGCTGATATTTGGACATGCCAATGACCAGGTGATTTGGCTGCAAAGGATATTTTTGATTTATTAATTAATCAATTAATCAATTAATCAATTAATTCTTTAATTATTCGATTAATGACAAAAATTTTTTTTTTTTAAGTTACAGATTCTGTTAAAATGGTGGTGGTTTATGTGTTATATTAGCGAATTGATTAATTATTTCATTTTTTATGATTATTATTTATTTATTTTAATTATTAATTATTTATTTATTTTCTTTCTCATCTGGGCAATATCACAGGCACCTTTTGAGCTAGGAAGCTAATATTTGGACATGGCAGTGACCAAGTGATGTGGCTACAAAGGATATTTTTGATTTATTGATTAATTCATTAATCGATTAATTATTTAATTCTTCGATTAATGACTTAATTAATAAAGTTTTTTTAAAGTTACAGATTTGGATGAAATGGTGGTGGTTTATGTATTATATTAGCCAATTGATTAACTATTTAATTTTTTTATGATTATTATTTATTTATTTTCATTATTAATCATTTATTTATTTTCTTTCTCATCTGGGCAATATCTCAGGCACCTTTTGAGCTAGGAAGCTAATATTTGGACATGACAGTGACCAAGTGATGTGGCTATCAAGGATATTTTTGATTTATTGATTAATCATTTCATCGATTAATTATTTATTGATTAATCAATTGATTATTTAATTTTTTATTAATGACTTATTTAATTAAATTTCGAAAATATACATCTTCGGATGAAGCACTGGTGCTTTAGTAATGCTATTAGCCAATTTATTAAGAAAATATTTTATGATAAACTTTTGTTGATTTTAATTATGCAATTAATCAATCAATTATTGTACACTTCTCCCTCCCAATGCAGTCTCTATAAGCTACACTGTGGTATTGCCAGGTGCCCCGGCAATGCCACGCTGTGGGATATTTAATTATTTGGCATGGTGGCGGTGTACTTTGAATGTATTTGTACTTGTTGTATACCGCTCCTTTCCTATACCATCTCCAGGCGCTGCATAACGTCATTGCGGGGCACTGACGGGGGCTCGGCGATGACGCACACTGAAAGGGAGTACTCAGTTTTCACTCTGGTTGTTTGTTTTCTTTGTTGTCTGTTTGGCCAGGCGATATCTCAGCCATCCTTTGAGCTAGGAAGCTGAAATTTTTTGCACAATAGTGAGCAAGTACTTCGTCAAAACGGTATTTTTTTTATTAATCAATTAATTGATGAGTTATTTAATTATTAGCGATTAATTAAGTACTTATACATTTCCTTTCTCTTCTGGCCATTATCTCAGGCACCTTTTGACTTAGGAAGCTGATATTTGGACATGCCAATGACCAAGTGATTTGGCTGTAAAGGATATTTTTGATTTGTTGATTAATCAATTAATCGATTAATTATTTAATTATTCGATGAATGACGAAATTGTTTTTGTTTTTTTTTTGTTACAGATTCAGATGAAATTGTGGTAGTTTATGTGTTATATTAGGCAATTGATGAATTATTTTTTTTACGACTATTATTTATTTATTTTCATTATTAATCATTTATTTATTTTCTTTCTCATCTGGCCAATCTCAGGCACCTTTTGAGCTAAGAAGCTGACCAAGTGATGTGGCTATAAAGGATATTTTTGATTTATTGATTCATCATTTAATCGATTAATTATTTATTGACTGATTATTAGAACTAATATTCAACGTTGGGAAATAGACATCACGTTTACAACTAAATCGGATCTCGCGAGATCTCGGAGACGGTGGGAGGGATTTTCGAAGCTCCACACGGTCTCCACGTTTTTCGAAGTTAAGTCTGTTCACAATTGTATTTTGTCGAAACTGTATTTATCCTTCGGTGTGTGAAGTTATTGTGTGCAACTTTGGTTGTTTCTCGGTGTTTATCTTTCATAAATTGATCGTCTGTTTGCCGTGTCGCGAGCAAGGCCTTTGCCGCGTCGCGAACGATTTGAAATCGAAGTTAAGTGATTGTTCCCATTTGTATTTTCGTTAAAACTGTATTTATTTATGGTGTTGTACGTATATTGTGTCCCGACGAAGATTTTTCGGTGCAAATCTTTCATACCTGTATTGAAAATCGTGTTAATTCGTGTCGTGTCTTGAGGCCTTGTACAGTGTGCACTGTACAACCTTGAGGCTTTGTTTTTCTCTCAGCGGTCCGTCGTTTGTGATCCAATAACTTTCGTTCTCTGTATTCCCAGTCTTTTCACCCATAGCCTACTTCCTTGTGTAAATCTCAACTCAAAAAAAAAAAAAAAACAAACAAAAAAAACATTTCCTTCTCTGTTCTCATTCGTTTTTTCATTCTTATTCGTTCGTATTCGTTCGTTCGTTCTTCGACCACGTGTTTCTCCCCCATTTCCCCAGATAGTTTTCACTCATTAACCTTCAATGTTTACACTTTCCCCTCAAGTTATGTATTCCGTCATATTTTATAACACCTTTTTCTTCTTCTTCTTTAAAAGGCTGCTTTCGACTTGCTCACCAAATCAATTCATCCCAAAAAAAATATCCATCTCCTATAGTGCCTTTTTTCTACATTCCCTAAACTCTCCTGCACTCCATCCTCCATCCAGCGTCCTTAAACGTATTTTTAACTCGAAGGTCACAAGAAACTCATTTTGCAATAAATGTTCGTTTCCCATAAATCGTACACTTTCAAAAATCCAATCTCACCCCTCCCCTCCAAATCTTCCCCATAACCCCTCCCCTCCAAATCTTCCCCATCACCCCTCCCCTCCAAATCTTCCCCATCACCCATCCCTTTCAAATCTCCCCCCTTGCCCCCTCCCTCCTAAACTACCCCCTCACCCCTCCCCGCCAAGACGCCCCCTCGCCCCTCCCCTCCTAGACTCCTGCCTCACCCCTCCCCTCCAAATCTCCCCCATATCCCATCCCTTTCAAATCCCTCCCCTTGTCCCTTCCCTCCCAAACTCCCCCTTCACCCCTCCCCTTCAAATCTCCCCACCCTCATTGCTTCTCAATTTCCCCCCTCTCACTCCCCCTCCTCAAAGCGTCCTCCCCGCTTCTTCCCCCTTCAAACTCTCACCTCCATCTCCCCCAACCTTCTGCCTCGCTCTTCCCCCTCCTCAAATAACACCTCATTGTGGCTCACCCAATCACCATCAAACCTTTTGTCCGCCCCATCCTTCCCTTTCTCCGAGCTATTCTGAAATCTCTGACACACCTTCAACAGCTCTCCCTACCTCTTCCACCTCTTCCACATCTTACCCTACCCCTCCTCCCCCCTGTTCTGTATCTGATGCTCCCCCTTCCTCTTCATTAACGGTATGGACCTCAAACATCCGGGGCCTTCGTTCAAACTTAACTGATCTCTCCATACAGGTTGCTTCTGTCAAACCAGACGTGATCTGCTTAACAGAAACTTTCCTCCTTTATGATGTCTCTGATTCCATAGTATCTCTCCCGGGCTACTCCCTCCTCCGGTATGATAGACCTGAGCCTCGTCCTGGAGGCGGGGTTGCTATCTTTATCAAAAACTCTCTTCCTCACTCGCCCTGCACTGCACTCTCTCCACCTCACCCCCAGGAATACCTCTGGCTACGGCTTCCCCTTCGCTCCCACCTCTTGTTCATATGTGTGTTGTACCGTCCACCAAACAGTGATGACTCCATCTACATCTCGCTGTCTGATGATATGGACCAACTTCTATCTACTCATCCCAACTCTCTCTTCCTCATATGTGGTGATTTCAACTGTCATCATGCCAGTTGGCTGGGTGTGGGTACCTCTCTCACCAGCCATGGCTCCTCAGCAAAGGACTTCTGCGACTCACTGGGACTGACACAATCTGTCAATTTCCCGACCCGGATCTCAGTCAACGGAACATCTTCTCTTCTGGACTTGGTTATGACTAACTTCCCTGAAAATGTCTGCTGCTCTTCTTCTGCTCCGATCGGATCATCTGATCATGTCCTTGTTAAAGTGGACATCTCTCTGACCATCCTCAGGGAGCCTGCTCAGCGTCGACGAGTCTGGCATTTCACTCAGGCCAACTGGCACGGTCTTCAAGCAGCCATCAATCATCTGGACTGGTCTCCCATCTCTACCACCTCTGACATCAACTCATCCTGGGAATTCTTCCAAAGTAAATTGCTCTCTCTCATGCACAGATTTATCCCATCCCGTCTTCAGTTGTCATACCCTTCCTCCCGTCCATGGTACACGGAATCTTGTGGTGAGGCTGTTGCCCAGAAACAACTTGCCTTCGTCTCCTGGAAAGCAAATCCAACGGAAGGAAATCTCATTTCCTTTCACAAAGCCCGAAACAAGTGTGTGTCCACCCTCAGGAGAGCCAGGAAACAATATCTCTCCGTTCTCAAGACCGAACTCTCTTATCTGTCTCCCTCTTCCAAATCCTGGTGGCGTCTGGTCAAATCCGTTTCTGGTGTTTGTTCCCCCTCCATCCCCTCCCTTACCTCAAACGGCTACACAGCTGACTCCGCACGTGAAAAAGCTGAATGCCTCAACTCTGTGTTTGCCTCTAAATCTTGTGTCCCAAACCCATCCCTCTCTGTACCCACCATACCCAGTCGTACCCTGCTGCTCCTGGACTCCGTGTCCTTTCCTCCTGACAAGGTGGAAAAGTTTCTGTCAACCCTCGACTCTGATTCTGCAACTGGACCCGACGGCATCAGCCCACGGGTCCTAAAATCCTGCTCTGCTGCTCTATCTCACCCTCTCTCTGTTCTCTTCACCCTCTCTTTTGCTCAAGGTAAACTGCCATCTGCTTGGAAATCAGCCAACATCACCGCTTTGCACAAAAAAGGTGCAAAAACAGATCCTAGCAACTACAGACCAATCAGCCTTCTCCCAATTATCAGCAAAGTCATGGAATCCATCATTGCTTCGGATATGAAATCTTTCCTCTTCTCCAATGGCTTGATCTCTGATCATCAATTTGGTTTCAGACCAGGTCACTCTACTCTGGACATGCTGCTTCTGCTGTCTCAACAATGGATGGAGGTCCTCAATGCCAAACAGGAAATTAGAGCTGTCTTCCTCGACATATCACGTGCCTTCGACACGGTCTGGCACCCCGCTCTGCTCACCAAACTCTCCTCCTTTGGTATCCATGGAAATCTCCACGCATGGCTGGCGGACTTCCTCTCTAGTCGTCGTCAACGTGTGGCCCTGAATGGGTTTCTCTCATCTCCTCTTCCTGTTCAGGCTGGAGTTCCCCAAGGCAGTGTTCTGGGCCCCGTGCTTTTTCTGGTCTTCATCAATGATCTCTCTGACTCTCTCGAAAATCCTCTCTATCTCTTTGCTGATGACTCCACTCTCTGCTGCTCCATTCCTCTTCCCTCAGATCGGCAGTCTGCTGCCTCCTCACTCTCTGAAGACCTGGACAAAATCACAGACTGGTCAAACAAGTGGAACATGTCTTTCAATCCTGACAAATCTCACACTCTTACTATGTCTCTCCGAAAAGATCGACTGGACAACCCTCCCATCTACTTTCTCAACAATCCTCTCCAAGAAGTTCTGTCGCTCAAGATTTTGGGTCTCACTATCTGCCATGATCTTTCTTGGGAAAACCACATTTCCAAGCTGGCCTCCAAAGCCAGTCGCCGACTGGGCATCCTCCGTCGTGCGAAGTCTTTCCTCGGCACACCTGAGCTCCTCACCACATACAAGGCTTTCATCCGCAGCTCAATGGAATACTGTTCTCCCCTATGGGCCGGTGCTCCTGCCTCACACCTAGCCGGCTTCACGCTGTTGAAACCAAAGCTTTCAGAATTATGGGAATTTCCCGCGATGAAGCTATCTCTGAGGGCCTTTCACTCATTCACCGCAGGCAGGTAGGTGGTCTTTCTGTCTTCTACCGACTCCTCTCCGGCCTTGCACCCCCAGCTCTCTCTGTGCTCTGTCCCCCAAATATTCCTACAGGTCGCACAAGATCTGCCAGCAACCCTCTGATGGTTAAACTGCCGAAATCTCGGCTCTCTGCTCACCTTCACTCTTTCATTCCTCTTTTCTCCCGCCTCTGGAACAAACTCCCTCACTCCCTTCAATCCCACTCCTCCCTCCAGGTCTTTAAAACAGCTGTTCACCACCATCTCTTATCTTCCCCCATCCAAAACCTTGATCTTTTCTACCCCCGCTAATTCACCCCAGATCCACCTTGTTTGAAATTCCAACTTCTTTCCTGGAAGTCCTGGCAGTGTCCATATGTTTTATACCTCTCCCACCGCCCCCATCCCATGCCCCCCCCCCAAAGCCCTCGCCCTCTCTCAGATCTCTCGATGTCTCCATGTCTCTCGGTCCCTGCTCTCAAATGTTGTGTTTTGTGTCGTTCCCCCTCTCTCCCCATCTTGTCTACCGCTCCCGATGTTGTATGTTTTATGTGTCGGTTTGTCTTTCTGTGTGATTAATGTTCGCTCTTTCACGAGCCTCGATCTTGTATACAAAAAAAAAAAAAAAAAAAAAAAAAAAACAACAAACAACATCACCCAGACGTCAACAATCCACTTGCGACCAAATGCCAACGTTGGCCCAACGGAGTTGTATTAGCTGGGGTTAACTGACGAGGGAACTCCTACCTGTCATGGATGTGCGTTCACCTGGGGGCCTGGCAGAGCACATTTACTGACGATACAACTAACGAGAGAACTCCTACCTGTCATGGATGCACGTTCACTTGGGAGCAGGTTCCAAACATACACGCCATTGCGACTAAGTTTGGTTTGTAGGAACTACATTCATTTACCTGTGGGTTAGAAAAAAACAAGGAAGTGCCAGTTTTATGATATTGTGACGTTTGTGAGCAAATGGATGTAATCGTCTCATTTCTTGAACTTTAACCCCAACAGGTAGAGCAAGAAGCAGCCAGAGGACATTGACACAAAGTCTTGAGCTAAGATGATTCTTTCTTTATTCTCAAAAAGGTGTTTATAGATTCACAAAATAATAATATGTACATAACACACCTTCCCATGAGGTTTCCTCTGAACATGTGACCTTTTATTTGGTAACACAAAGACCGTGAGGTTACCTGTGTGGAAACATACCAGCACGTTACCTGAATTTATCGATGAATATCTAAAACTTGTTGGCAAAACAATCTTAAGTTTTGCTGCACAAAATTTTCAAGGGTCGTTTTGTTTTCTCCTCAAATCCTTTCATGTAAACTTTAAAACAGATCACATGAGAACATTAATTTAAATGATAATCAACATGAGAACGTTAACTTAAATGATAATCAACATGAGAACGTTAACTTAAATGATAATCAACATGAGAACGTTAACTTAAATGATAATCAACATGAGAACGTTAACTTAAATGATAATCAACATGAGAACGTTAACTTAAATGATAATCAACATGAGAACGTTAACTTAAATGATAATCAACATGAGAACGTTAACTTAAATGATAATCAACATGAGAACGTTAACTTAAATGATAATCAACATGAGAACGTTAACTTAAATGATAATCAACATGAGAACGTTAACTTAAATGAGAATCAACATGAGAACGTTAACTTAAATGATTATAATCAACATGAGAACGTTAACTTAAATGATAATCAACACGAGAACGTTAACTTAAATGATAATCAACATGAGAACGTTAACTTAAATGATAATCAACATGAGAACGTTAACTTAAATGATAATCAACATGAGAACGTTAACTTAAATGATAATCAACATGAGAAAGTTAACTTAAATGATAATCAACATGAGAAAGTTAACTTAAATGATAATCACACACAGGTGTGTAGAATTTTAGGTTGGAATTGACATAAGAAATGGTGCAGTTGATACTGTTGTGTGAAGATGGAGTGTGATGGTTTGGTTGGTATGGATGTCAGACTCGTCTGGAAACGGAGATGTTGGGGTTTAGGGAGGAGGGAAGGTGGAAGGACGGTGGGGGTAGGGAGTAGGGGGTTAGAGTTCAAAGTTCATCTCGATTTGAAACCAAAGGGTCACTGAGCTGGCCCAGCTCATCTGCTTCAGAAAAGAGCTGTCGCATCAAAGCATCAGCTTGGACCCGCTCCTACGAACAGGATGAGGATAAATAAGAGGATTATAATTACTAGGGCATGCCCGTACTATATCTATATCTAAAATTATATCCCCCCCTCTATTTACATGAAATGGTTTGGTCCATGAAATGTTTTGGTCCATTCGCAACGCCAAAGCGAACGGCGAACGCTTTACATGAAATGGTTTGGTTCATGAAATGTGTTGGTCCATTCGCAACGCCAAAGCGAACGGCGAACGGCTTGCGAGTACAGTGACAATCCCCCCGGGGTTTTTATTAGTTTTAAAACATAGTTTAACGCCAACATAGCGCCAACATAGTTTGCAAACGTGAAATAAATGAATACGCTCTCAAATGTGCCATCCGAGGCAGAGTGTGTCCGCCACGTTCGGCACACGCGATAGTTCGCTGCTCTCTGATTGGTTGAATCGTTTTTTGGACATAGCTCGGTAAGTAATTGTCCGATTAATATGAAACCTTGAAAAGGCACATCCTCGGGTCCCCAGCAATATACCTGGCAAGTTAAAAGTATATCGGACCCGTGGTTGTCGAGAAACAGCGGTCACAGACAAACGTACAAACGTACAAACGTACAGAGATTACTGGAATTATAGATAGATACAACGTTGTAATGATACTCACAAACTGGGTAATGGAGCCTAAATAGGGTGGATGTGTGGCAGGTACCCACTATTGGTCAGAACCCTTGCAGGTAATGCTGGCGTGGTGTAAGAGTCCATGGCCACCATTGCAGTGAACATGTATTATTTAGCATTTAAGAATAAACTTGCCAACTCAACTCTTGGGGAAAATCCATTTCATGCTGATGAAAGTCAATGAGCCAGAAATGTGTCCATGGATTGATTCCAAGGGGTGGGCTAGTATTGGTAAATAAACAAGGTTTGCTTGACTCATACTGCGGGTAGGAATGTAGTGGTGAACACAATGCTTGTTTGCAGTACACGGTTCTGTGTCTATCATAGACTGAAACTAAATGCCACAAGTCGATATTTATAGTGTAAAAAACGAAAGACAGAAAAAAAATATATATTTTTTTTGTACACCGCTGCTTTCCTATGCCATCTCCAGGCGCTGCATGACGCCATTGCCCGGGCACAGAAGGGGGCTCGGCAATGACGCATGCTGAAAGGGAGTACTCAGTTTTCACTCTGGTTGTTTGTTTGTTTGTTTTTGTACACCGCTCCTTTCCTATGCCATCTCCAGACGCTGCATGACGCCATTGCCCGGGCACCGAAGGGGGCTCGGCAGTGACGCACGCTGAAAGGGAGTACTCAGTTTTCACTCTGGTTGTTTGTTTGTTTGTTTTTGTACACCGCTCCTTTCCTATGCCATCTCCAGGCGCTGCATGACGCCATTGCCCGGGCACCGAAGGGGGCTCGGCAATGACGCACACTGAAAGGGAGTACTCAGTTTTCACTCTGGTTGTTTGTTTTTTTGTTTTTGTACACCTCTCCTTTCCTATGCCATCTCCAGGCGCTGCATGACGCCATTGCCTGGGCACCGAAGGGGGCTCGGCAATGACGCACGCTGAAAGGGACTACTCAGTTTTCACTCTGGTGATGTTTGTTTGTTTGTCCGGGCGATATCTCAGGCACCTTTTGAGCTAGGAAGCTGAAATTTGGACACGACAATGACCAAGTGATTTGGTTGTAAAGGCTATTTTAGCTTTATTGATTAATCAATTAATCGATTAATTATTTAATTATTCGATTAATGACCACTAATTATTATTTTTAAAAGTTACAGATTCAGATGAAACGGTGGTGGCTTAGGTATTCTATTAGCCAATTGATAAATTATTTAATTATTTTATGATTATTATTTCTTTCTTTTTTATTATTAATCATTTATTTATTTTCTTTCTCATCTGGGCAATATCTCATGCACCTTTAGAGCATGGAAGCTAATATTTGGACATGACAATGACCAAGTGATTTGGCTATAAAGAATATTTTTGATTTATTAATTAATCAATTAATCGATCAATCATTTATTGAATAATCAATTAATTATTTACATTTTTTATTAATGACTTATTTAATTAATTTTCAAAAAGTCACATCTTCGGATGAAGCACGAGTGGTTTACTTATGCTATTAGCCAATTGAATAAGAAAATATTTTATGATCACCATTTATTGATTTTAATTATGCAATTCATCAATCAATTATTGTACACCTCTCCCACCAAATACAGTCTATATGAGCCGCACGGCAGTATGCCAGGCGCCAGAGGCGCCCCGGCAATGCCGCGCTGGAGGATATTTAATTATTTGGCATAGGGGCGGTGTACTTTGAATGTATGTGTACTTGTTTTTATTTTTTATTTTTTATTTTATTTTTTTAAATAAGAAAGGAGGCACTTCCAACCACAAAGTATAAAAGATCTACTTGGCAAATTTGAGCAAATAAGCAAGAGCAGACCCGGTCTCAGTTGACGTTTCACCCGCTTCACAGCAGGCTTCCTCAGGCCAATAGGGATTCTTCACCAACAGGTGTATGCTTTCCATAATAATTGGAACAGTGAAGTCAAATTTGTTATTATTGCTCTATACTGAAGAAATTTGGATTTGAGATGAAAAGATGAATATGAGGTAAGAGTACAAAAGGTCAGCTTTTATGAATTGGTATTTATGTGTATATGTTTTACCTTAAAGTAAAATGTTATATGTTATGTTAGTTTTAAAAATGTTAAAGTAAAACCTTATATGTTTATGTTTTAACAAAAGCAGAACAATACCACTTTTTATGTTCAGTTCCCCCATTTTAGGTAAGCATAAGTATTGGAACAAATTACCTTAAAGTAAGTTAAAGTAGTATAATAGTTCGTATTTGGTTGTATATCCCTTGCATACAATAACTACATCGACCCCATGACCCATCAACATCACCAAACTCTTGGGATCTTCCTTCGAGATACCTTGCCAAGCATTTACTGGGGTATAAGCCTCAATCACTCCCGATTTTTTTTTTCCTGTTAAGAAATACATAACCCCACATTTCGAGCTCTTTCAACCAGTGAAATAATAAAACGGCTTCCTTTTTTGCTAGTTGCTATAATGACGTTCGCCACCGAAGGGAGACGGAGGTTACATTTTCACCCTTGTCTGTCTGTCTGTTTGTTACTTGCAAAATCGAAGATTTTTCAAGTATTTTGGTCGGTTGCATTTGTTTGTCTGTTTGTTTGTCTGTCTGTCTGTGTGTTTGTTTGTCTGTCTGTCTGTGTGTTTGTCACTCGCCTACAGGTCACAATTCTAAACCGATCGACATGAAACTTCACCAAGTTGTAGAGGTCGTCACAATCGAGAAGCAAATTGATTTTGAGGTCAAAGGTCATCTGGAGGTCAAATTTCTAAAATCATAAATTTTCATCCGATTGACTTGAAAATTAAACAGCAATTGCATATTACCGCACTGAATTGGGAAAACTATTTTAAGGTCAAAAGGTCAAAGGACAACTCAAGGTCAAATTCCTAAAATCATCAATTTTTCATCTGAAAAATCATAAATTTTCATCCGATTGACTTTAAACATTAAACAGCAATTACATCATGCATCACTGAATTTAGAAACCAACTATTTTTGAGGTCAAAGGTCAACTCAAATTCAAACTTCTAATATCATCAATTTTCATCCGGTCGAGCCGAGCTTTGATTAAGATCGTCAATTATAATCTTAATGAAATGGACAATTTGATGTAACCATGGCAACGTTTTATTTTGGGTAGGGTTGGATCTTTCAAGTATCGTGCTCTGAATGACATGTTCTTGTTTGTTTGTCTGTGGGACATCTCAAAAAGTTATGGACAGCTTCCGCCAAAATTTGGTGGACAGGTTGTGTGTGTGACAAGGACGAATTGATTCGATTTTGGTGAAGATCTGGATCCGCATACGAGAAAATATTTCAAATTTTAAGTGATTCTTCACCATTTAAATGGAGATTGGGGATTAAATTAATAATGTAATTGAAGTTTACCTTTTCTTTACTGGTGACATCAAATGTGAACCATAGTGCCACAGCGCAGCGACGGCCGTGCGTGACCGCTCGCACACCATGAGGATTCTCCTCTCCGGAGGAGAACGCGACAAGGCGACCGCACTTCGGCCTCACCTCCGCCTGGCGGGGTAATGCAGGTGGGGCAAGGGAGAAATTGAAACGACAGCACCCTAGGAGATAGAATTTGAAATACAATTTAAGGGATCAATGACACTTCCAAGTCATTATGTTTCCTCAATAAGTTGCAATCTCACACAATCATTGCTGTAGATTACAATGTGCTATTGAAATATAGAGAGGCTCCCAATACGACTGAGATGGGGATTCTGTTTTGGATGAAATGAAGGAACACTCCTGAAAGGTACAACAAAACAATATATGAACATTCAGTTATGGACATGCCACCTTTATTACCTCTGCCACCCTAGGTGGATGGAGGTGGTTTTCACCACTGTCTGTTTGTCTATGAACAGGATGTTTCAAAAAGTTGTGGACGAATTCGGACGAAATTTGGTGGATTCGTTGGGTGTGCACAACAAACAACAACAACAGGCATTTTAAGGCCATTTTCCCTGCTAGAGCGGGGGTTAGCCTTGCGGTCCCCATGACAATCTTCTCCATTTTGCCCTATTTTCTGCATCTCCCCTTGTTAACCCCCTTGCCCGCATTTCTTCTTCCACCATCTTTGGCCAAGTCTTTCTCGGTCTTCCCCGTCCTCTACTCCCTTCTACATTCATTTCCATCACTCTTCTCAACCAGTCACTTTCATCCTTCCTCAACACATGACCATCCCTAACCCTAACCCTAACCCTAACAACCCCAACCCTAACTTCCAGGAAAGAAGTTGGTATTTCAAAAAAGTCTGGGTGTGTGACAATAAATAATTGATTCAATTTCGGTGAAGATTCGAATCCGGAATCAGATCGGAGAATAAATTTTTTTTTTTAATGATTCTTCACCATTCAGTGATTGTGTCAAAAACGACATAGCAGGATATAAAAAAAGTTCTGGATGAGTTATGACAAAAGTTGGTGGATGAGGTGTTTAAGCGACAAGAACAAGGTGATGATATTTTGGTTCAGGTCCGAAAATCCACATCCAGCCGATCAGTGGATACAAAACGTAAACTGTTATGAGCTCCACCGAGTGCCGTTCTAGTTTGATCAGAGTTGAGAAAAGAGGATTATTTTTACAGGTGAACACCATGGGCACCTCCCAAAAGCACATGGTTTTTGTGAATAATTAGAACATCAGAGAGAGAGAGAGAGAGAGAAATGTTCATCCCCGAACAGGAGCAATCAATCAAACAAGAGGTTCTTCTACAGATAAGGAAAGTGACATTGACAAAACAAAAAAGGTAAAAGGACAAAATGAAGACAAATCGTTGGAAATGTAATGGAGCGGACATACCTGCTGTACAGGACAAACAAAACACAAGGACGGAAACATTAATGGCTTTGGAAACTGTCGCAAAATAAAACTGAAATCATCCCAAGCTTTCATCGAGAACCCTCACCTGCGACTAGACCCCACTCGCACTCACCGTCACCGTCGTGGCATCTGTTTCTGTGAAGATGAAATTTCCTCCCTCAAATTCATCACCCAGGTAGAGAATGCCACTAGGTGGGGATAACAGGTGGAATCAACATGATAGGGTGCGGTTAAAAATGATTATGATGCTCGAATAGCTCGGACGTTCATATTGCCATGTTTTTTTTAGTGCAAGCAGCGCTCCGAGTAAGCTCACAGGATGGTTTGGGGTAAGCACTTCTCATTCAGGCTTTGACAGGCCGTGGGCAGTGTCATGGCAAAGACAAAGAGGAGAACGACAGGCCCAAAGGCTTTCGTGATCTTTTGTGGACCATTCGTCGCAGTTTTTTTTGTCGGTGTAGGTTTCTTTTGAATATCACTGTGATTATGTCAGCCTCAAACAATGTTCTGGTTGTCTGGTTTGACTTTCTGGCTGGAAGCACCTTTCTTTCTGTAAAAATGTATAATACCAACCACCCCAATCTTTTACCAAATATATATATATATGGTATCTGTAATCTGGTTCTCCAACCTAATGAGCGGACAACATGACGTCATCGCCATGCATGTCCGCATTGCCTGCAACGCTCCAGAGGAACCATCTAGCAGTGCGTCATTACGGATTATAAACTGGCGGTTCTCCACTGATGATATGAAGGTCGCATAGTGACTGATATAAAAACCGAAAGGTTCACAGAGTTACAAGTGTATGGAAGCCGCACTGCGTTGCCCTGATGAAGCCCCAACAAGGGCGAAACCAGGTCGGTAACTGTGAGTTTTGCATGCACTTGTGACAGTATCTGAATTTATAATCCGTAATGACGCACTGCTAGATGGTTCCTCTGGAACTTTGCAGGCAAGGCGGACGTGCATGGCGATGACGTCATGACGTTCGCTCATGAGGTTGGAGAACCAGATTACAGATACCATTATTAGTAACTCCCAACCGCAACCAGGTCGACTCCATATGATGAGTGGATACCAGAGATAACGTTACCGTGTTGCAGGCGGTGCTTATCGCTCCCAGCAAGGTGCAGCAGCAGCTGTATGGGACACCTTGCTGGCGGTTCTCCACTGATGATATGAAGGTCGCATAGTGACTGATATATATATATACACAACAGGCATTTCATATATAACATAACACATATATATATATATATAACAAAGATTATTTTACACTATTTGTGATCCTGGTTGCAAAAACGTTGTGGTTAGTTAGAGGAAGTAATTGGACGCAGCAGCCTTTATGGGTGAGAGATACAATAATCAAGTTCCACATGTCATTTGAAATCCTTTAAATGAAAATTTTAAAATGCTTCTTTTTCCTCCACTCTAATATCCACATGTCCTCCCATACTACTTCTTCTTCCCTTCCTTTATGTTTCATTCCTGGTTCACTCACAAACTTTTGCACCATCTCCCATAACTTTCATTCAGTGCTGTCTCTCTTCTTGCCCCTAATCGTTCTTCTCACCATTCCAATCCTGATGTCAGTCTTCGTTTATATGCCCTTGGAATCCTCCAAACAAACCCGTTTTGCAATGAGTGTGCGATTTCAGCGGTAAACCCCTCCACATCCTTTACACCGGGATTTCCCCACACCCACTTCAGGTCCCCCACACATGATACAGGTTTCCACACACCTGCTCTGGGTCCATCTGCCCCAACCCTGCTCTGTGTCCCCATTTTGTGCCCCCCCCCTCATGTCTCCACGCCAGGCCCACCACCTCTTTGCTTCCCGACGCACCCCTCGTAATCCCCCTCTTCGTGCTCCCCTACACCCTCTCCACATTGCTACATCTGCATGCCAACAGCCCCTCCTTCCTTACCTAACTGTATGGACCTCCAACATCTGAGTGTTCCGCTCCAATCTGACATATCTCACGATCCAGTCTGCCAGACATTATCTGTTTAACAGAATCCTCCACCCCACAGCATGTTCCCGATCCCTCTGTGTCTCTCCCTGTGTCTTGTTTCATCAGGTTTGACAGTTCTGAACTCCGTCCTTGTGGCAAAGTTACAGTTTACATCAATAACTTAATTTCTCACTGTCCATGTACTGCTCTCACCACTCCAAACCCCCCGAGGGGTACCTTTTGCTGTGCATTCCCCTCCATAACTACCCCCTATCTGTCTGTGTGCTTGTCTCTCCTCCTAATAGTGATGAATCCATTTACATTTCTCTCCCATTCCCTCTCCTTCTCTCTCTATCTCTGCTAACATGGAACAATTTATAATCACCCATTCCAACTCTCTCTCTTTTCCGATGTGGCGATTTCAACTGTTACCATGCTCATTGGCGCGTTGTGGAGACCTCTTCGACCAGTCACGGAATTGCTTCAAAGGACTTCTGTGACTCCATGGGCCTGCCCCAATCTGTGAACTTTGTGACCCGGATTTCTGGCAATGGGAAATCCTCCCTTCTGAACTTGACAATGACCAATTTTCCAGCCAACATCTCCTGTTCCTCCACTGCTCCAATTGGTTCATCTGCTGTTGTACTTGTGAGAGTGAACATCTCTCTGGCTATTGTCAGAGACCTTCATCTGTGCCAAAGAGTCTGGCAGTTCACTCACGCTGACTGGCAAGGACTGCAAAGTGCCACCTTACTTCAAGAATGGTCTGCTGTATGTATTGTCCCTGATATCAAATAAACCTTGGAATTCTTACACAGACAACTGCTCTCTCTCATGCACAGATCCATCCCATCTCATCTTTACTTATCATACCGATTTCTCTCTCCTGGTACACAGAATCCAGTGATGGGGCTGTTGCCAGAAACAAATTTCCTTCTCTTCCTGGAAGACAAATCCAACCAAGGCAACATGAGACCATTCCACAAAGCCCACAATTGTGAATGTCCACTCGAAGAGCAAGAAAACAACATCTGGCCAACCTCGAGGCTGAAATTTCAACCCTTGGCACCTTGCCAAATCGTTATCCAGTGTATGCTCCAATTCCATCCATTCCCTCACTTCAAATGGCACCACAGCCGATTCCGCTCTTGAGAAGGCCGAATGACTCAATCATGTGTTTGCTTCCAAATCCCACATACCAAATCCCCTACCCTCTAGTACTCAACTGCTACTGGAAACTGAGAAGGTGGACAAGTTTCTGGCCACCTTCGACTCTGAATGTGCAACAGGCACAGAGGGCATCAGTGCACGCATCCTAAAAACCTGCTTGACTGGTCTTGCATATCCCCTTTCTCTGCACTGCTCATCCTATCATTTTCTCTAGGTCATCCTCCATCTACTTGGGAGGCAACCAACATCACTGGAACACAAAAACATGGTGCAGAAACACATCTTCTTTACTGCAGTCCTATTAGCTTGCTTACAATTATAATCAAAGACAGGTAATCCATCATCACAGCTCACATCAAATCCTTTCTTTTCTCTAATGGCCTGATCTCAGATCAATGGTTTGGATTCAGACCCGGTCACGACAGACTGATCATGCTACTTCCGCTCCCCCAACAAAGTATGGTAGCTCTCAATCTCAGACATGAAATGGTGTCCGTCTCTCGAGACATATCTTGAACATTTATCGCAGAGTCTGGCGCACCGCCTTGATCTCAAAACTCTTTGCCTATGGGCTTTGGCATCAAAGGCCACTTGTTCTCATGGCTTACAAACTTCCTCACTCTCATATACAAACGGACGCAGACAGGATTTGCATTTTCAGATGCCTTCTACTTCATTATGTGTTCTAGCTCTTCCATGAACCTCGACTTTGTATGCAATAAAAACTTATTTACCTGCAGTTACATATGTGTATGTATTTATACATATATAAATAAATAAAAATATAAATAAATATATATATAAATATATATACAGTCGTGGCCAAAAATATTGGCACCTTTGCACGTTTTTCAAATAACTCCCAATTTTCTCTAAAAATAAGTTTAAATTGACAAAAGTATTTGGTCTCCACAATTCTTTATTTCACCGTTAATATTACAGAACCTTTGATTTTGATTCAGAACTTAATATGTCCTTTTAAATCAGAAAATAAAAAGAAATGGCATTGACAAAATTATTGACACCGTCGACTTAATATTTCGTAGCACAGACTTTTGACAAAATAACTAAAGTGAAGCGCTTCCTATAGCCATGAATGAGCTTCCTACACTTCTCTACTGGCAGTTTGGCCCACTCTTCTTGTGCAAACTGCTCCAGTTCTCCCAGATTTGAAGGGTAACTTCTCCCAACTGCTGTTTTCAGATCTCCCCGCAGGTGTTCAATGGGATTTAGATCTTGAATCATTGTTGGCCACTTCAGAACAGTCCAGCGTTTTCTCTTGAACCATTCCTGGTGCTCTTTGAAGTGTGTTTGGGATCATTGTCCTGCTGCAAGACCCATGGCCTACGACGGACACCCAGCTTTCTGACACTGGGTTAAACATTGCGCTCCAAAATGCCTTGGTAATCTCCTGATTTCATGATGCCATGCACACATTCAAGATACCCAGTGTCAGAAATAGCACAGCAACCCCAAAACATCACTGAACCTCCTCCATGTTTGACTATAGGGAAGGTATTCTTTTCTTTGAAGGCTTCATTTTGTTTTTTGTAAACATAGAGATGATGTGCTTTCCCAAAAAACTCTAATTTGGTCTCATCTGTCCACAGGACATTCTCCCAGAAGGATTTTGGCTGGTTCAGGTGTGTTTTGGAAAACTCCATTCCGGCTTTCTCAGCAGTGGGGTCCTCCTGGGTCTCCTACCATAGAACCCCCTTTCATTAAGTTGGTGACAGATGGTGTGAGTTGACACCGTTGTACCTTGTGTCTGAAGGTCAGCTTGAATCTGTTTGGCAGTTGATTGAGGTGCTTTCTCCACCATTCGAACAATCCTTCGCTGCAATCTTCGATCAAGTTTTCTCTTGCGGCCACGTCCAGGGAGATCCGCTACAGTGCCATAGGCCTTAAACTTCCTGATAACATTGCGTATGGTGGACACAGTAACATTAAGGTCTCTGGAGATGGATTTGTCACCTTGAGATTGTCCATGATTGGCTACAATCTTGTGTCTGACCTCCTCAGACAATTCCCTGGTTTTCTTTCTTTTCTCCATGCTCATTGCGGTACACACAGTGACACAAAACAGCAGAATGACTCCTTTTCTCCATTCAAACTGGTTGAATGAGTGATTATTATATTGCAGGCACCTGCAACTCACCACAGGTGAGTTCAATTCCAAAGTAAAGGAAAATCACCTGCTTGAAATTTAATTTTGTCTTCAACTTCGAAAAGGTGCCAATAATATTGCCCAGGCCATTTTAGAATTTCTGTGTGGAATAAGCTAAGATTTAGTAATTTTTTCAGCTTTTTTTGTTTTGTTTCACTGCAAACCAAAGAAATATATTTGTGGATATCAAAAGATTTTTTAATTTCAACAATTTTCTGGAAGAAATGGTGCATTATTTGAAAAAAGGGCAAGGGTGCTAATATTTTTGGCCACGACTGTATATATATATATATATATATATATATATATATATATATATATATATATATATATATATATATATATATATATATATATATATATATATATATGGATACATAAATATAAAAATCTAAATTTATATATATATATATGGATACATAAATATAAAAATATAAATTTATATATATATATATATATATGGACACATAAATATAAAAATCTAAATATATATATATATATGGATACATAAATATAAAAATCTAAATTTATATATATATATATATGGATACATAAATATAAAAATCTAAATTGATATATATATTACATAAATATAAAAACCTAAATTTATATATATATGGATACATAAATATAAAAGCTAAATTTATATATATATGGATGCATAAATATAAAAAATCTAAATTTATATATATATGGATGCATAAATATAAAAATCTAAATTTATATATATATATGGATACATAAATATAAAAATCTAAATTTATATATATATATGGATACATAAATATAAAAATCTAAATTTATATATCTCTATATATAAAGGAGGAGTGTCTGTGTGTATGTGTGTGTATATGTGTGTCTGTCTGGATGTCCGCTTATAACTCAAGAACTACACATCGGAGAAAAGTTTTAGACAAAGATTCGGAATCAGCATAAAAATCCTGGTGGTTATAGGCTACGTTTTATTTTAATATCAATGGTTAAAAAAACCGCGCCACCTGCAATTCCATGGTGGTTTGTGGCGGCGCTAGACGTTCGGGGTGTATTGCAATGGTTTGTCGGGTTTGGCTGTGGGTCCAGAATAGCTCCCATTTCCTCATGTGCTTCCACTTTTATTTTGATACTTCTGTTACAACGCCTTCCTTATGTACCTTATATCCCCCCGACGAGGCCTCTACATAATTTCATGCAGCAGAATTTCGTACATTTTGAGTGAAAGAAGTGAGACGAAGGTGTAGGAGGAAGAAGAGGCGCTGCCGAACTGATAGAACTCCTCCTCCCCCTCCCTCCTCTTCTCCCCTCTCCTCCTCCCCTCCCTCCTCTTCTCCCCTCCCTCCTCTTCTCCCCTCCCTCCTCTTCTCCCCTCCCCCCTCTTCTCCCCTCCCCACCCTCTCCTCCCCTCCCCCCCGTTCCCCTCCCCTCCCCCCCGTTCCCCTCCCCTCCCCCCCGTTCCCCTCCCCTCCCCCTCCCCTCCCCCCGTTCCCCTCCCCTCCCCCCGTTCCGCTCCCCTCCCCCTCCCCCCATTCCCCTCCCCCCCCGTTCCCCTCCCCTCCCCCCCCAGTCCCCTCCCCTCCCCTCCCCGTTCCCCTCCCCTCACCCCCCGTTCCCCTCCCCTCACCCCCCGTTCCCCTCCCCTCCCCCCCCCGTTCCCCACCTCTCCCCTTCCTCCTCCCCCCCTTCCCCCGCCCGGCAATGCCGGGTACTTCCCATGGCCAGCTGGACGTGGGCTGCTCGAGGGTTGGAAAACCAAGCAATCTTTATGTCTTGGCACCAAGTAAGAAAACCAGAAATGTTGTACACCAAGAGGTTTTGAGAAATTGAAAATTGACAAAACACCATGTAGGAAATATACTGTGATATTGCTCTAAAATATACATGTTCTTTTCATCATATATTTGTATTATTCTTATTCAACCCGGGCAAAGCCCCCCCTCCCCCCTCTTCCCCCCTCCCACTCCCCTCCCCCTCCCCCTCCCCCCTCCCCCATTCCCCTCCACTCCCCCCTCCCCCTCCCCCCTCACCCCTCCCCCTCCCTCTCCCCCCTCTCCCTCTCCTCCCCCCTGACCTCCCTTCACCCCCTCCCCCTCCCCTCCCCCTCACCTCCCCCCTCCCCCTCCACTCCCCCTCCCCCTCCCCTCTCACCTCCCCCCTCCCCTCCTCCCCCTCCCTCCTCCCCTCTCCTCCTCCCCCTCCCTCCTCTTCTCCCCTCTCCTCCTCCCCCTCCCTCCTCTTCTCCTCCCCCTCCCTCCTCTTCTCCCCTCCCCCCTCTTCTCCCCTCCCCCCTCTCCTCCCCTCCCCCCCGTTCCCCTCCCCTCCCCCCCGTTCCCCTCCCCTCCCCTTCCTCCTCCCCTCCCTTGCCCCGCCCGGCAATGCCGGGTACTTCCCATGGCCAGCTGTACGTGGGCTGCTCGAGGGTTGGAAAACCAAGCAATCTTTATGTCTTGGCACCAAGTAAGAAAACCAGAAATGTTGTATACCCAGAGGTTTTGAGAAATTGAAAATTGACAAAACGTCATGTAGGAAATGTACTGTGATATTGCTCTAAAATATACATGTTCTTTTCATCATATATTTGTATTATTCTTATTCAACCTGGGTGAAGCCCCCCCTACCCCCTCCACTCCCCTCCCCCTCCCCTCCCCTCCCCTCCCCCTCCCCCTCCCCTCCCCCTCCCCCTCCCCCTCCCTCCCCCTCCCTCTCCCTCCCTCCCCCTCCCCCCTCCCTCCCCCTCCCTCCCCCCTCCCCCTCCCCCCTCCTCCCCCTCCCTCCCCTCCCCCTTCCCCTCCACTCCCCCCTCCGCTCCCCTCCCCCTCCACTCCCACTCCCCCTCCCCCTCCACTCCCCCTCCACTCCCCAGTCACCTCCCCTCACCCCTCCCCCTCCCACCTCCCCTCTCCTCCTCCCCCCCTCGCCCTCCCCCCTCCCCCTCCTCCTCCCTCCTCTTCCCTCCCCCTCTTCTCCCCTCCCCCCCTCTTCCCCCCTCCCCACCCTCTCCTCCCCTCCCCTCCCCCCCGTTCCCCTCCCCTCCCCTTCCTCCTCCCCTCCCTTCCCCCGCCCGGCAATGCCGGGTACTTCCCATGGCCAGCTGTACGTGGGCTGCTCGAGGGTTGGAAAACCAAGCAATCTTTATGTCTTGGCACCAAGTAAGAAAACCAGAAATGTTGTATACCAAGAGGTTTTGAGAAATTGAAAATTGACAAAACGTCATGTAGGAAATGTTAGTAAGGGCATTTTATGAGATATTTCACAAATCTGTTAACTAAATTGTTACCAAAAAATTTCTTCACCAATATGTTTGTAAAGGTGTGTAATAACATGTGTTAAAATGTTGAAGTTCAACTCCCGTGGGAAACCCAGAAAAAAAGCTGTTGAATTCGGGTACCGAAAAATTATTTTCGAGAATTTTTAGTTTTTTTAATCGGCCCTTAAGTAACTTATGAGGGGTCAAATAAGGGTTTTTCATGATTCTGAGTTGATTGTTAACATTTATATTTTCACTTTTACATTTACACACAAAGTAGCTTTTATTTCACATACATATATAATACTCAAGAGTTATTTCTCATTCACAATGTCAGAAGTTTCAACAGTCATTGTCTATGTCTTCTTCAGACTCAACAACATCATGACTGCAGTTTCTGCATGTAATGCCATTACAGACTCCACAGGCTGGATCACATCTAGTAGTCCAGAATCTCAGTTGTCGTTTGAAGGTTTCTTCAAACCTTTGCTCAAACACTGGCACTACTGGGTCTGAGTGTCTGGCTCCCATCTTCCCATCAGCCACCTTCTCCATGAAGGTCTTCATGTCACCACGCTCCTCCTCAGTGAAGGCAAGTTTCATGATGTGTTGATAGATGGCTGCATCGATGAGGAGGTGAACACGGATTGCCTTGTCAAAACATCCTCCATCCATGATGTGGTTGGCTGTCGTACTTCCAGGATAGATCAACTGGATCACATCTAGTAGTCCAGAATCTTCCATGATGTTACCCATTGATCCAAGATAAGACTTCAGCAGGTGAAAACCACCCAACCTTGGAATGACGGGTAGATTTGCCTGCTTTATTATATTCACAGCCTTCAGCCAAATCGGAAGATCAAAGGTCACTATAGCGACCCCAGCGTGCCGTATGCACTCTTTCAGAGTGGTGAAGATGGTGTTGAGGTCATTAGGGTCTCCTTCAATAACTGGGAGGAACTCGATCTGTGTGCTCTGCTTTGCATCATTAGCATGGATTCTCTTCATCCAGCCATTCCAGTTGGAGTGTGGGAACTCAGGATCGTTGGCTTTGATCACCCACCCCGCTGCCCAGAGTGTGTCACCTGGAGTGAGGAGTAGCTGATCATGAGCCAGGGAGGAGGAAAGCTCAGCGAGGGGGAGAAACATGATCGCGTTCGTTCCTATCTGTTTCCTGTTCGTAAATGGAATAATCTTTACTTCAGTTCCTCTCAGGATCTTAGCTTTGTCGAGTGCCTTCAACTTCACCCGGGGGAAAGCTGCTGTTGTCTGTGGATCTGGCAAAGGTGGTGCCGGAGAGGTGACTTCGATCCAACCCATTGAGTGAAAGGGAGTGTTTCCATGAATAGAGACAATGTTTAAATCTATATTGTCTCCAACAAACTGAGTGACTGCATTGTTTGTTTCCCCAACCTCCATAAAGACCACCTGATCATTACTTGACAATTCACTTTCACTGGCTGGCACTTTGGCTGTCATCACTGATTGATCCTCAAGCGCAGCATCAACCGCAACCTCATCATTGATCTGTTCATCGGTTTCCTCCACAATGGTGTCAAG